>NC_079423.1:28044059-28051559 GCF_026213295.1 Gadus chalcogrammus
ATTCCGCGCTCAGTTCATAATTATGCCGATACCAAATTACAATGTATCTCGCAAAATAAATTGGATTAGAGGCTGCAAACTGTGCCGTTTGATTACATCCAATACCCGTTGTCGAGTGTGTCTTTGTCAATTCGGGGGTGTCTGTTCACTGTGGTTTAATGTGCCAATACCGGGCCCAGTTGGGATTATAATGTAACTACAACTGCTTGCACAAATTAGATTGATGTCATGAATAAATAAGTGTCATAAACTCCTGGCGGAGAGAAAGATGGGCCCCACGCATTAGAACCTCTGTTCCTATGAGCAAACACGCCACGTAACTTAATACATCGCTGGATACAAAACTTTACTGCTCGCGAACAAGCTCACTCTCCAGAGCCGGTTGGCCCATTTCTTTAACCTTAAGGCCCTGCTGTTATGCATGTATCCCGTATCATGTAGGCCCGTGTCTGGCCCGCGTTTGAAAGTCAGGGTAAAGGGCAGATGGCTCAGCGCTGACGGGGTACTCAGCCTTCGCCATTGATTTGTTTACTAATAGCTGATGGAAACCGTAGAGCACCTCTCCTCTTTCCTCTCGCCCCCAGCCGGGGGGAAATGAATAATTAATGGCATTTTAGCTCTTTTTAGCTATAAAGGGATTACTGAACGTCTATTCAGTAATGTAATACAGACCCTTAAAAAAAAGATGCCTTTTATCCCCCCCCGCTGCATTTTCCCCTTCTTGGAATAGACGGCGTTCTCTCTAGACACTCCAACCCCCTGCTCACACCCTCAACTCCTCCCGCACCCTCAACTTCTCTCGCTCCCTCCCTCTCCCTCTCGCTGACTCTCACTCCCTCTGTCCCCTGCCGGGGGCCTGGGGTGCAACAGACCCCGACAGGTGATGCCGCCAGTCGTAGTGATGAGTTGAACGCCGAGGAAGTCCCTGATGATACCGTTATGCCAATGCACTGCTGTGGACATGCATAATACACGTCAGCTCGACCCCAGCTCCTTCCATGGCCAAGGACGACTTTGGTCCAAGACCTGAGTTATAAAGGCAGAGGGGTTCAAGTAACAAGCAGAGGAGCACGTCATAAGCTCATACCAGGTCAGTGCTGCGACTACATGGAGCACAAGCAGCAGTGGTAGTCGGTCGTAGAGGCAGGAGTAGTGGTTGAATGAGCAATGAAACCTGAACCCTGTCTTCACCAGAGTGGCAGGGGGAGGGAAACAGGAAGAAGAGGAGGGCGATGATGGAGCTGTTTCAAGAAAAAGGATAAACCGATATAGACCTTGATATAATTGAATGTGACTTCTTACTAGTACCCACCCAGCGCCTCTGTCCATCTGTAGGCAGGCAGCCTCTGGACCAACCAAAGGCACCCTTCCCCACCCCATCACACACACACACGCGCACACGCTCACGCACACGGACACGCCCACCCTCACACACACACACACACATGCGGGTGAGGAACATCTGGAGAGTGGACTTGCGGACCTAGCCTAGTGCCAACCTGCCTAATAGCCTATGGAGTCAATTATAAGAGAGGAGAAATGTTCTGGCTCAATCGCTAATGGTGCCATCTGGATAATGGCAGATTTCAGAGGAGAACTTTTGCTTCTTCCTCTTACCTGGTCATCTGGGGACGTCTCATCCAATCAGGGACCGGTTTCTCGGGCAACGGAGCAGAACAAAAGAGGCTATACAGTTTTTCATATTTTAATGAAGTTGATTTTTTTATTTTTTTTGCAACTAGCTGTGCTAATGTTGAATTCTTCAGAGTATATTTAGAGGCCCCCCCATTCACCTCAACGCCGTGTAAAAATAACTTGTTTTGGAGAGCAGGGGGACTATTTAAATGCAAAGTCTAATTTTCCTAAATTGTTTCGTAATAAATAATGTAGTGTGGGCTTGTTTGTTGTCTGGTGTGCCGTCAGGTCTGAATATAGAAAGCAATTTGTCTCTTTTTTCCCTCTATCTTCCATTCCTTGCCATCTATCTATCTTTCTATCGCATGAAGTCAATGTATCAAGGCAATAAAGAGGGATTATATGAGCAAAGTCAATTAAAGTCTCCTCACAACCTTTTTCTCCCTCTGTTTAGACTAGTTTAAGGCCCAATCCCATTTCTACCCCTTACCCCTTCCCCTTACCCATCCCCCTTGTTTTGCAGGGGGAAGGGGGAAGGGGTAGAAATGGGATTGGGCCTTACCCCTTCAAAACAAGGGGGAGGGGGAAGGGGAAGGGGTAAGGGTAGAAATGGGATTGGGCCATAAGCTCCTCCCCCTGACCATCAGTGCTAGCCTCCCACATTCACCACCACAGGAAGAAACTGTAAACAAACGTGTTTCCAAAACAGCCAGCCGAGGAGGGACAGGGGGGGTTGAGGAGGGCAATAGGGCTCTTCATGGATGTCAGGGGGGGGACGGTGGCTGGGGCAACGGGGCAGCCAGGAGGGCAAGCAGAGAGCCTGATGAGACAGGAGGAGCCAGGAACGCTCCGGGAAACACCAGGGGACGGGGGGGGAAGGAGGAGGAGGAGGAGGAGGAGGAGGAGGAGGAGGAGGAGGAGGAGGAGGGAGCCACGACGGAGAGAGAGCTGGTAGATTGAAAAACACATTTACTTAGTGTTTGGCATTGCACTGCTCACAAATCCAGCTTGGCATGAAGGACAATCTGGACCCCCCGAAACAGGCGCCTCGCTAAGTGAAGGGCACAAGAGAGAGAGAGGGAGAGAGAGAGAGAGAGAGAGAGAGAGAGAGAGAGAGAGAGAGAGAGAGAGAGAGAGAGAGAGAGAGAGAGAGAGAGAGAGAGAGAGAGAGAGAGAGAGAGAGAGACACACACACACAGAGAGAGATAACTAGCTATGGAGAGAGTAGTGATAGAGCAAATAAAGCCCAGCATGCATAAGTGATACTAGCAAGGTCATCTTAAACGGCCTGCACTGTAGGAAGAAACACAGCCCTGTGATAGGCTGTGTGCATATGTATGTGCACGTGTCTGTGTGCAGGCTATACACTCATGGTTAAGGCTTTGCATATGCACATCGGTCATATATGAAGCTTTCACTAATGTATGTGACAGATTATCAATTTATGTATTCATCTATGTATCCACATGTCTACGCAGGCATGTACGCATGCATCAAAGTATCTATCCGTGTATATGAATCTATGTATGTTGTTTGTTTCAAATATACCGAGGCTGTGGTAAAGACTGTAGCGCTAGCACCGATAGCAACAGCTACGATTCTGGCTCAGGGATAAGGTTGTGAATGGCTTCAAATGAGCATCACCTCCTGCTTGGCCACAGTCGAAGCTACTTCAGCTAATGACGGCTTCTGTGTAGCACCCAGCATGGATACCCATGGCTGGCTGGGCCTTAACTCTCCCTTCTCCTCCACTCTTTCTTATTCTTTCATGAGAAACAAGTGCCAATGGGTACCCACAGGAGAATGGAGAAGAATACAGGTTGGGCTAGAAAAGTATTTTTAGAAATTCTCCAGTCAATAAATGTGCGTGAGATTTAGCTTGCTTGCCTTGCCTTGTAGTATGCCCCTGTGTGCGTGTTTGTGCATGTGCATCTGCGTCGGCATGTTTGTGTATGCTTGCGTGTACATGTGTGTGCTTGTGCGTGTTTGTGTGTGTGTGTGTGTGTGTGTGTGTGTGTGTGTGTGTGTGTGTGTGTGTGTGTGTGTGTGTGTGTGTGTGTGTGTGTGTGTGTGTGTGTGTGTGTGTGTGTGTGTGTGTGTGTGTGGCCGAGGGACTGCAAAAGTGCAAAGGGCTGAGATGTCTCTGAAAATGCTATGTCAAGCATGTCGCGCTCCTTTCATGTTGAAAAGAGCACAGAACCACAATCAATACCAGGAACATAAAATGCCTAATGGCATACAGTCACATCTGATTAACATTACATTTGATTTTTTGTATTTCTTTAGAAACAGCATGAGTATGGAAGCAGAAGTCAAATATATTTTGATAATCCCTTGTCTCAAATGGCTTAACATGCCTAAATAAATGAACATTCAAAGATTGTTTTGGATTGGTGGTGTAAGAAAATGTTACCAGGCACAGTGTCTCAGGGTATGTTTTGTATCATAAATGTTGTAATTTCCTCCGGGCAATCCATTGAAAAGCTCTTCCCTTAGCTAGCTTCCATTGACTTGTAGTGTCAACCCTGTTCATGTGAGGGGAAAACACTTTTAATTATTTTAAAAAGATTTCCAATGTGTTCTGAATATTCGCTTATTCAAAATAAGGGCCAGTAACAACGCAATAAGATGGTAAAGGACAGGAGCTAATCCACTGTAACTCTGTAAGCGAGTCGATGGTAGTGGCTAACTGGGAGCTAATGCTAACCAAGCTAGCTCCCCTTCTGGACGCACAAGGGTGAATTTGGAAACAGACTGACTCTTCTGAATCTAAAGACAGGAAAACAGAGATTTACAGATATCTCCGCACATCCGCTTAAGCTACAAGCACAAATGCTCTAATTCCCGAAAACGAGTTAATAAAATATAAAGTCAGATAGTAAGATTTAGAAGTAACACAAGTGCTGAGGCTAGGCAGAATCAGAGCTACCGTGTGGGTCGTCTTGAATGCACTAATAAACTGTATCACTTGCATCACCTGCTCAACGGATTCAAACATCACCGAGTGGTGAAAGGGAAACACTTTGACATCGGACACGAATAGCTATTAGGGCAGCTCACACTGGTGCATGCATACCAATAAAACAACTAAATAAACCATCACCGCAAAACCCTGAGTGAACAGGTCTGAGGCCCCGAGCCGGGCCCACGCCACAACACATCACCGGGCGTCTTGCCTTGATTGAAGCCCAGAGAAAGGTGGAAGCTGAGAGGTGAAACAAATGTGGATTAGATTTGTTATCATTTGCAAGCGAAAGGGTTAAAGATATAAGCGTAAGAGCTAACAGTGCCATGACAAATGGAGAACGGGGTATATGAACCATGAAATGAACACTCTGGCAATTGGAAGGCAGGAGGCTTTCAGCACCATGGTCAGCAACAAAGTGCCTGCAACAGCTCACTGCTTGAGCGATGATATTCACAAGGCTAAAGAGAGCCGCAGAGAGCCACAGAGGACAAGAGACATAGGCAGAGGGGTTGGGAGTGGGTGAAAGAGAGGGAGAGAGACGAGAGATGGAGAGCGACAGAGAGGGGAGACGGACACAGAATGATGGAAAAACAAAACAACAACAAACAAACAAGAAAGGCAGACAGGGAAAAATTAGGATTGGGTAGAGGTTTGTTTTTCTAGCAGGAGGTAAACACCGGGGAGGGGTACGCCATCAGCACGATCAATAACTTATATAAACAAGGACACACAGTGACTGAGAGCCTTCTCTCAGAAAGACGTCGGGACAAAGACAAGATTGAAACACAAAAGGCACAAATCACACCGCAGAGCCGAATTGGATAGTAAAACAAATCCAAGGACAGCGGAAAAATACAGTGGATGCAGGGCTTGTACCCATTTTCCCCAGGAGTGTATAAAAGCAGCGGCGGCGGAGTCTGTCAGCCCTTTTTTTTTTTCCTCTCTCTCCAAGGTGAGAGTTATCAGGCTGGAGCAGAAGGCAGAGCCCAGATAAAGTTAGAAAGAGAAAAAAAACTACCACCTGGCTCCCCTACTGCTTGTGAACGTGGCGTTTTCTCATTAATTGTTGTTGTGGTGCAGTATACGGCCATTAAACAGTAAATAAGTCATTAGGTATGCCGGCTGCCAGGCGGCCTGGGGCCAGGACCTGGGTATTTGTTGTCGGGAAATGGAAGAGTGGGAGCCCTGCAGGCATGGGGCGGCCGGGGGTTAATGTACCTGAGCGGCTGACAGACAGCCGCTCCTCTGCTACGGCAGCAGCAGCACCCACTAGGCCGGGGGTCCGACACGCCCTCGTGTACGCACGTGTACACGCTCGACCGGCACAAATAAACACGAGCAGGGCGGGTCCATGTGAGGATCAGAAAGCACTGCTTTTGTTTGGCTGCATAAGCGTTAGAGGAACCGTTTTTCTCTAACGTTCTCCCTTCACCACCGATGGTATTCCGACTTTTTGGATGTAAAATCGAAAGAAGTGAAGGTCAATTGCGGCTTAGAATCTCTTTTACCCTAATTTGTCGAATGCATATCAAACCTACAGCAAACTTAGATCACGACCACCACCACCAAGCCCCGTCCTTGTCGAGGGTTGCTGTGGCAACAGGCGGAGCCGCGTGAGTCCAGTCCCGTTGTTGTCGTGGCGGATGAACCGTCAAGTTCCACTGAGCTCCGCAGCCGTCACGTCAACCCCGCTTGTAAGAGCTCTTCTCCGGGGTCCCCCGGCCGGCGGGCTGCCAGTCCTGGCCCGGGCGGCGGAGAAGGGCCCACCTGGCAGGGCCGCTGGTGGAGCTGTCTGTCTCCATAAACCCTCCACTACATCAGAGCACCGCCCCCCCAACCTCCTCCTCCAGGCGGCTTCTAGGCGCTGCTTTCATCCGAAAGGTCTTGTCGTTTCGTTCAGGGTCACTTTTTTCCTCTGCAGATCGCACTCACAGAGGCTGACATAAAAACAAAAATACATAAAAACGCACACACGCACACACACACGGAGACATATTTACCAACACACTTGTTTGCTTTAAATTCAAGTCACTCGCGCACAAGTTGCCGGGGTAGTTTTTAATATTTTTCCTTTGATTTCTTTAAGATTACGCTGCCAATCATAAAGGACAGAAAGGGGAAGGCGTGCCGAGAGGACTAAACATATACCTAGTTTATCTTTTAAATAATGGATGCATACTGGTTCTCTCCTACGGGGACATCTGCCTCTAAAAAAATTAAAAGTGGTCAATCAAACAGCATCAGCAAGAAACCATCCATCAGCACGAGTTTATATTTAATTTGACAACAAGAAGGGATATCATAAGCGGCTCCACTAAGACCTTATCGGGGGGGGGAGATCAGTGAAGCAGAGTGCATGGCTTCAATGGACTCTGTCAAGTCCCCCATTAGGACCCCCTGCTGGGTAAGAGACAGGGTTGTAAGGGTTGAAGAGGAGCTTGTTGTGGAGTGTAACAGGGAACCAGACAGCCGTGCAGCAGAGAGGAGAGAACAGAGTGCAGCCAGTGATGGATCGGAGGTCTGAAGGTACAGCTACAGGGTGCCTCCTCACTGTGAGGGTGCATGTTCACCACCACCCTCACTACCTCGTCCGCGCTTGATACAGGCAGCTGCCTATGGTGTGGTGGAAAGACCCGCATAGAGGCGGGACGATGAGTGAGTTCCTCAAGGCTTTCTTTGGGGATCTCTCTGAAGTTTCATTTTAATATTCAGAACCATATTGTTTTCCAAAGAGTTTGGATATCCATTAAGGTGATGCTGTAATAACCACCCATTTCTGTTTCCAACTCTTGGCCAAAAATAATAGGCTACAATAAACATCTAAGTGTAACAGGTTCAATCAAAAATTCCCCGCAAATTAAACGTTGAGGCGGGGAGAAAATATTATAGTGTCAAAG
>NC_079423.1:28056559-28086559 GCF_026213295.1 Gadus chalcogrammus
ATCAATCAATCAATTTCAACAAATCAATAGATTCATGCACAAATATTCCGAAAGATATATAGTTTGATTGTACGAGGACAGATCGATATGATCTGATTAATCAGTTTATCTACAACTTTAGCATCTTATTTGCCCCCAGGCTGAAATGTTGACAAGCTGGAGAGTAATGCTAGCTGAAACTACCATCAACTCTCCAGCTTGACTAAAGCCTTCCAGAGGGTTTAGCTGGGTGGGAACATTCTCTCCAGGATTTAAACACGACTCCCTTGGTTTCGGACCGGCCGGCGTGGTGTAGGTTAACCCCTGGGGCTCCGACGGAGCACCACAAGGCCGGCTGGCCGTCCGCATGCGTCGGTATTAGAATAGCGTCTCGTCAGCAGCCTCCCACAACGATAAAACAGCAGCCGACAGACAGCTTAGCCCATCAGCACACTGCTAAATTACAGCCATCAGCACGGGCCCCCCACTGGATCTACACTCCCATCTCCGGCACCAGGAGAACAATCTGCCGAGTAATTAGCCTCCGCCAACATACAGTTACACGGAGAAGGAGGACGTTTGGCTTGATTAAATTATTAAACCACACAAACACAAAACAAAAGCCGCATCAAAGGAGGCGCCGCGCCTCTCCTTCAAAGCTCCTTGCTGTTTCCTAAATACAGAATACAGAGAATGTGTTCTCCCAGGCCGCTAGTTGGCATAATTAGCTGAATGAGTATGTGTGTGTGTGTGTGTGTGTGTGTGTGTGTGTGTGTGTGTGTGTGTGTGTGTGTGTGTGTGTGTGTGTGTGTGTGTGTGTGTGTGTGTGTGTGTGTTTGAGTGTTTGTGTACTTATTTTGCAATGTTTGGACCGGGTCCCCCAATTGCTATCTAAACACAGACAACATGATGCCAGGGAAGACTCTCCTTTTCCAAGAAAGTACTACAAACACATATACCAATGGAGGCCCCTCATGCCCCCAGCCTAACACGGCAAGCCATCGACATACACACACACAAATACACACACACACACAAATGCACACACACACACACACTCACACACACACATGCACATTCACATGCACATGAACAACAATTATAAACACATCATGTAAATGTTTGAATACACTTTCCCACAGAAACACAACCAAAACCAAAGCAAACAAAAGCACACACACACACACACACACACACACACACACACACACACACACACACACACACACACACACACACACACACACACACACACACACACACACACACACAGACACAAACAAACACACCCACAGACCTAGAACAAAAAAAACAGCATGTAAATGTGCGAGTACACTTACACACAGACACACAACCAAAATCAAAACAAACAAACACACATTCACCCTTGATCCTATGCACTTATACACATCTGCACACACAACGGTGACACCTATTAAACAATACCCTAATTATAACATTTTCATTCCCTCCCTCGTCCCCTACTCCCCCTCCCCTCCCAAACCCACAAGTGTGCGAATGTGGAAATGAATGGCGTCCCAGTCGAGGGCCGGCCTGGCATGAAGAGACCATTTGATTAGAACGGCAGTTGTTTCATTTGTGGCCCCGCAGATTGCAGAGGCCCTCTGTCCGCTGAGCGATCTGTGTTCATTATGGCGGGTGAAAGGACGATCCGCGTCATGACGCGGCAAGCGTCCTTCTCACGCGGCCGGACTGCGTCATAACAAAAATGTAATAAGCTTTATCTTTGAGCAGGAGTGTTACTTGTGGCGAGTGATCAATTTACTCTCAGCAATCTGAGATTATGATAATGGTTTTAAGTTGTAGTAGTAGTAGTAGTAGTAGTAGTAGTAGTGGAAATAGTAGTAGTAGTGGAAATAGTACTAGTTATCTGCTCGTAATTATCTGCTATGCATTTTTCAGTCAGGCAGTAGTGATAGTAGTAGTAGTAGTAGTAGTAGTAGTGGTAGCACTTGAATGAAATATCCTTATGAAAATGCCTTCACTTTAATTTGCAAAAATGCAGGTTTGGTTGAAATCGTGCGTACATTTGAGCCTGTGTGTGCTCATCCCATGTGATTGCGTTTGTATCTTCATTGATTGGATCTGTGTGGACTAGGTGTTTGTGTGTGTGTGCATGCTTCCCATGCATATGTACCAGGGCGCCTGTGTGTGTGTGTGCGTACCGGTGTACTGATACATGCATGTGTGTTTATACATCCATCCAATCTAATCTCCGATGTGTGTGCAGAGCCCAAGCCACAGATGTAATGTTCTGTGAAGAGGAGCGGACTCAGAGCGTTGGGGGGGGGGGCTGGGGTTGGGGGGAGTGGGGGGGGGGGGGGGGGATGGGCGTTGGCAGCCTCACACACACACTGGGCAGCGGCATGGACGGACCACTGATGCATACGTCGCGCTGATGAGCAGACACACATCAACACATCCATCTCGTCCGTGGCGGACGAGGCCGGTGAGACACACGGTTTGTTTCATGACCCGCTGAGCACACGTCTGAGCTCAGCCGCGAGGCATCAGATCACATCTCCGACGGCCGCACGGGTTTCGACCGCAGAATAATAAAAAAAAAAAGAAAAAAGTAATGGATATCGAGTTCCATCGATTTTTTCCGTGCCCTGACTCTACATTGATCGCTATGTAATAAAATATCCTGCAAAACGCGCGGATATATCAACAGAGAACAATGTGGAACTAATATGGATGGAACCATTCTGCAAGTGAAGACATAAGGATTAAGTCAACGTTATGAGTGAAGCGCCTGTGTACCTAAGCGGTACACCTGCTGAAGAAAACACACAGCTGAGAGCTGTATGGAAGCCTTCACTCTTTTAATAAAGACGAGCCAATGAGATTAATATAAAAACACTCTGTCTGCTTTATTTCAAAACATTGCCCTTAGGCCTCGTGCCTCCTTTCTCCTTTCAAAGTGAATACAGCTAAAAATAAGGCAGTGGATTGTGATAAGGAACCTTGCGTCAGCGGAGATAACCCAGGGAAAACTAATTTTGCTATCAGAGAACAGTTTAAAAATGCATTGTGTGCCGTCGTCATTTCCTTTTGTCCGTGTCATTACCGAGCAATCTGGGGAGCATCTGCTTTTGACGGAGAAGAGGGATGCTCCGCGTCGACCTAACAGAACAAGGTCACGAGATACTCTCTGCCCCCTGACACAGCTGCCTCACAACTTGTGTGTCTTTCAAAAACGGAGCTCATGTCTTTTTGACACTTCCTCCTGCTGTGGTTTCAAACTAAAACGGCAAACTTTTATGGGCCTTGAATGTTTCTTTTTCTCCCCAGCTTGAAGTGAAAACGACAATCTCTCTTTTGGGCAACAGGGAAACCCCCGGGAGATAGTGAAAGAGAACAAGCTCTGACTGCTCGGCTGGCGTCCCGTGCGCACATCGAGCACAGGACAGAGGCAGAGAGGAAGACGCAAAAGCAAAATACCCCCTCGCACAAAGCCCTCGAAGACATGCAGCGCTACGACAAACCGTCAAAGCCGTGCGTGGCTACGGGCTGAAGTGGAGTCCCGGTAACACCTCCGTCAAAGGGTAGTCCTACAACCCCGCCCATCCCACCACCAACACCATTACCAGGCAGTTGACAGCAGCTCATCCCCCCCCGCAATCGGCCTCGCGACGCCACTCCAGCTAGGATCAGTCCCCCCGCCCAGGCTGTCAGACAATTGCACTGGCCGGTCACACTAGCAGTGCCACTCACCCTCCTCTGGATCACCAGAGGACATGGCAGCAGGGAGACGAGGGGGGAGGAGGGGGGGGAGGAGGAGGAGGAGGAGGAGGAGGAGGAGGAGGAGAGGGAGGAGGAGGAGGAGGAGGAGGAGGAGGGGGGAGGAGGAGGAGCAGGAGAGGGAGGAGGAGGGGGAGGAGGAAAGGAGGAGGAGGAGGAGGAGGAGGAGGAGGAGGAGGAGGAGGAGGAGAGGGAGGAGGAGAGGGAGGAGGAGGAGGAGGAGGAGGAGGAGGGGGGAGGAGGGGGAGGAGGAGGAGGAGGATGAGGAGGAGGAGGAGGAGAGGGAGGAGGAGGAGGAGGAGGAGGAGGAGGAGGAGGAGGAGGAGGAGAGGGAGGAGGAGGAGGAGGAGGAGGAGGAGGGGGGAGGAGGGGGAGGAGGAGGAGGAGGATGAGGAGGAGGAGGAGGAGAGGGAGGAGGAGAGGGAAAGAGGGCGGATTGGGGGGAGACGGATGTAATAAGACACCGGGCGGGGCTGAGTGGGGGTGGAGGCTGGATTGGGAGGGGGTGACGTGGTACGCGTCTACACCTATGGTCTCCCGTCAAAGGACGACTCCCCGGAGTCACAGAGAGAGAAAAAAAAGGCGGGTGAAATGACGGTGTGCGTAAAAAAAAGAAAAAAAAAAAGGGAAGGAGGAGAGTGAGTCGAGTCAGATACGGCGCCGGACGGCTTCCCTTCACCCGGAACATTGTCCAGGACCGACGGAGCAGCCCGCTCTGATAAGAGCCTCCATTATAGAGCGCAGGGAGCAGGAAGCAGGGAACAGGCAGCAGGCAGCAGGCAGCAGGCAGCAGGCAGCAGGCAGCAGGCAGCAGGCAGCAGGCAGCAGGCAGCAGAGAGCAGGCAGCAGGCAGCAGGCAGCAGGGAGAGGTCGGACAGTGACGCCAGCCCAGTGCTGACGGTACGCAGTGCAACGTGAGGCTGCCTTCCGAGAAGTGCAGTCAAGACACTTCACCAGAGGGCTGGGCCGGGCGGGGAGGCAACGGACATGCGTTGCCTACACAAATGAGTCATTTCCTGTAAAGAGGACCGCGCCCGTTCCTCTACTAATAACTTCCCTCCCCGCGTCGGTTTCCTTTTTTTTTTTTTTTTCTCTCTCCTCTGGAATAAAAGAAAAAAGGGCAGAATCGATGCGGATCCATTACCCTGCTTTTCGGACAAGTCATGGACTTCAAAGGGCTTTATAGCTCCGCGTCTTTCTTCTGCAATCCGATCAGTCAATCTGTGTTTTATCCATCGTCTTGTCCTCTGTGTTTTACTTCAGCTGGTTCTTATAAATGCTCATCTCCGTGCATTAAAACTAGACAAGAAAAATGTCCAACCGCTTCAAGTTCAATATGTAAATTAGACATTTGGAAAAGCATCACGGCAAAGACGACGTTTGAAGGCCTTTTAAAGCGCAATTAGACATTGTGACACGCTATATTTGCGTCATATAATGGACTCATTTATAAAAGCCCTTGCCCTAGCCTAATCATATTCCATACAGAATGCTGGGGCGCATAAATAAAGTGGCACCGGTTGATTAGCGTCACCGTGGCATAATGGCTGCCAGACAGAGATTTAACATCCTCATTTTAATGTTTAACTTAATGTGCCATCCAACCTATCCCTCACGACTGATTACATAACACCGCTGCCAATGAATTTCAATAGGTGAGTTGGCTGTGCCAAAGCGAGGATACCCCTTTAGGGATTCAAGGCGCCACACGGGCCATTCTGCCCGCTCGCTCGTCCTCTCCCCCTATTACAGAGAGTAACTGCCCCGCATTGTGCTTTCCTTGGACAAGTGAAGCTTGCAAATCACCCCTGCGGTAAGGCGGCGGAGTTTGAAGGTGCTCGGTGTGAGGTTTTACTGCCTTGTCTTCTAAGAATGGCTCCCCGAAGGCCCCCTATGATAATAGCTCACTGTCGTGTCCTTCACGCACCCGGGCGTAGAGCGGCACGCCCCCGCGGCACAACACCACGCCATGCAGTCACGCACCCCCTCCCCACCGCGCGCCACACGACGCCATGCCACTCGCCGTCACGCTCCAGGCAGACCCCCTCCCCAACCCCCAGACCACAACCACCCGGCCATTGCTTAGTCATGTGTCACGATGGTATCACTGGGAGATGTGTGTGTGTGTGTGTGACATTGAGTGAGCCGGGTGAGTAAGAACGGTGTAGTAGCATGTAGCCAGTAGCATGTAGCATGTAGCATGTTGGTGAACGTTGTGGCTAACGGTAGGGAACAAAAAAGTGAGTTTCTTTCCAGAAAGGGAGCAGATTGACGAGATGCTGTAAAGGAAAGCATCCTTTTACCATTGTAGTAAAGTGAACTGCTTGTTTACAAATCAATGGCCCAGTCAGCATTAGCCTTTTTAACATCAGTAGCTCGGGTGCTCTGTGAGAGCAAATGAAACACTCCTGGGAGGAACTACGGCTAACTGACTTTGCGTGAATGCACCACTGCTGGAAACACTTCCAATGGTTTCACGTTGGAGACGGTCCTAATGATCATTGCAATGACTATTTCTAATGATACTTTGTGCAGCTCGACTGAAAACTAGACCACTGGTCAAAGGTAACAACGTAGTTGGGAATCAAAGAGTGAAAGTGGCAGCAAGCTATTTGTCCGGCACTGAGCTTGAGTGGTCTGGGTAGACTATATTAATCCAAAACATTCAAAAAGGATAAAAACGAAATACATTCTTGGCTGAACAAAAAGGAACAGTTCGAATTGTAGACATAACAAGTCCACCTGCGAAATCCATACCAAGAGGAAATACATGGCTCCTTGGTGACTTTTGACCTCTGTCACCTTTAATTAAAATGCTCGCACAGCCTCACTCCGCCGTTAATCAAGTCAAACCGCGAAAAAGGACAGAGTTGAATTATCCTCCCTAATGCTCTATCAAAACTTAATCATAACACATTAACCTACAACCGTATCCGACTGAACTTTACAAAGAACAAATCCACAATGACACCGCCGTTCCACAATGCACGAAACCACTTCCCGCTCCAGCCCGGAGCCGGGGCCCTAAAACCCCCCCCCCCCGACCGAGAGCGCTGCGGACGGACGTCATGTTGCGTCACATGGTGCCAACCGCCGCAACCTAATTAACCAGCGTCGCTCCCGCCACACCGGGGGACAGATGGGCTTTGAGGTGAGTGAGTGGTTTGGGGAACACACACAAAAAAAAATGAAAGACAGGCAAAAAAAAAAAAAAACAGGGGAGAGACATCCATCCATCCGTCCGGCCATCCATCATAACTGCCGCTACGGTGAAGCCAATTTCCACAAAGCTGCTAAGCTGATTGAGGCAGACCAAATCTGTTTCACCAGCTTACATTCCTTCAAAATGGCCATCTCACTTCCAATATCACAGGCTTTTTACAGTTCCCCCATTCCCCAGGCTCGGGCTGAGAGTTAGCAAGGCTTAGCTGGATGAAACACTTCAACAGCCCAGTTTTCCCCAGAAACCTGCTGATATCTCTATAGCGCAGCCTTTCCCTACATAGCTGCACTTAGTTGCTTTATTTACCCATGCCATTATTCCCTTATTTATTTCCCCATTATACATTGTGCGTTGTGTTTCTCCATGGTAACGGCGTCACGGACTGGAGGCGCGTAAAAACGAGATTCACAGCTGAGCGAACACGCGGCCATTTATTGCCTATATACATAACTGTATATACAGAATAATACCCCCCTATCCGGAAAAACACAGCAACACAAACATGCCCGGGCTGCAGTTCTGCAGACCCCCTGGAGTAGATTAAATTCACACAAAGGCTCTTTGGAGAAGGAAATTGGACCGATACGCAATAGAAATAAGAAAAGAGCCTATGAGAGCCTTTGCAGAGAACTCAGGAGCGTGCGATGAAAATGGCTTTCCACCTGTTATTGTCACCTGTAGGGTTGCCCTTGTGCATGCCGCGGCACATATTGTGTCCGAGTGTGTGCACACAGTTATCGCTTCATCCCTTTGTTTGTCCTTATTGTCTCTTACATCCCTCTCCCTCACTGTTTTCAAAGCTTGCACACTCTCTTTCCCATCGCTCTCTCACTCACTCGCTCTCTCTATCTCTCTCTCACTGTCTGTCCATCCGTCTCTCTCTCTCATTATTTCTCTCTGTCTCTCTCCCTCTCTCTCTCTCCCTCGCCCGCCCGCCCGCCCGCCTTCTTTTGCCACAACAGCAAATATCCTGTTGGCCCAGACTGCAGGCTGCTGGTGCTGGTTTATCTGGCCTCAGGATCGATCCGGCTCCTAGCTGAGGACTCCCATTCATCTCGGAGCCATAAAATGTGATTAGTGCTGACTACAGCACTGCAGGGAGATGGGCCGATAGCCCTGATAGCTCAGGCCAGGCGTTGGGGCTGGGTCCACTGCAGGAGACAGCAACAACAGCATGCCGTGCATACATCCACACCCTGTCCGTCCTCATCCTCTTCATCCCTCACTCTCGCGTGTGTGTCCACTATCACACTTTGCCTATCTGTCTTTTCACCCAGCTTGCATGAGATGTACTGAAACACTAATAGACACAGTTTTTTATCCTCATCCCCTCTGTGAATGGCACCCGGATGACAGAGTGGCCAGAGAAGACAGTGATACAATCAGGGTGGATAAAACTCAATAGCCCCCGCCCCAGCCCCCCCTGATTGGCCACACCCACTGTTCCCACGCAAACAGTATCTCTGTGGCATGTGACCAGCTCCCTGGGCCAATCACAGGGCTCTAAGCCGGCATGAGGCAGAAGCCAGCACAGAGACAGAGGTAGTAGATAAGTACTGTTTCTTTTCAAGGGGGAAATTATGTGCTTTCCTGATTGAATGTTGTGGACAACATTTTCTTGACTTTGGGGAAGAAACAATGATGTTGTATTGATATTGTCATGGATGAAAGAGCCTAACACATCAATATAGCTTGCGAAATCTTATGAGGCAGTACATACTATTGACAACGACACAAAAAATGCCTCATGGCACCTTTATGATTAATTTACCTCACTGTAATAAGCACATTTACATACTAGGATTGTATGGTAAATTAACATGACATTAAAATGATATTAAACTAACATTAAGAAAACCACAGAACACACAAGTGTCAAATAATATCGGTTATGGATTAAGAAGATTAATGAGGGGGGGGGGGGGGGAAATACACGCAGAATTCTGAGCAGATATGTATGTGCACGTTGATACAGCTAATTACGATCCATATCGGATCCAAAATTTAGACAACATACATAGTTGTGTTCTCATTGAACTACTCATCCTTTGTAGGGAGAATTGTGAATGCCATGAGAGGCGGCTGACCTGTGTCTCGCGGACGTTCTCCACGGTGAAGTTGAACCAGACTCTGAAGCGTGGGTTGCAGGTGTCAGGCCGGATAAAAAGGTCAAACTCAAACTCACTGATGTAGTCGACTCGGCCAAGGTTACCTGCAGGGTAGAGGGAAGCAACGTTAGTGCCAGGCAACAGCTGTGGGTAGAACTGCAGGGGCATCTTCAGGGCATCTTCAGGGGTTACAATAACATTCATGCCATCGGCACTGCTGCTTTCTACATTTCAGGAATGTATTTTACTAAAGATTTGGACGCGGGACGGTAATGAAGCGGGCCTGCTAAGGTACTGGACTCCCGGCAGAGAGGTGCTTGGTTAAATCCCCATTGCCGCAGTCTACCTGTCAGCATCTGAGCAAGATACCAGGTCCTTAATGAACTCTATCTAAATTCACTGTCTTTTTTCAAATGTAAACTTTTTGGACTAATGCAAAAAATAAGAATATATGTAATTAGACGGCTACTCTATAATAAACTTTACACAAAATAGCACATATTGAGATGTTGAGTCGCGTTAAGCCCCTGGCGGTTATTACCAGGCTCTGTCCTATCTCTCTCTGTGTATTGCCTGTAGGGAACCACAGCTGTACGGGCCCCCACAGAATGACAGAACAGTACTTCCATATTTGATAATGTGGATGTATTCAGCTGATGTGCCAAGTCCTAATTAATCCAATGGGAACAGTCTCCCCTGCTTCCAAGAATCCTCGCTGTCTCTGAGATGACTTGGAGGTAGAGGATTACACCACAAGCTTTGTGTTTCTTCTGATTTCCATCCAGACGTGTGCAGTCGTGCAATTAGTGATAGTTTGAATGACGGCGATGGATCGGAGATGAAGAAAGGCCTCTTCGCGGTGGCGTAAGAGGAAAAGAGCCAAAATAATGAATTATTACTGCATACTTAGGCAATTGCTTTTGCCTAGATATTGTAATCAGCTCTTTTCAAGTACATATTTTTCCCCTACTGCATGAGGAGTTTACAGGGGCAGGCAAAAAGAGAAACAGCTCAGCACCATCTCCTAACGTTGTCCAGACCGAGTGTTGTCCACCTAGTGACAGGTGGCAGAGTACACAAACGCAGAGTACCCAAACACACCCACACACACACAGACACAAACACACACACACACACACATATGCGCAGATACTAATAAATATAGTATCTGCGCATATATAAACTCTCTCTCGGGCACTTTTCCTTTTCACACATACAATAGATGCATACACACATAAACAACACACACACACACACACACACAAGCACACAGCTAATTATAGACAGATGGGCTAACCACCACACTGACAGAGCAGATTCCTCTCCTTCTGCCATCTGAGGGACTTAATCCACCAAGCACCCCCCATCCTCCTGCGCACACACACACACACACACACACACACACACACACACACACACACACACACAATGCCATGCTGTGTTTTTCACCATTGAAGCTGCCCACAGAAGTGGCATCAAGCTACTTGCTGCTCATAAGAATACATGTATTACCCAGGTCCCTGGAATAGACTACAACACAGTTTCCATCAAAGATCTTCATCTCATTTACATTCAGCACACACATGCAGACGCATACACACACGCAGGCACACACACACACACACACACACAAACACACACACACACACACACACGCACAGGTATATGCAGTCTATTCTACGAAACATAAGTAGCCCGTACACAAACATGCGTATTGTGCTGGGGCCTGGGGAATGTGTTTACATTAGAATCCCTTCGGCTAAATGCGCTCATGTCGCCGGCGCTAATGGCGAGTGGCGTCTCATTCCAGCCCGCTGATGGCGAGATGGAATCCTTCTCAGCAGTCCGCCACTCTGACTGATTAGGAGACGCGGGGGGAGAGCCGGGGATGAAAATACCACCGCAACAATTCATCCCCACGCTGGTGTGTGGACTTTAAGATAAGTCGTTCGAGCCCACCTAAAGGACATTAGGAGAGGAACAGCTGGCGGAGAGATCGACGAATACCTCCAGAGCTCCAGACAGGAGGACACAGAGGCGAGGCGCTCTCCGTTGGAGCAGACCCAGTGGCAAAGGTTGATGAATGACCTTTACTACTAAAGTTCCACCATGTTGGGCGGAACAGGGGGTGTGTGTGTGTGTGTGTGTGTGTGTGTGTGTGTGTGTGTGTGTGTGTGTGTGTGTGTGTGTGTGTGTGTGTGTGTGTGTGTGTGTGTGTGTGTGTGTGTGTGTGTGTGTGTGTGTGTGCTTGTATGTCTACGTGTTGGTGTGCACACAATACATATCTAGCATATACTTGCAAACGCGGGCCTTCGATAACAACCAAACATGCTTCCTTCATGCTCGTCTCCTTCCTTCCTTCCTTCCTTCCTTCCTTCCTCCACTTCCTCCCCTCGAAGAGGATAATGTAATGAGGGGGGGAGCAAAATAAAATCTATGACCCAGCTACCACTAGTCTATATTCATGAGCCTTCCCAAGCAAAGCCACTCTTGTAGAACTCTGTATGTGGGTGCACTTGGCACTGTTCTGTGGAAACACTGAATGAAAGCAAGAAAAAAATATCAAAGACACATCTGTTAAACAATCATGCATACTTATCAACACGCTCACATGGTACACAGACACGCGCACAAAGTAGCTGGCTGGCTGCGCGGTGGCAGGCAGGCAGGCAGGCAGGCAGGCAGGCAGGCAGGCAGGGAGGCGGACGGGCGGACAGGCAAACAGGGAATGGGCTGGCTGGCTGGCGGTACAATCCAAAGCCATTGAAATCAAATAAAGGCCCGGCCCAGGCCAGACGCTGAACCGGCCCCAGCTGCGGCTAGCATTGAGTGAGAGAGGAGATAGCGCTGCTCGCAGAGCACCAGCTGCTCCACCAGCACTAGATGTATGTCAGGGAATCAATCATCCCGTGTGGCAAAATATCAGCCGTTAACATATTTAACACCGTAACCTTGATGAGGCCTTGCGAAAGGTCAAAGCCCCGATAGACGTGTTGTGGGAAACGTAGCGGTATTTAATGCAACCTCCGTAGGAATTTCCGTTATGATTTAAAGGCATTTGAGGGCTTTGTTGCAAATCAGTGGAGCGCGATATTTCTTTATTAGGAGTCTCCCAGCCTCGCTAAAGCAAACATACATCTTAAATTAAAGCTTAATGCTGAGCGCAGGTATCTTAAAGCTCATGAATCTGTCTCTCCCAGGGACATGGTTTTATTTGCAGTTAGAGAAACGCCGGGGTTATATTATCCGTGTATGATTGGTGGTTGGCTAATAACAACATTAAAGATACACAGACCAAACAAAAAAACAAACAGGGCTTATTGTTCAAACCGTGATAATAATTTGCATTTGTTATTTTTTTCAGCAAACGTATTTCTTCATACTGAATGAATCATTTTGTCTTTAACTTTCCAACTCCCAAAAAAAAACTGAACAAAGACGCAAATAATGACTTGGAGATTGAAATGATGAAGACATAGACTGAGCACACAATGATTATACAAAATAAATGATAAGACATTAATTATTAAAACATAATTACCGTTCTCAAAGAGCACCCCTAAATACTAAAACCGTACCACAAGGACATTCAAAACCTTGGTAGGGGATTGCCAATTCTGATTGGCTTAAATTGGTGCCAGTCGATGTCACTAGCCACGCAAGCCAAGGAGCTTAGCCTGTGCGGCTGTTGCTAATGCTGCAATAACCTGTAACATGGTTAATGAATGTAATTAATTCGGTGATCATTCTCCTTAACCCGAGGAGAAAAGTAACTTTTTTCGCAGTTAGAAAAAGAGTCCAAAAGGGCACATGGATATAGGCAGGTGCAACAGGAGGCTTAATGGTTGTCTGTCTTTCTGTCATGATGAACACTGCACCAGCAGAGAAGCTAACAGCCGTGGGCAGCTGTGTTATAGAAACTGGCGCCGCGGGGCCTGAAGTGAGATATGGCTTCAGCCTCAAGGTTGTAATGTTCAGTCTGTGGAATAGCATGATGAAGATGACGGATTCCAGCGCATTAGCATGAGCCCTCTTTTATTCCATACCATAGAGTCTAGCGTCTGACTGGCACGGAATGGTCAAAAGATGGTCTCGCTGTAATCCCAATAAAAGGGATTTAAGATGCGATAGATAAAAAGAAAATAGTGACCATTAGTGTTAATCATGTTGTAAAGCAGTGGGGGATTTTTGTTCACTGCTTTCACACTAGACTCCCTTCATTTGGGCTGCTAAATTATATCAACACCCATAGGCTGATTCTTGTCTTGGAAATATCTCTCAAAAGTGTGTGCATTAATGCAGCCTTCTTCAGTGCCGGTGTACTCAAAATATTATGCTGAGTAATATTCTTTGTCCTTGAAAGAAACTTAGCTTTCAGGAAATTTACAAATTGGCTTATATTAACAGCTTATCCCTACTGATGAGGCAGCGTAGCAAGTCGCTCTTCCTCTGGAAAATAATTAAATAATAAAAATGCTGAACAAAATGAGCATCTCCCAGCATCTCCAGGCACTTCTTACTTAAATGTCGAAACCCAACTGCCTTTTTCAGTTTATCTTTGTCCCTCAAGTTATGTATCACCATCAACATAAATGTAAGCGAGAATGAGAATAAGAAAATGTGCCTTATTAGACGTTGACCACAATGTCAAAGGGAAGCCATCTTATACAGTGACTACATGTATATGTTGATAACCAAGAGAGTGAGAGACAGAGACAATGCAAATGGGAGTGACGGAGAGAGAGAGAGAGAGAGAGAGAGAGAGAGAGAGAGAGAGAGAGAGAGACAGAGAGAGAGACAGCTAGAGAGGATGAGCCGGAGAGGGTGAGAGAAAAAGAGATGGAGAGAGAAAAAGAGAGAGAGAATGAGAGATGGAGCGAGAGAGAGAGAGAGAGAGAGAGAGAGAGAGAGAGAGAAAGAGAGAGAGAGGAGGCGATAGGGGGGAAGAGCGAGAAGGGGAGAAGAGCAAGAGAGAAAGCAGAAGAACATGGCTAATGTAATCCCATTACAGAGGTACAAGAGGGAGCAGTCACAGTGCTCAGCCCACACAATGGGCAGGCCTGCAGCCTGTAGCTATGCGCTGGATGGATGCTTTCTGCCATGCAGATGGATCATCATACAGCACCAGCAGGGCTAGCTCCTCGCGTGTCTGCCGGCCTAAAGGCCCTGAGTGGAGCTGGCTTGTACCGCCAGCTGCAAGCCGTGTTAGACAGGAGCGTGGGAGCGCGGGTCCATTATATCCTAAGCTGTTTTGGCAACATGTCGTTCGTATGGGACGGGGAGGTTTTTTTGTCATGTCACACACCCATGGCCCCAATGTGAATCCAGAGGAAAATGTTTCATTTTAATAGAACGGTTTGCTGTTGTGTGACACAAGAAAATGGTTACCGACGGCAACAACTGCTTAAAATCAATTTTCGACGCCAACCAAATAGCCTCTGTCATGTCAAATCATTACGCAAGTTATAAACACACACTTGCAGACACACACACACACACACATACAAGTTACGGACGCACACCGACAACTCCAGGCCAGGGGGTAGCTCGCTAGGACAACACCAGGCTCCAGATTAAGGAAGACGGTCGCATTGCATCCGCTGTACAGCTACCTTTTGAAACTTATTTTTGCTATGTGCTCCATTTCATTATTGGAAAACACATCAGTTTTTCCCCCGGCTGCTCTGCGGTGCGAGGAGGATTCCTAGACAAGGAAGAGGAGGACTGATAAAGGACGAATTGATTCCAGCTAGCAGCAGCAGCCATGGTGAAGGTGTCTCAGTTTAGACCTGCAGCTAATCGTCTCTCTCTCTCTCTCTCTCTCTCTCTCTCTCTCTCTCTCTCTCTCTCTCTCTCTCTCTCTCTCTCTCTCTCCTCTCTCTCTCTCTCTCTTCTCTCTCTCTCTCTCTCTCTCTCCCTCTCTCTCTCCCTCTCTCTCTCTTTCCCTCTCTCTCCCTTCCTCTCTCTCTCCCTCTCTCCCTCTCTCTCATCTAAAGGCAGGTTGTCACAGAGGCAACATCAATCTCCCGCCTCATGACTTCTTAAAGCCCGCCTGCTCCCTTGATGCCTTATCACTTCATCGGCAGGCCAGATTAAAAAGGTCACCTCCAACTTTCTCCCAAGCAACTCTAACAGGTCGCAAAACGGAATGCATCGATTACCGCGCATGTCTAGCGGTCTAGCGCCGGTGGATAACACAGGGGCGGGCGAGATAAGAGTGCTTTTGTTTGACCCGCTGCTGCACAACGTGCAGTGCACATGCCTTGGAAACCTCATCAGGGGGGGGGAGAGCCACGTGTGCAGCAAAGTGGTCGTCGTTACGGCCGAGGCTCCTTGCTGGAGCTCATTTTATATATCTGAAAGAAACGTATCGAGCCAGGCACACAAGGAATGATTGCATACTCAGACGCATTATCAGGAAATTGCCTTGAAAATAATCTCAATATACAGCACACAGTGTGGATAAGCAACAACAAGGGGCGGGGCGGGGGGGGGGGGGGCTGCGTGGGGAGCCTAATATGAGTCTGTCTCTGCTCCAGCGAGCTCCTCGCTTTCGCTATAGATGAAGAAGGCAAGGCCCGGGGACAGCTGAGAGATATGTAGGCAGCCCACACATATCTGATGATGTACAGGCCTGCCTGCACGTCCTAAAGAGAAATACATTTTCTAGCTGGCCTTTTTTATAATTGTTTCCCCCCGCCTTCCCTCCCCCAGAAAGGCCCCTGGAGCCAGGGCCGGGATGCTCCATGTGAAGGGTCTGGTGTGGTAATGGGTCATAGTGATGCATTCTTCCTGCAACTAGCTTAATTGTATTATCAATCTCGTCCAGACAGCGCTGCAGCCCCACAGCTCTGGACACGTAACTGTCAGGCTATTTCACGTTAGCATGAGGGGAGGGTGGGGGTGTGGGGGGGGGGGGGGGGCGGCGTTGACTCACGTC
Source organism: Gadus chalcogrammus (assembly GCF_026213295.1). Lineage (NCBI taxonomy): Eukaryota > Metazoa > Chordata > Actinopteri > Gadiformes > Gadidae > Gadus > Gadus chalcogrammus. Next base: position 28,072,575 of record NC_079423.1, read on the forward strand.
TGCAGGGGGGCTAACTGGATGGCTAACCCCGGCAACAACAGAAACCGGACATTGTACCACCTCTTTCTCTCATGTTATCTTGCCGTGGGTGCTGCATGTTCTGTGTCTTCATGCGGTGGTGGTTGTTGTTGTGGTTGGCCTCTGCCAACACTAAATACAAGTTTGTTCCAATTCCATGTTATCTTTTAACAAGTTAATTATGTGGAAGTCTACACAGGCGGCGGATGAAAAGAGGAACACATGACAGGGGAATTGACAGAGGAACATCTGCCCAGGTCTGCACTCTGCTCTGCTCTCCAGTCTCCTCTCCCAGCGCCCCCTTCTCTTTGTTTTCTGTTGTTGTTTCGTTTTCTTTATTATCCTGCATGCAGTCCCTATCTCCCTCCTCCTCCCAGTCCTGCTCTTTCTCAAGAGTAATCTTCACTGCAGCTCCAGCAGAGAGAGAGACAGAGAGAGAGAGAGAGAGAGAGAGAGAGAGAGAGAGAGAGAGAGAGAGAGAGAGAGAGAGAGGGAGAGAAGAGACAGGACAGAGAAAGAGAGGGAGAGAAAGAGAGACAGAGAGAGAGAGAGAGAGGGAGAGAAAGAGTGACAGAGACAGAGAAAGAGAGAGGGAGAGAGAGAGAGAGAGAGAGAGAGAGAGAGAGAGAGAGAGAGAGAGAGAGGGAGGGAGAGAAATAGAGACAGAGAGAGAGAGAGAGAGAGAGAGAGAGAGAGAGAGAGAGAGAGAGAGAGAGACAGATATTTGAGATAAAAGTGCAGGAGTGGAGAGGTCCTTGGCGAGCCCAAGGCAAGGAGAAGGTCAACAGGCCCGCTAAGACGACCCTGTTATCATCCTGCTAGCATGTTATCGGTGAGCCTGCAGTCACGCTTATTTACAGTTATTGCTCCCTGTGGGTGTGCACTCTGGCGCCTTGGGCTGATGGCTCTGTAATGAGTTCAGGAACACAGGGAGAATGCGGAAAAAAGGGGAGGGCCCAAATGACAACAAACCGGTCGGCGACACAAAAAAGCAAAAAAAAAAAAAAAAAAAAGGAACGAACGAGTCGTGACAAAAAAAGAAGGAAAAACAAAAGGAGGATTAACTCCTGCCGGCCGACTTCTTCTTTGCACGGTTCTTCGTCATCGCCGTTCTTTTATGGTCGTCCGGCGCCGCGACGAATGTGTTCTGACCTGCAGACGACCACATGTGTCATAAAGAAGTACGGCCCGCTCTCATCTCAATGTTTCAGACTCGCTGTTGTAATTAGGTTTGTCGATAGTTTCCTCTTCGGGATTTATCCTCCCCGGTCGCTGTGGTACTGCCTGCACTAATCGGAACTGTCCTTATTTTACGGATGAACGTGGCGACAGGGAGAGTGCGGTGAACCGGGGGGTTGTCCGCATCGGGATTGACGACGTCTCCGAATCCTGTGGTGCTTCTTTAACTGTTGGGAATGTCACAGTGGAAATCTTTCATTGTGCAACAGCTTTTCAATCTGGGGAATTACACTAAGTGCTGCTACTGTCAATGCAATGCCAGCTTTACAGCGAGTGAGTGGAAAAAAGGAAATGAAAGAGCAGGAAAAGGCAGTGCTGAATGCCATTCAAAAGGCATTGGCAGAAGATCAAATGGGTTTTTTTGTGCAATCATTCTGCCAGGCACTGTACCCTAGCACGGTGCAATTTACTTAAGGTAAATTAAGCAACAGAGCACTAAAATATAGACGACAAAGTCACACAAGATATAAATAAAAACACGATTTATTTTGTAATATACCATCAAGGCAAATCCATGCTTTGACAAGCTAATCCCTCTTTTTTTCACCATCGGATAAGGGAGATTAAGAGACATCATTTGGTAGTTGGATTGAAAGACATAATTCACCATAGAGAGAAGCCCTTGGAGCTCCCTTTATATAGAAGGAGGCTGTGGGTTAGCCGCGGTGCTAATGTGGGGAGGGTCAATTAAATGATGGTTGATAAGTTTTTAGTCAAGTCGATTAGATATTGTAGTGCATGTAGATTGTTATTAAGGCAATTATAGCAGGAAATTTGTGTGTGCGTGTGTGTGTGTGTGTGTGTGTGTGTGTGTGTGTGTGTGTGTGTGTGTGTGTGTGTGTGTGTGTGTGTGTGTGTGTTTGTGTGTGTGTGTGTGTGTGTGTGTGTGTGTGTGTGTGTGTACGTGTGTGTGTGTGTGTGTGTAGGTGTGTGTGTGTGTGTGTGCCTGAGTACTTGTGTGTGTGTGCGCCTGTGTATTTGTGTGTGGGTGTGTGTTTGTATTTGTGTTTGTGTGTGTGTGTGTCTGTGTGTGTGTGGGGGGGGGGCTTAATGTACTCGGGCGAGGCACCTGTTTAGACCACCCTGCTAAGCCTGATATAGTAACCCAAGTGAACAGATTGATGGATCAGATATCGATCCAAAAGCGCAACATTTAATGAAGCTGGCAATAAATTGCCTGGAAAACATATGAAGTTAGAGCCGGTTACCAGACAGCCTGAGGTCCAAGTATAAACCAGAATAGACGAGAGTGGAACAGCCCTGAGTTCAGTATCATTCGGTCGGCCTTGCAGTTATTATAAGTCACTTCATCTAATACAATTCACATGTATCTGTTATAAAGAATGTAGTAAATATGTCTGTGTGAGTTAGCTTCAAATGGATTTAAAGCTAAAACACCAATTTGAACTTAGCCTCTGCTTTAGTTTAATGGGAGCTCATAAGCGCCCAATATCCAGTGCTCATGGCTATTGAAGATGAGAAGTTTCTGTTCGACCATTAAAATTGCTGTGTATCACAATGATATTATATTGTGTAATATTGTTGCAACATGTTACAATACAAACGATTGCGATTACATACTAAAATACTATAAAGTACTACAAAATACAACAGGTTTTCAGTATCACCAGTACCAATTGTTCAAGAGAGAGCCCACCGGAGGAGTGCATTTCAATGTTGTTACTGCAGGCAGTAATCACAGCAGTTGCTTGGATTCAGACCAAAGTGTACTCTGTTCCGTTTTCTGTCAGTATTTCGCCCTTCACTTTATAAGCATATTCTGTACATGAATTTGTCAAATCAAACATACCCTGGCACATCAATGAAGCTCATCTGGAAGAAAAAGGCTTTCTAAATAAATCAGCAGAATAAACACAGGCAGCTTAAAAAACATGAACTGGTAAAGCGTTACAAATCCTCACCATTTTCCCAAACTGCACCCCCTTGCCTGGGATGAAAAATGACACGACTGCTCTGAAACTGTGTTTATGGCGTCAGTATTGCCTGGAAATTAATTACTCCATCATTGAAGCCTCGTGTGCAAGCACCAATCGTGCAACACAGAAATCTTGTCACAGTCATTTACGCTTAGGAGATTCTAGAATCATGGAGACAAAATATACTGTTTTGGTCTTGGGTTTTTTACCTTGCCAAATGTTGGCCTGGAGCCATCGACTTGTTGATGTTCAAGAATATGCTTCCTGGTCTGGCAGACCAGACAACAGCCCAAGGCTCGAATCTAAAAACCATAAGTAAAAAGGAATTTCTTTCAAATTAAAACTTTCCTTGACAAATAATTGACAATATAACCGTCGATTAGATCCTGAGTCACATTAAGGCTACATCTTATTTCCTGTAACCAAAAATGTTTCCCATAAACCTTTTACAAATCCCCATTGCAACTCCTTACGCTCAGTTTATATTCAAATTTCCCAAATAAATGCAGTTATCTTGGGCTTATATTGGTTGACATTTTGAGAAGAAGAGGAGCCAGCTGGTCCGCATGCATGGCTTGTATCTTCGCCATCAACAATTAACTTACAAAACATTGAGGCTGTTTGAACTGCTTCCTGGCAGAGGAGGCATCCCAGACCAGAGCAAACGAGCCCATGAGCTCGCAAACTGATTAGTTTGACAGGCGCGAATATCAGACAGGATTATCGCTTTGCTGCATTTGCTCTGCATTTCACGGACGGCTCTCCGATACCACCCTTCATGGTCATGCTTTTGGGACAACGCTACGTTCTCGTGCGATAAACCCAGAAGGATGTTGTCTGCAAATATTATGGCTCTCAGATGGACCGTCGTTTGGTGGTGTTTGTCCTGCCTGGACATGCAAATGAGGAGGAAGAAGATGCACGGTGGAAAAAAAAACAATAACCCAGAACCATGGCGTGGCACCGTGGCGGGCTATTGATCCAGCAAAAAGTTGCTGACCATTTGAGGGTTTAAAAGTCCATGTCTTGAAGACCGTCCTTTGTAGTTTTAAATGAGTCTGGCTCGAAGCAAAAAAGGCTCGAGAGAACGGCGTGCCTCTGTATGCAGAGCCAACCCCACATTGTGACGCTTCCCTCAGGGTCAAACCAATATAACACATCCCAGCTCACACAGCATGAAATGGTGCAGAGACAGGAATAAAATACGCCTCGCGTAGCCGGAGGGAAAAGACAACCAGTATAAGGAAAAACACTTCTATAATAAAGACTAATCACTTATGGATACAAATGACCGATAAATAGAATAAATCATAACAATAGTCCTGCCAACGCTCTCCCCCCCCCCCCACCCAGCCTCCCACCAGACAACCTGAATTCATCTCCTTACTCGGCTTCTATCTTAAAGGAAGAACAGAGGAGGAAAAGGAGAAAAGAGACTGAAGAGGCTATTTAGTGATTTGGGCAGTGAAGCTTCTCGGGTGCCAAGGACACGTAAGAGAGACAAAGAGACTGGTATTGCCACTCAATACATCAGACGTCAGACGGGCTCCCCCTCTCTCAGACCAATTGATGTTCTCTTGCAGAAACCCCCCCCCCCCAAAAAAAAAACAAAGAGCGAGATCTATCCGAGGTAAGTAGACTTCACCCGAACGTAACGGAAACGGCAGAGCGGCAAAGAAAAAACGTGCGGTGTGGCGCGGGTGTTTTTATTTTAATTGCCATGTTCGGGTGCGGTGAGATTAGTGGACAAAACGTTCCCTTCATTCTGTTTTTTGTTTTGAGTCAAAGCAAAAGCAAAAAAAACAAAGCCCACCATTTTCTTTTTATCCATCAGTGCTGTTTTATTTTGTCTGTTTACTAATTTGTAATTACCTGTTGGTCTCCACCGTGAGCACATCAGAGATGATGCAAAAGCCAGAAGCTCTGTTCCGCGGCGAGCAGGTCCCGTCACACCACTCCTTCTGAGCAGCTGGTGTGATGATTACAATGTGTTCCTCTTCTTTAATCAATGGACACTCAACTATCCTGATTCATTGGCATTTCAGATTATACAAATAACTTGTGACAACGAAGGCTGCACCAACCCCGCCATGCCCTTCCACTCTTCTGTTGTTCCCTGACTCTCTCTCTGTCTCACTGTCTCTCTCTCTCTCTCTCTCTCTCTCTCTATACATACTCTGTCCCTCCCTCTCTCTCATACATACGCTCTCTCTCTCACTCAATATCTCCCTCTCTTCTCTTTTTCTTTCTGTGAAATTTTCTCCAGCTCTAACTCCAATCAGCCATGCCTCAGAAGGGTCTCACAATTGCAAATGGCAAAACATTTCTTGGGGAAGATAAGGCTGCATGGATTTGGTGCACTGCTTAGTAATGGAAAGAGCAGAGAACCACAATTAAACGTTCATCAGCAACAAACATTGGAGCTATTTTCTAGCGCCGCTGTTTAAGCTACATTTATCCTCATTAGTCATCTCTCACTAGAATTGTTTATTTTTTTTATTGGATGCCTTTTTATTTTTTGACTATTTCTCCATTCTCTTGGCAATAAGGGGGGGAGAAACAATTATTCATCTGTTATCATCACTGTGGGGCGATTTTGAATCAGCAAAGCAAAGCCGTGGAATGCTCTCGCAAATAGTCTAATGTCATGGGCACAAACATGCAGTTTGGAGGGAATGCTACAGTATCAGCAGACATTAAGGGAGACATTAGTTTTACTTCATCTTCCACTGATGATATTGTATTAATAAATTACATCTTAACCATTTTATTATGGAATGAGTCATAGTCACAGTCACCGTGATAAAAATATAGCTGGTAAGAAAACAGACAAAGTGCATCAAACCAAACCATCAAGGACTAATATCTATGGCTTAATGGTTTCAAACATTGTCCACAGGGACTAAAGAGTGAGATTTGTAATGTACAACAGGCTGTTACTGTGTGTTGCATTAATGTAATATAAATAATGTGATGTTGGAAAGCTAGAACATTATTTGAGAAAATAGTAATGATTTAGATACAGGCCTAATATGCATTACCGAGCAATTCATTTACATTATCTGCTTATTTTAAGGATGTTTTCTCCAGTCGTCAAGATTGAAAAGGTGGATTTGATGACGGGAAAACAGTGGTATCAGAAAGTTGAAATTGTGCCTCAGGCCGAAGAGCACAGTAAAGTACAGTAGAATACATCGAGGCCCTAATAGAAGCTATCCCCCATAAAGTATCGGTCAGCTCTTTCCCCTCCATCTCTCACCGAGTGCCGCTGTGAATGAATTGACTGCACGGATGCAGATGCAGTCGATTCACGCCGCAGTTAATTCATTTAGTCTATAAGTTGTGCTGTAGAAAAGGCTTATCAATGAACCCCATTAAACATCTCTCACCCGAGGGGAGGGGGACGGGGAGTGGTCCTTTAACCATGCGGACCATTGTCAGCAGACAAAAGACCAGCTAATCAATTGCTGCTTAATTACTTGTGGTGTATGGTCCAGAGGAGCAGTAAAACAGAACGCAGGCGCCAGTGTCATCCTCTGCACACACAGAGGGCTGGTAATGCTTTGCAGTGAGGCCGCACATCACGAGGGCAGATCCATTCACAAAAGAATTTAGAAAGAACAATATAATTTTGACCCAACCACGACTTAGAGCAGATAACAGCATTATTTGAATTCATACCCAAGTTACAATTCAGCTTATCATTTGCACGTTATATATTGTGTCCCTTGACACAATGTATGACAATAGACTCTGGCTATATCCAGATTAGAAATTCCTACAATGATTTTCTGTGACCAACAGTATCCCAGGTTTCCTGAATAAGAATAAGATATGTTTTGCATATTGTAGCTTCTAAAAAAAAGTGAGCACTGCTGCTTTATGCACTCCACTGTCTGCAACAATGCTAGGTGTCGATCTTTGAAGAAACTCTGGGTATTCAGAGCCATCAAGGGCAAGGACGTTCCCTTATTGTCAACTAGAGGCCCGATTAATAGTTATTGGCAGCTGAGAATGACTCCACGAGTAAGTTGAACCACCTATGAAAAGATATAGGTGACCATGACTCAAACTGCATAGGGCTGACAAGAAAGTGAATCGCATCTAATCTAAATGTAAATGAGCTTCTTTACACCCTTGATAAACAGTTGACGTAACCATTCTTGTCTAATAAACCAATTCGGTTTCATTATGCGGATATCCAAAGAATAAAGTTTGAACATTCGGGAAAAGGAGGAGAATATAAGGCCCAATCCATTTCTACCCCTTACCCCTTCCCCTTACCCCTTCAAAACAAGGGGGAGGGGTAAGGGGAAGGAGTAAGGGGTAGAAATGGGATTGGGCCTAAATGTCTGCTCAATAAGAAAACATGTCTGTATGTGCAGCGCAGGGTGTGTGATGTGTTAAGACTGATAGTTCTTTCTGAGAACACCATTATATTGTGTTTTACATTTTCGTTTTGGAAAAGGTAAAATGGACACGCTGTCACTGAGGGCCATTCCAGGCAATTGAAGGATTATACATGCCTGCACCGCACAGCCTAACACATGCGGCATACGCCCATAGTATTTGAGTCTTTTCCAATTCCCCTTCTGTCAGCCACAATGTGCATTGGACTGCTGAGATGGGGAGGCGTCAGATTGTCTGTGAAGGATGGATCTGGACACTCTTGTCTACGAAACAAAAAAGTCAAGCTTGGGTATCTTAAATGTCGTGCTGTTTTCAAATTTGAAATCAACACGGTGTGAGAGACACGACACACAATATGAGAACAAAGGCATTGTCAACACAATTGAGCCATGTAAGTGACAACACAACATGGCCTGACTACTGCAGTGTTTTGTTAATCAAAATGTGATTTAAAAGGGTAATAATTGAACTACTGCTTATAACTGAACGGAAGGCTGATTTAACATAGACCATTGACCTATGTATATTTTCAAGAATACTGATAGTGCCAGAAAACTAAAATTCTTAAAGTGTATCCCTATGCAGATAGTTATTATTCAATAAGGTTAATAACCACCAATGGTCATTACAAACCAAGAGTTCCATCAGAAATTAAAACAGCAATTAACAGCCACCATCTACTAAGAAACCATTACACCAGTGTGGTGCTGGTGACTGCAACATGACATTCATTTGATATTAGCTAGTGAACGTCAATTGGCCTCCCCTTTTCAACTTATGTAATGCAGTTACTGGAAAGATATTAATATCAATTCTATGATTCAGTCAGGGGGGAGGGGGCATCCGGAGCCGGTAACAGTGGTATGTTAGCCGATCTGAGTGTGAGACCTGAGCAGCCATTAATCAATGTCTGAGCACCTCAGCCCCCAAGTCATCTGGGAAAATGGGCCAATTTATAACAAGGGCAAGCGCCATTATTTTAACATTGATATCTCGGCAAAGATTTTAAAAAAGGATGGTAAATGTTTACAACTTTGCATTCGGCCAAATCGTTAAATAAGCACCTTCATGGGTCATGTACTTCAAAGTAAATTAGATACTAATGTTTGTCTACTTTCTGTTCTTTTAGGCTTTCTAGGTCTGTACTGCGATGTTTGCAGTATGCGTTCTATAAATGAGCGCTTGATGCACATTCAGTCCAATACAAGTTAATCAAATGGGTGCAGGAATAAAAGAACATATTGGAAAGAAGATGTCAACGTTATGAACTATACTATGAAGGGAGAGAAAAATTGAAAAAATCCACTTTAGAGTAGAACATTCCGTGACAGCTGAGCCAAAAACATCAGAAATAGATGAGGTAAAGTTAAGGCTCAGTCTGCAGAAGCTCAAAAAATGAGCCTGTCTGTCAGAAATATGAAATCTGAGTCTCATCTGAACCTAATCTTAACGCTGAGATTCAGTCCCATGGAGACCTGCTGATTCTCGAAATCACTCTTGTGTTTTAGTGAGTGTGTGTGTGTGTTATTATGTGTGTGTGTGTGTGTGTGTGTGTGTGTGTGTGTGTGTGTGTGTGTGTGTGTGTGTGTGTGTGTGTGTGTGTGTGTGTGTGTGTGTGTGTGTTTGTGTGTGTGTGTGTGTGTATGTGTATGTGTGTGTGTCTCTGTGCGTGTGCGTGTGTGTGTGTGTGTGTGTGTGTGTGTATGTCTGCCGGTGTGTGTATTTGTGTGAGTATGTATATGTGTAATATTGATGTGTATGCCAGCGTGAGTATGTGTGTAGGAGCATGTGTGTGTGTGTGTGTGTGTGTGTGTGTGTGTGTGTGTGTGTGTGTGTGTGTGTGTGTGTGTGTGTGTGTGTGTATATTGTATAGATGTGTATTTATGTGCCCATTTGACCCTGTTGCTATTAAAGAAGCACTTTACTTTCGTTGCAGTGCCAATCAACAGGCAGAAAAATAACAAAGGTACATAACAAAGCACACTCAAACAAATGATCTCGATACCCTGCCTCTCTTCAACAAGAACGATGGAGATGGTGGGTGAGCAATCACTTATATGGAGCTAATATGTTTACTTCTCATTTTGTGCTGTGGCTTAATATATTTACTGTTCAAGGCCAGGTTTGAATATTCACTAATAAGATCCATATTGTAGACTACTTCATTGTTCATCATGAAAGAATCACTTTTTTGTCACAAAAGACTAGTACATTTAAGTGTGACTTTAAAATTACACAAATTAAGCACAGTATTCATAATTTAGCAGAAGCTTTAATAAGAAGCGACTGTCCAGATGTTCTTAAGATCAGATATTTTGCATCATGCTCAGGGATGCTTACAAGGAAAATGTGGACAACATGGAAACCGGTAGCATTTTCCTGGGAGTCAAACACTATCCTGACCCCTACATTATGCAATAATACCTCAAATGACCGACCAAATAGCCGATCCATGTTGTGTGAGTTTTAATTGGTTGCGAGATAAGGTAGTCTAAAATACATTTGCGGCATGTGGCTCAGTAGGTACAGCGTAGGGCTACTCGATTATGGAAAAAAAATCATAATCACGATTATTTTGGTCAATAATGAAATCACGATTATTCAAGCGATTATTTTTTAATTTGAAAACATGATGTATTTATACAGCATGTCTCTCCCGAAAACACTTAGCAACTGAGCACTTCGAAATTTTGCGTTAAAGAAATACACAAAATGGTCAAAAAGAAAATGTTCAAATCTAAAATAATATACAGATATGTATCCAACTTTCTATAAAACGTTTAATAAAAAAAAAAAAAATCGAAAACTCGATTATGTGAGTTTTGTGATCCTCTGAAGCTAAAACCATGCAAATTTGACACCGCTGTCGATGGGTGAATGTGTGCATGAATGGGTGAATGTTAGGCAATATTGTAAAGCGCTTTGAGTGACCACTGCCTGGAAAAGCTGAATGAATGGTAATAATGAATGGTAAATGGAGTCCATTTACCATTTACCATACGGGCTACTAGTTTCCAACTTGGACTGTGAATCAAAGCGGTCATCACAATTACTCACCGCTCTCGAAGCAAGCATCGAAGACCAGGTGTCCTTTCCGCTGGGCCCCAGGGTACCCTGGTGGGGTGACCGTCAGCTTGTTGACGTTGCCCACCAAGGCATCCTCTCCACCGGCCTCACTACCTGGAGAATTCACAGCAACCAATGTTTGTCAACCACTTGTGCAAAGCAATTTCGGGTTTAAATGTATTACTTTGTTTCGGTGGATGTTATAATTTTTTATTAATTTACTTGTTGTGACATATTGGTAGTATTTTCAGTACAGGTTTATATTATGACACATACACTTTAACTACGAATAATTTATAAATCAGCACATGTTATAAGGGTTGAGTGTGATGATGTGTCAGTCTAGATGAATATAACCTCATTTGTTTTGTTTTGATAAACAAGATTCCATCTAAATCAGAAACATTTGACTACTGCACTTGACTTGACTTACTGAGATGACAAGTGACAGACAGTATCACAATGTTTTTATATGAAAACTTTACTTGAACATTGCAGCAGAGATGTATTCTGACTTGTGACTTCAGCTTTTCATCATCTCATAAACATAAGTCAAAAATTGTTTTGAAAAAGAAACCTTGCATAACCAGTATGATTTAATGATGATTAATAACTCAATGCAATTCATACCATGCATGTGAATAATAAAGTATCCCTTAAATTGTCCTAATTGCTACACAAAATAATTTAGGTTGCTGCTAAAATGCAATTAGTTGTATTGTATTCATGGAAGTTAGACTGAATTTAAATGACTGTCCCATCGTTGTCTTGAATTCGGTTGATGGCAAATGAGGCAGCATGAAATACGCAAATTGGTCACGGCTAAAATGCGTCAAACCAACGTTTGCAAATGTACAAGTTAGGGCAAGAATCGATAGGAGACAACCCCCCGTGTTATCATTTGCCGAACACCATCCGAGTAAACCTTAATCATTCTCTAGCGTATGTATCACAATGTTGTAATATCATTTGAGGCTCGGAATGCTTGTCAACTACGTGTATCCACAACAATGAGTAGAATCACTTTGTTGTCAGTAGCAACCAAGCTAACTCATAACACATTATTGAGATAGCTGTTGTTTACATCCATGCACCTGCATGCTAGCATGCTAGCAGAGCACACGCTGGCGTTACTATCCTGGCATGCAACATTATAGAAGATGATTTCTAGGTGAGAGAGGCGGATGCTATTCCTTGCGTTCGACTTGTTAGATGAAACGAGGAGAACGCTTGCTAACAGCTACATTTACACACCAGTCTCGACGTCTTTCATAACATTCTCCTCCATCTTCCTCTCCGTATGTGCCCCGCGCGCAGAGGACGCTGAGTGTTACCAGGGCAACGTGGGAACACACTTGCGTGACGTGAGGTGAGGCACGCATCGATTTGCATCAGCACCAAGGAATAATATGAAATACAATATAGTAAATGCTGCATATTGTTATAAAACATAATATTATTACAATTTATTTTTTACAATGCTAGAAAACGGACATTATATGTCTAACCTAAAACAAGAGATTTTAAATTAAATTAAAAGAAAGGCTTTCAAAGATAAAGCTCACAGTCCTGTTGTCAATAACTAAATTAAATTGACTTAAATTTAATCCAAATTGTCCGAATTGAGTCGGATTACAAACAAACAATTCAATGAATGAATATAATTGGATACCAACAATGAAGCAGTCATAGGTAAAAAATAAAGAGAGAGATGTATTTAGGTCCAGTGAATACTGAAGTGTATCCACCACAACAATAGAATGCACGCACATTGCTTCCCACATATTCGGCCTCACTGCCGTGGTCACAATAGCAATTTCAGAGGAGGAGGACTGCCCATCACAGCAGGTAGCATGGGCGTCTGGAATTATCCAGCAGATTGATTAAAGCTAGAGGATTTTTCGACAGTTGCTGCATAGTAGATGTCATCAGGGCCAATCAAGCTTGGCTCTGATTCATTTTCCATTACAGGGGCTGCACCTGATTAAAGGTATTAAACGAACGACCACAAGTCCTGAACCAAGAGGAACACAGGCAACAAATGCTGCCCATTTCTAGGTCTAGACGCTGGTTTCAAGTGAGGGCAAATGAATTTGACCAGGGGAAGGTCAATGGTTTTTGTGTGAGTGTGATCTGTATTTGATGGTGGGCATCAACAGGCCGCTGAACAGATAGGTCAGCCTGATTATTTCTCAGATGACAGGACGACTATCCTGTGCTTCTCCGTAATATTTTGCCCGAAATTGAAAATTGAATAGCCGTCCTTCATGCTATATCATTCCCTTAACTCTGGGCCAATTAAAGAGCTGCATGGTGGTACAATCAGTCATTTTCAAGCAGGGGGATGATTGAAATTGAATTATGAGGGGGAGTAGGGCCAGAGAAATGAATTGGATATGCTACATGTTTCCCTTGTTTCTTGCGAGTGATTTAATTGAGAGAATGCAGCGAGGTGGTGGAATGGTCGTCTGAAGTTGTTCCTGACACTTACCTATCAGAGATAACATGGTTACGTGACCCGGAGTCCAAAAAGATGAGCTTTAATGCGTGATGTTATGGCTAGAAAAACCTATTACTACTTTACTACCTTTGCAAATCATTTAACTATATATTACAAAACGTTGCAATATTATTTGTATTTTTTTTTAGGTTGATAATAGTGTGCGCTGTGTTGTTGAGTGTGCTCATATTGTACTGATTATCATTCAGGCCAACAAAAAACGTTACAGTATTTGAAATGTGCGTGTTTGAAGTACAGCACATGTTGTAGGGACAGTAAAAAGCGATTTAATGAATGCATCACTTAATGGGGAAAAAAGACCTTGAAAGAATAGGATTGTCCTTTCTGATATTCTTCACAATTTAATTACCTCTCAAGAGAGTTTGTTTTTTATTTTTCTAATCAGATGTTTTTCAAGACCTCAAATGAATTCTGAACACATATGGGCTCCGCTGTAAACTACCCTGTCATGTTTGAATGTAACTATGACAGTAAGGTATAGCACAAGTTGAGAGCATGGGTCTATTTTTAGCGTGTGCGTGTGTGGTTTAGTGATGGTAGGACACACTACAACGCATGCTTTCTAGCAGAACATGGCCGTGAACCTCTTGGGGATAGAGGAGTGCTAGTCTTACAGAGAATATCGTCCAACTGCCCTTTTAAGTGTTTTCGAAAGACGCTCCTTCTTCTTAACTGTAAAAGTGATCAAAAAGGTTGTCTCTCGTCGCTAGCGACGGCACCTCGACTGTGTGCACCATGGAATAGTCCATGGCTGTGGAACAGTCATAGAATATTTCTTTATATAACTCTTTGTT
>NC_079423.1:28089059-28091559 GCF_026213295.1 Gadus chalcogrammus
GCATCTTTACCCTGAGACCTCTTGGGAGTTGCTGAATGCATGCTTTCTTTCTCTTTTTTTTGGCTTCCATATCTTTCTATCTGAAAGTCCTTGACAGTCCTTGTCAGTTGAATCCACCAGCTGGTTTTGTAAGAGCTGTAATTAGATAAGGGAGCCAGGCAGAATTGATCCTTCACCTCTACCCCGATACCTTTATCCTACTCTCTCTCTCTCTCTCTCTCTCTCTCTCTCTCTCTCTCTCTCTCTCTCTCTCTCTCTCTCTCTCTCTCTCTCTCTCTCTCTCTCTCGCTCTCTGTGATCTCAAAGCCAGGGTCAGATAGCCGAATGGTGTGAAGCATCTACCTGTTGTCTCACCCCACCTGATAGTAATGCATTTTATTCATTTAACGGACGGAAATGAACAGGAGAAGTGGAGAGAGGAGAAAGAAATATGAGTGTGATGGAGGAGAATGGTCGTAGTTGTGGGCGATGGTGGTGTCGCTGTCGCTACAACAGTCTGCCCACCTTGTGGTAGCACGGTGAACTGTAGTTGCATCAATGCGTGAGCAAGGGGGTAGGTGTAGAGAGCGATAGGCAGAGTATGTGCGAGAGAGAGAGAGAGAGAGAGAGAGAGAGAGAGAGAGAGAGAGAGAGAGAGAGAGAGAGAGAGAGGGGGAGAGAGAGAGAGAGAGAGAGAGAGAGAGAGAGAGAGAGAGAGAGAGAGAGAGAGAGAGAGAGAGAGAGAGAGGGGGGAGTTTAAACTAAGAGCTATGTTTTGGGACAGGCTAATCTGCCAGTGAGCAGTGTGAGGTTCGGAGTGTATTGTGTGAGCCAGTGTGCGGGGGACAGATAAGGGAGCCAGCCAGCCTGCCAGCCCAAGCAACCGACCGCCTGACTGCCTGTTTTAATGTGCTGACTCTGGGGAGATTTGGGAGGGAAAAAAGAGAGAGAGAGCGAGAGAGAGCGAGAGAGAGCGAGAGCGAGAGAGAGAGAGAGAAACATATTGACTCCTCAGACGTGCGCGGACACCCTGGGCTCGTACGCCACCACTACTGCCACCACAGTCAAGCAAGGTCCACTATCAGAGAGAGAGGGGAGAGAGAGAAATCAAAGAGGAAAGAGAAACCTGAAACATCCAGAAACCTGAAAATCTAAACCTGAGGATTTTGTATCACCCCACTACCTTTACCCCGCACTTCTTCAACTGCTGCTTTCCTTTTTTTTATTTTTTATTTTTCTTTATTTGTTTGTTTCTTTGCTTTTTTGTGTTTTTTTTTTCCGGGGACTGACTCCCAATCCGTGAGGCAAAGGAGGAAAGAACTGAAGGGGAGACCACTGGCAGAAACCAGAGAGAACAAGGAACGTGAAAGAGCAAAAAAAAGCACTGAATCTGAAGATGTTCGAAATTAGCCGAACACTCAACGCAGCGTTGTTGAGCAATGAGGTAACGACACCCAATTTTGTCAATTCTCTTCACCTCACCTGTTTTTTCCCCGTCTGCTGCCAACCATTTTGTCATGTGTGCTATAGTGTGTGTGTGTTTGTGCGTGTCTGTACATTTTTGTATGCTCATATTCAGAGGGACAGAGGCAATGATTGATAACAGCGACACTGTAGTATTCTCCCCTCGGCATGGCGGTCAGTACGGAGAATAAGGGATTGCTACTCGCTACTCACTCTCATCCCGGCTTGCAGTAACAAACGGAGAGCTAGGACCGGGGCTGTTCCCATGTGATGCATACTACTTTACGCCGTCTAATTTACGACAACAAAAAAAATCCCCCCCCCCCCCCCCCCCCCCCCAAAAAAATGCATGGTAGCCATCAAAAACCTCGGCTTTTCTCGTGAAATTTGCCCACCTGGGGCTAGACTCGTATGTGTGCATACATGAGCACATGTGTGCGTGTCCGTGTGCGCTTGTAGGCGTGACTCTGAATTTGTGTACGCGTGTGCGAGGATACACACACACGCATTTGTGTGAGAGAGCACACTGTTCTGTAATCCCCCCTCTACCTCTTCTTTCTTCCTGTCCTCCCCCCCGCCACTCCTCCTCCTCCTCCTCGTCCTCCTCTTCGCCCCATTCCCGCCGCTGTCCTTTACCATTCTCTCGCTACCCCTCTCTGCCTCTATCTATCTCTCTCTCTTTCTCTCTTTCCCTCTCTCTCTCCCTCTCTCTCTGTCCTTCCTACCTGCTGTTATCTGTTCTCTTCCGCTCTCCTCCTCCTCCTCCTCCTCCAACCTCCATCCCCTCCGCCCTCCTCCCCTCTTCTCCCTCCCTCCCTCCCTCCCTCCCTCCCTGACACCCTCCCCTCCCCTCTCCTCCTGTGTCTTGTGTATGAGCGTGTGTGTTCTGCTAGCAGCATCTCAAGATGATGGCGAGGTACGGGCAGCTCTCGGGACTAGCAGCCAGTGGCGCGGGCTCCGTCCCCGAGACGCACTCGCCGCTATTTCCCAGGGATCCCCTGTCGACGCCAGCCCAGCTGGGCTACAGGTCACCCCTGGTAAGAGGATAGACAGACCA
>NC_079423.1:28096559-28099059 GCF_026213295.1 Gadus chalcogrammus
TGTGTGTGTGTGTGTGTGTGTGTGTGTGTGTGTGTGTGTGTGTGTGTGTGTGTGTGTGTGTGTGTGTGTGTGTGTGTGTGTCACAGCGGCTGATAGACACTGTAAGGCCGGCCAGGGGGCTGTAGATTTGGAAGCAAGTGTGTGCATTCATGGGTGTGTCCGTATGTGTGTGTGTGAGGGTGTGTGTCCGTGTACGTGTGTGTGCGTTTGTGCGAGCGTGCATTTGTGCATGTGTGCGTGTGTGTGTCTGCGTAAGTGTGTGTCCGTGTGTGTGTGTGTGTGAGGGTGTGTCTGTGTGTCTGTATGTGAGTGTGCGTGTGTGTGTGCACGTGTGTGTGTGTGTGTGTGTGTATGTGTCGGGCCACCAGTGCTGCAGGGAGAGCCTAGTGTTCAGCAGCTGAGCCTGAGCCTGCGTCCCGCTGGGAGCCGTCACTGCAGAGTGGAGCAGGTGTCGGCAGGCGGACACACACACACACACACACACACACACACACACACACACACACCCACGCCCACACCCACCCACGCACACACACACTAACACACACACACACACGGACACACACAAATGTAGAGTGAGGTGAACCATGTCCATCTGTCTATCTGCATCCGTTTTTCAGTCTGTCCTCCCCTTCTTTTCTCTATATTTACATTAGCAGTCCTGTAATCCTACCTTCTGTAATGTCTGGTTTTTCATACATGTGCGCTCTTTTTTGCACACTGGGTTTTTCAGTGCATCATGCGTTCTTTTTTTTACTACCACGGGCTCCGATAAAAGGGAACACACTCAAGGCTGGCAGATGGATGTGATCCATAAACAGCAGTCTGTCCCCGGGGGGAGGGGGGGGGGGGGGGGGGGGGGGGGCGAGCACCAAACAACACACGCCCACGCCCAGACGAAGGTCAGCGTCTTGTGTTCAGACACTTTGACCCGGAAATAATGACCTGTAATTTTACCTGTGTACCAGTAAATGATGCGGCTGAGGGGGTTGCAGTCCGGCATACCGCCCTCACTGTGTTTGCGGCCGGTTCTCGGAGAAGCCCTTGATGTTTCTGCAGCAAACACAAATAACGGTAATTCAATTAAAGTAGCAGTGGGGATAAGCCTAGACCCAAGTTAATTAAATGAACTATTAAAACCCCTTACGGTAACGTATGAGATGTCTATGATGGCCGTACGCAGCATAAATTTATATTTAGGCTTCACTGCTTGTGGTTACGTTCAGTTATTATTCCCCAAGATAGCTTTTATTTTGGTTATTAGAGCAAGCCATTTAATTTCCGAGATAAAATAATTACTTTTCTTTGACATGGTTTCATTTCATTTGAAACAATGTTTTGATACAATACATGGAAAGAGGGCACAGGGTAAATATGGATAGCAGTAATTGTATTATTTCCGTCTCCAAAATGGAAAACTAATTTCATGTAAGATACTAATTAAATAATGCAGAAAACCAGCGTATAATTTCACAGGTTTTATTATTTTGTGAAATGTAAATGTCATTTGGGTCATTTGGGAAATACAGCGTCCTTAATAAATAAATAAAATAACCTGTGCAATTTGTAATGTTTGATTAAAAGGTTTACAAAAGGTTTACAGCCCATTCAAAGGGTAAAACCACATCAACCCTAAATATATGTAGCCTATTAGTCAATGATATTCTTATATGACCATGTGTGATTGTCATAAAACGCATCAATGCCTCAATACTGTTACAGCATCAACCACCTCCAGTATAACCAATATTCCCATTTTAGGTTTAACGTGAATAAAGGATTTAAAATAAATGCACATAAGACTAGTATCCTGCAATATGACGGCAGCCATTTTAAGAACACAGAACGGAGGCAGGAAGGCAGTTTATCGCTCGGTACTAAACTTGAGGTGACAAACGCAGCTGATAGCCTACTTGAGTGATTGCGTGCGGCTAGCATCTCGACATGTTGACGAACAGCGCTGTTTTTTTTTCCTCCTCTCAGAATGGAAGTTTAAAAGCCGATGCCTTTTTATTGATTGGTTAATTGCTAGGGAGGCCGAGTGTCTGCCGTTGCCGTGAATAAATGATGTATCGCTGGCTTATGTGCATTAGCACGGAGGAGTGACCAAACAAAGTTACCGCTTCCCCGCATTAGCTCCGCCATGATACCGTCAGTCCTTGGGCTAAAATATGCCGCTTAAGTGCTCTTAAATGTATTCTTGAGTTGGGATGGATTTTTCCAAGCAATTGATTGGTTTGCGTACAAAACAATACATGCATGGTAGGGCTAAATCGAGCTCAAAAGCTAATGAAAATACTGCAGGTATTTTAGTCCCACTCTGTGACTATACTAGGTGTTCACTTTTTGGGTGGTAGGTGATTTCAGCGCTCTGTAAAATGCATTAGCAGTAGTCATCAATAGACCTCTACCTCTACAATCCTATTAAAAATGCATATATTCTAACAAGAGTGGCCTGAGCTGGTACATTACTGACTGTGTAATATAGTATACAGCAGCA
>NC_079423.1:28101559-28111559 GCF_026213295.1 Gadus chalcogrammus
CGGTCGACAGAGCAGCATCCATATCAAACAGCCCTCCCGTTGAAGGGGGGAGACAAGCGACCGTGACAAATGCAGCACGCTCTCGGTTGTGGGATCAACATGAAGAAGCGGTGTCTGAGGAATGTCTTCGAGGGAGAGTGACATCAGCAGGGGTTATGCCTGCTGACGGATCACGTCAAGGGGCATCAATGGAAGGCAGCTCTAAGAGCGCCGGAACCTCACCCAAAACGGCGTGAGGTTCTTAGGGGAAACCACGGACTCGTAGAGGAAGCCATGCGTTGCGTCTTTGCTCTGTGAGATCACACATACAATGCTGTGCACAACGCCTTCCTAAATAAGGTTCATTCTGAATTATTTTCCTCTGCATCTACACCATGATATATCCATTTAATTTAAGATATAATATAATATAAGAATTCCTCCAAATGATACAACAATACAAATGTTCCCCTATGATGTATAAAGCCAGTATATTTAGTATAAACAATTACAGCCCTTACTAAAACTTGATACAATTTAGCAATTCAATGATTAAATGGAGTGTAATCCAATGTGGGGGAGGGGGGTGTACACCCGACAGGAGGGGTCAGTGAGTCCAGCGGAATAGCTCCTGAGAACAGTGCGTTGTAATGGTCGTCTGGCCGTCTGGGAGCCGGCGAAGGAATGACGCCGAGTTGTCGCTGGGAGAGGGGAGGGCAGACAGGAGTCCTAGGCTCTGACACCCATTTGTTGATTGTTACTGGCGGAGGGTGGACACCTGCCAGGGAAGAGGCCGTCATCAATCTGAGTACTGCGCCTTAGACGCTATTGCTGCCAGAACTTCAATACGGCAAACCCAATGGATCCTTCAAGGGCGAATCAAACAGAGGCCCGGGTAAGCCCCAGCATACTGAGGAGCGGATGCTTCTGCCGATTACACGTATTAAGTTGTTCCACGGTACCCTGAGCGGCAGTGAGTTCGCCCATTAGAAAAAACAGAAAAAGCCCGGTCGGATTGGTGTTATGACATCCCGACCTCCCCGACCACACCTTCCACACGACATCACACATACACAATCAAACGCCGCACGCACACAAGCGCACACGCAGACACACGCACATTCACATATACGCACACACTACCTCCTTCATAAAGTGTCTTTTATTATTTTCCTCATTTTCTAATGTGGCTCATTCAAAGTGAATGGCCTTTGTACACCGGGGTTGGATTAGTTTTAAGGCTTTGCACAAAGTAACTCTCCTTTTTATTGCATTTTGTTCAAGACACGCCCTAAGGTGAAATGGCTGCTGGCATCCACACATATCCCCTCTAAATAGAACACTGCTATTATGCAGAGTGAGGCATAAGACAGGTGTTGAGACACCGAGTCTGGCAGATAACACAACGCTTACTTGGAGCACCTGCAATTAGCACTGCATCCACACACTGCATATTCAGAGCTGTTATACCTCTGTCTGGCTTTTCCTCACCTTCCAACCGAGACGTGTTATGTGGCATCGAGTAGTCTGTCAAAGTGTAAATATGTATATGACGGTAATGTTTACAGCCCTATGCAACCCTTGCAGCAGTCAACAGTAAACAGTGTGTGTGTGTGTGTGTGTGTGTGTGTGTGTGTGTGTGTGTGTGTGTGTGTGTGTGTGTGTGTGTGTGTGTGTGTGTGTGTGTGTGTGTGTGTGTGTGTGTGTGTGTGTGTGTGTGAGTGTGTGTGCGTTTTTGTGTGTGTGTGTGGGTGTGTGTGTGTTGTTTGTGTGAACCTCGTGCTGCTGGCGCTTCCAATTAAACAGACGGTTGGACGGGGTATGAGAAAAGCAAACGGAAAAAGGAAAGGAGCAAAGATAATGTAGTACTTTAGCGTTCAAACATCTTTAAACCCCTTTGTTGAAATTCAAATAGGTCCGCCACCCCTTCTGGACTGGTGATCATTTGCATCAGCAAAAAAATAAATAAATCTATCTCCACAGTGTGCAGCTAATCCACCAGAGTCTGTGAGTGGGAGGGGTTTAGCGTGGAAATTCGGGGCAGAGGGAGTTCATGACAATTAGCCAGCTCTCTCTTTCTGAATTAACAGGCTTCAGGCCCCGGCCACAGTAAAACATGGCTGGTCTCAGTCTTGCCTCTACAGCAGCAATGGATGGTGACGCACTTGTGGAAATGATTTATGTAGTACTGTATATAGCAGTAGTGCATGATGTTTGTCTTTGTGTCTGTATTTGGTGCTCTTTCTGCTTGTCTGATCATGCACATGCATACGTGTGTGTGTGTGTGTGTGTGTGTGTGTGTGTGTGTGTGTGTGTGTGTGTGTGTGTGTGTGTGTGTGTGTGTGTGTGTGTGTGTGTGTGTGTGTGTGTGTGTGTGTGTGTGTGTGTGTGTGAGAGAGAGAGAGAGAGAGAGAGAGAGAGAGAGAGAGAGAGAGAGAGAGAGAGAGAGAGAGAGAGAGAGAGAGAGAGAGAGAGAGAGAGAGAGAGAGAGAGAGAGTGATTCAGGACCAATCAATAAGATTGAGTTTCACATTGCTGACTGTGAGGCTTGAAACCCTGGGTTACTGCCACAAAAGCTTTTTAACTTTGAAATGCTGGGAATTATTATTTAATTTATATATATATATAAAGATTACAAATTATGATCTGAAAATTGAGTATGAGCAGTATGCCTCAGAATAAACTAACATGACACTAACACAATCAAGGCTGGGCAAATGTTAACTCCAACTCTGAACGCATTTTAAAAAAGCAACGCAGGAAATCCAAGCATAAGTATTTATGACACTCTTGATTCTTGATGTTGTTTTTAAAATGATTTCATGTTTGATGTTTTTTTAATCGTTGTCTATGTGTGTGTGTGTGTGTGTGTGTGTGTGTGTGTGTGTGTGTGTGTGTCTGTGTGTGTGTTAGAGGGTGTGCGCACCTGCGCATGTGTGCACGTGCACATGTGTGTATGTCAAAAGGGAAAGAAAGCCCACAGGATAATACGTTTCGCGACAGTATCTCCATCTTCCAGACTATAAAGTATCTCAGCATGGGTGCCCTTGCTAGAATGTTTGACACCGCTTCCTTCATCTGCCTATATGCAACATTGCAGTGCACAGTGTGTAATCTAAACTAGGGCATGGACTCAACATGACTCCATGCTTAGTTTGTGTCATTCAGATAACACTGCACACGCACATTCACCACGTCATGACAAATTGTTTTCAGCCTGAATCCTCTGTTTGTGTGTGTGTGTGTGTGTGTGTGTGTGTGTGTGTGTGTGTGTGTGTGTGTGTGTGTGTGTGTGTGTGTGTGTGTGTGTGTGTGTGTGTGTGTGTGTGTATGTGTGTGTGTGTGTGTGTGTGTGTGTGTGTGTGTGTGTGTGTATGCGCGTGTGTCTGTGTGTTTGTCATTAGACAACAACTTTATTTATGACGTCATAAGATGGCTAGGCAGGTTCAGAGGTTGAATAGGATGTGAGTAAGAAAAAATGCATTGAGTGTTTCCACAAATCATAGAAATGTGCTCTTCAATTCTAAAATGCATTGGGTGTAATACAAAGAAGCCAATACATAGGTTTTATCCTGCAATATATATTGATATTACATATCTAATCAAATCATGTGGCCATGCGAATAAACATTGAGAAAATCCTGTAAGTTACTCCTTGAAAAACACAAATGATGTTGTTATAGCATATGCACAGCATGGAGATAATATCAGACGCGATATAATTTGATTAGCAAAGCACTTCTTAGACTGCTAAATGGAAAAGAGAATACCCCACAGGTTTAATGGACTTTCCTCAGTATGTTAGCACTGCCAAGCCTTGTGCTAATTGAATCAAACCAACATGAGAATGAGCAATAGCTAAATGGCTGCCTCTCTCTGTTGCGTGGAGCACAGAGAAAATAGTATGATTATGTGTTGGGGAATCTAATGATGTTTTGATCCCATGTCAGGCAACAAAAAGATGGGTTGAGCATTTTCAGCCCAACTAGTTACGATAACAGGCTAGCTTTAGGGAAATGGAAAATCGTGTGTGTGTGTGTGTGTGTGTGTGTGTGTGTGTGTGTGTGTGTGTGTGTGTGTGTGTGTGTGTGTGTGTGTGTGTGTGTGTGTGTGTGTGTGTGTGTGTGTGTGTGTGTGTGTGTGTGTGTGTGTGTGCGCGCGCGGGTTTGCGTGTACGTGTGTGGTGACAACTGATGTAGAGGCAAGGGCTCCCTCTTCTTGTCTTTTTGAGATTTATATATGAAATATGTATATATATTTTAAATGCAGGACTTTAAAGACTTGTGAGGGAAATTAAATCGGAAAACGATATACTGGGCAACTTATTAAAGGTTTATAGATAAATTTGAGTGAAAATGTACAAAATGCAGCACTATTTGCAAAATAGTGTTATATGGGCTATTCATTTCAACAAAACATTTAAGATTCCTTGCGTCAACTTACTATCAACAAGTGAAAGGGATGCTTATTGTCGATAAGTATGCTGTTTGTTTGCAACTATATCGGTAATAGTCTAAGTTTATCGTTTGCTTTGTGCTCGCCACTCTGAATTACAGAATGAGCGCATTCCTTTTGGTCAGTCCTATATAATAACGTTAAAAAATAAAAAGGATTCTGAAAACGACGACACATTTTATAATGCAAACTACTCCTGAGGTATACAGCCTTTTCCATGGGTGTAGGCTTCTGTCTTTTCTATTCCCCGGCCGTTGACCAAGCCCGCCTCCTTCTCTCATCCGCACCACCCCAATTTTACCTCGCGCAGCCAATGAGACGCTACGCGCGAGGATGCTGGATATTCCATAAATGGCTTGTTAGGGAAAGGTGTTATTTTCTCTGCGCGTTGTGTTCACGGGAATCTCGAGTCTCTATTTGTTGTTCATGTTTTATTATTAAGCCCGCGTGCTTTATTCGATGTACGTTGTTGGCAGAGGATAAAATAGCAAGGGTTGACTTCTCACACCGACGGCGTATAGGCTACTTGTCGTTTTTTTGGGAGATTCGGCTCCATTCATCCACACCAGCACGCGTTTACAGCCTCAACTATCCGATTGTCCTTGGGACCACGCGCTCTCCGAGTTTACCCGCCGAGACTACAGTTAGCACGGCACGCCTTCCTCCCTCTCTAACGACACTCTGAAACGAGAATGGTCATGGTGAGTGAAAGCTTGTTGTTACTTCCCCCGGTAGACATAATGTTAAATGTGTTTATGCTGAAGACGACACCGCATCAGTTAAATGGGTAGAACACAAGTAAGGGGAAATTGCTTTCACGGTAATATTCGGTAACACGCACCTTTATTTCAGAATCAACGGTTTCTATTTAAATGTTTTTTTGTTTTACGGCTACAACGAGAACTTACCCCCCCCCTGTATTGGTGAATCCCACCTGTGACAGATGTGTATAAAACATGAGGTGCAGGTGTATGTGTTCGGTTGCCCTATTCATAATCAATTAACTGATTCCAAAATATATATATTTTTCCCTTTCATCAAACTCATTGCATGATTCGATTTTTATACTCATTATTTTTGGGCATTTTTGTGTTTTTATCTAGCGAATTATTCACGTGGACATTATTGTGGACAGACTACTGACAACATGGCATTCCAACTCAAGGCAAAAACAACAGCTAACCTACTACTTATTGTGTGTGCTCGTGTCTCTGTGTGCGTGTGATTGACGAACAACAGAGTAGCCTAAAAAGAGTCGTGTAAACGTACAGAGGATTTTAACATTCACCCTGTAATAGCTAATTTATATACATGGTGCTGCACAGGCATCCTATTACTATAGCGCCCCGGGCTGCAATCACTCTCCTAGAGCTCCGCTTCGCACCGCTCTGCCGGCTCACTCAAGCAGGGACCTCAGCAGCAATTGATTGCTTTGCTGGGATTCAGAAAGCCTTTTCTCTGCCAAGCCAGGCTGAGGCTGGCGTGTGCCGGCGACGGCTTCGAGCCAGCCAGAGAGCGAAGGTGTTAACACTCCAGGAACAGGAGGAGGGGGAGAGGCAGATGCAGCGACAGGCAGGCTAAGGAGCCAATCAGAGATTCCGCAAAAGGGGTAGGAGGGGGCGAGTGGGTGGGTTTTGACCTTCCAACCGAGCAGGCGACTGGGCGGGTGACTCTGCGAGGGAGGGAGCGCGGAGAGAGGGAGGGCTCGAGGAGGGAAGGAGGGAGGGATGCTGCAGCCCATCACTCTCCCACTCTGAGCAGCCCATTCTCCTCTCAGCCTCTGTGGAAGAAGGCGATGCCTGCTCTCTACGCCACCAGCACAATCCCGTCTGCTCGCCGCTAAGACTCAGAGATAAACAGAAGCAGAGAGAAATAGACAGAGAGAAATTAAAGGCAAAGCTCTTGAGGAGAGCGAGAGCGACAACAGAGATACATAGCGAGAGACTAGGGGATTTTTTTCCCTTTGCAGAGGCGTCGCTGCTGTTTTGTGTGTGTGGGGAGAGAGAGAGAGAGAGAGAGAGAGACAAACGGCCGGCGGCTCCCAAATGGAGTGGAATGGGTTTAAGATGGTAAGGAAGAAGGCTGCCGGCAGCCGACCGCTATACTCTGTTATACTGTTGACCAGTCTTTTCATTTGAACAGTGAGCATCCCGCGCCACAGCAGTAGATTAGTTGTAGTGTTGGCGATTACTGTACCTAGAACCCAGTCTATTCATTGTCGTTATATGATCCTTTTTTGTGCTCCCTGAATACAGGCAGCATGTCATCACTTTTCAGGGATAAATACGACAATTCCTCACACCGCGTTGAAATGCTGTATAAGACAGATGAGGGGGGGAGAGATTGGACATTCGTGCATGAAAAGAAAAAGACTCAAAGTGAGGGAGTGCTAACAGTTTTGCTAACAACAGAATGCTCGAGTAGGGGTGAGGAGAGGGAGAGGAGGGTGTGGAGGTGGAGATGGGTGGGTGAGCCAAGAGAGACCTGCTTGCATGGGAGGGAGGGTCGAGCCAGAGAGTAGTAGTACTTTGTGTGGTGATGATGTGTATAACGTTTTCTTATTTCTGCTTCATTTTAATTAGTGCCGTGAAGTTCCAATGCACATTGCTGATGCTGAATGTACACTTAGTGGTGAAGTAAGGACCTTTTGAATTTATATTCATGTGTGCAGAAGGTTGATGATGTTGTTGCGCTGTGCTTGCCTGTCGATAGCAAATGTGGGCCTATGCATGTGCAGTGCTACTTTGTGTGTGTGTGTTTGTGTGTGTGTGTGTGTGTGTGTGTGTGTGTGTGTGTGTGTGTGTGTGTGTGTGTGTGTGTGTGTGTGTGTGTGTGTCTGGTGTGTGTGTGTGTGTGTGTGTGTGTGTGTGTGTGTGTGTGTGTCTGGTGTGTGTGTGTGTGTGTGTGTGTGTGTGTGTGTGTGTGTGTGTGTGTGTGTGTGTGTTTGTGTGTGTGTGAGTGCACTTCTGCACTGAAAACATTGTTTTCTTAATTTGCAAGTTACTTACTGAATCATTCTATCCATCCATCAATACATCATGCATACAAACATACATATATGCACACACACGCACGCACACACACACACACGCACGCACGCACGCACGCACGCACGCACGCACGCACGCACGCACGCACGCACGCACGCACACACACACACACACACACACACACACACACACACACACACACACACACACACACACACATAAACATTTATTTATTTACAATTAAAAAGTTGGTTCAATCATAGACATTTGTATTAGCAATCAGGAATGTGGTACATGTTATTTGTTTGTCATCAAGTAAATGTTTGATTGGTAACTTAGCGGCTTCTTTCCCCTGCATGCAATCAAAATGCTAATTGAATCCGAGGCTAGCGGGGCTAAGCTAGCCCCGTGTGTGCCCTGGACAGAGGGTACTAGCATAGCCGCCAGGATAGTGTAGACGGAGGGCCTTGGCATTAACACAGAGCTGACAGAGACAAGGCGTGTGTCTGGGGGGGGGGAATTCAGAGGAAGGAATGGAAAATAGAGGGGAATAGCAGGAGAGCGGATGTGTGCCTTGATAAGGTAAGGTGGAGCAACGGTAAAGATAATAAATACGTGTGTTCTTCGCACATCTGCAGCCTCCCGCAGGGAAAGTGTAGGGGTTATCTGCTGCGAGATCAGCCATCATATTTCTATGCACAAGCACACACATACACAGACACACACACACACACACACGCACACACACACACATTCACACATCTATGCACACACACAGACACAGACGCACACACATGCACAAGTGTGTGCGTGTGTATGCATGTGTGTGTGCGCATATGCACACACATACACGCGCACACATTCACAGAGATATGCACACACAGTCACACACGCACACACACACACACATGCACACACAGTGTTTGAGCTTCCCTCAGGCAGAACACCGTGCTCCCTGTCCAGCCTCACTGCTCCAAGGTTACACATCAATGCTAATAGGATGGCGTGTGAGAGGAATTTATTAGCAGGGATTCACTGACTGAATGGTTTGCTATAAATTATTTAAATGTTACTGAAGGTATGGCAAACATTTCAATGAGATAAGGGTTGATAATATTAAGTGCATAGCCAACACTCCAAGCCACCATTAACAAAGGGTAATGTCACCACAATGGTGAGGGACAATCAAGATGACTCACAGGCATTAAGCGAGAGATGTTCTGCCCTAATAAAGAAATATCAGTGGGAAGATTAATGCAGCCTTACAATTATCTTGTCAGTCTCAAACGGCATTTGTGTGTGTGTGTGTGTGTGTTTTTGTATGTATGGAGACATTAGCTTGTCTGTGTGTGTATGTGTGTGTGTGTGTGTGTGTGTGTGTGTGTGTGTGTGTGTGTGTGTGTGTGTGTGTGTGTGTGTGTGTGTGTATGTGTGTGTGTGTGTGTGTGTGTGTGTGTGTGTGTGTGTGTGTGTGTGTGTGTGTGTGTGTGTGTGTGTGTGTGGCTTGGCATTAGCTTGTGTGTGTGTGTAGGGGCTTGGGTGGCAGTAACTTGTTTGTGTGTGTGAGTGTGTGTGTTTGTGTTTGTGTGTGTGTTTGGGGGTCGGCAGGAGCTTGTGTCAGCCAGTGTATGAGAGTGGGCAGTGAGACTGACGTGTGGTCAGATGCAGAGTGACGTTTTTACCGCAGCCTGATTAAACCACCAGTGAAAAGGAAGCAGAGAGTGGATGTGGCTATCTTTGTCAGTTCAATTTGCTGTAATTAAATCATAAACATTGTTGCCATGGATTTCATGTAAAATATTCCCTTCTCTTCCTGCCATGAAGAAGAGTATTTTCATTAATTAGTCTGTGTCCACCTTTTATAATCTCGTGTGGATTTATCATATATGCATGCGAGAAGAATAACACAGCCTTTTTGTTTAACGTAGAAACCATGTTTTGATTGCATCCCGCCAATGGACTTAGTCTCCGAACAAAATGTCATGCATGCTGATATGCAACAGTGCAGTCGGTAACCTTTCAACAAACTGAAAACCGCTCCCTTCGCTGCCATTTCCTTTCATCCATGTGGGTCAGTAGTGCTGTGAGTTGGTGTGTGTTGGCCTACGGAGCTGCTGTGGTTAGCACTAGTGAGGCTGTGGTTAGTGGTGTTGATGTGTTGGCATGCACGGATACCCCTGTTGGACGTTACGTTGTAGTCCCAACACATTCGCAGTAATTAGCTCATGCTGAAATGTCAAGTGGTAAAGTTATTTTTTACTGTAAGCGGTGGCATGGTGGTGTGTGTGCGCCAGCATTGGTTTCAAGTCTTTTGAGCAGGGCTTTTGCTGGAGTTGTCTGTTTAGTTTGTTCTGTGTTTGCATACGCGAAAATGAACCATAGACGGACGTACAGAACTAACTATACCGTTCCTGCCTCTCACTGTGTTGGGTTTGTGCCTGGATGAACTTGTGTTTCTATGTCTGATTGTGCATGTGTGTATTTGTGTGTGCCTGTGTTGGGTACATGGACTTGCAGGGGATCCGTTGTGTGATGTATGTGGCTCCTATGAAGCTGTGAGTTAGCTAGTATTGTAC
>NC_079423.1:28116559-28119059 GCF_026213295.1 Gadus chalcogrammus
CTGAGCCGGGAGCCTGTGGCTGTGGCAGCTCAGGCCGGCATGCATCACGGAGTGGCTCGGGGGCCCGGGATGGGAATGGAGATTTCATAGGGTTCAGGGTAGATGTCGTTCGAAGTGAACTGCGACCAAAGCGTGGCCGAGGGAACATGAATGAGGGATTGCACAGGAGAGGGAGCGGCGCTGGCACTGAGCTGAACCTGTGAAGCTGTGACGGGGGGGGCCCCAGAGCCGAGGCCAGGGCCCCGGGCGGTGCGGGGGACACGGGTTCGGGACGACACAAAAGGTCAGGCCCCTAATTCCCAGGCCCCGGGTCCCAAGCTCCAGGCCTCGGCCAGCCCGGCTAGGCAGGTGTCCAGCTGTTCTCACGCACCCGCGAGGGGGGGACCGCAGAGTAGCGGTCACCGGAGCTGCACAAATTGAAGTGTCAGCTCCAGAGTAAAGATGCTCACCAATTTTCTGCATGCGTTGGTGCAGAATTGGGAGTTAGCCAGTGGACAAATGGCTCTAGTTCCAACTACAGTTTGGAGGAGCAAACGGGAGTGCATTTCTGTGTTTGTGTCTCTGTATGTTCGTGTGCGCGTGTCTGTTTGAGTGTGTGTGTGTGTGTGTGTGTGTGTGTGTGTGTGTGTGTGTGTGTGTGTGTGTGTGTGTGTGTGTGTGTGTGTGTGTGTGTGTGTGTGTGTGTGTGTGTGTGTGTGTGTGTGTGTGTGTGAATACCCTCAGTACTGTCTTTGTCCTTTAGGCTGTTCTATGTGTCTCTTCACTGCCTCCATTTCCAAATGAAATAGTGCAGAAAGAAACAATACAGAGTTCCAAAATAATTAACAAAAAAAGAAATAACTTAATAGTGAGCCATCATTTTCAGTTTTTTTTACTTACTGCTTGGAATAATAAGTTCAACTAAGCCTCTGGATGAAAACAGGCTTGTGGTATGGCTGTTCTCTATCTAGAAATTATATATAATCCAACAAAAGTATCCCTCTTTTGACCCTCGACCCTTTGCATTCCAATGTGGACTACCCAAAGGCTGGGTGCGGGGAAGCCACATCGATCGCACTAAAACACTAAGAAGCCAGGAGGGCGAACAAATATCGAGACAGAAGGAGAAAGAGGGAGAGAGAAAAGTCAAACTAAAGCTCAATGAAGAATAGCTAGCATGCACGTCTAGCACCATCTGCAACATTCATTACCCTGAGTCCAACAGAGAGGAAGAGGGTGGAGGATGGAGGACAGAAGCCATTTAGCAAAGGAGGAGTGGATCGATCGGACTGCAGGCAGGCAGGCCAGAGTGCATTAAGTGCAGAGATGTGTGTATTCGGTTTTGCCTTGGGTTTATGTTTGCCCGTATGTCTTAGGGTGTCTAATCGCAACGTGGGTGCACGTATTTCTACGTGTCTGGATCGTTTGCCTGTGTGTTTGTCTGTGTGTGTGTGTGTGTGTGTGTGTGTGTGTGTGTGTGTGTGTGTGTGTGTGTGTGTGTGTGTGTGTGTGTGTGTGTGTGTGTGTGTGTGTGTGTGTGTGTGTGTGTGTGTGTGTGTGTGTGTGTGTGTGTGTGTGTGAGTGTGTGTGTGTTTGTGTATTAGTGTGTGCGGTTGTGAGCCTATAGCCTCCGGCCTAAACTACTTTTTCTAATTGATCCTGGGCAGCATCGGTCTGAACTGCAAGATGTCTGTCACAAAGCCCCAAAGACACGGCAGGAACAGAGGCTGTGGTAGGAGAGGGAGGGATAGAAACAGAGAGAGAGAGATGGAAAGAGAGAGAAGTGGGGCGTGAGGCCAGTGAGAGAGAGAGAAGGGCCCGGGGAGACAAGAGCAAAGAGAAAAATAAAAAATCAATAGCGCAAAGAGAATTAGAGGGAACTTGGCTGGCCAAGAAATAGAGATAGTAAAGTGGTATAAATCTCTGTCTCTCCCCTGGTCTCGCAAGAACTCCAATCCTTTCTCAGTCACCAGAGGAGAAGTAGTCTGCACTCGCCAGTAGACGTGGTGGATCTTCACCTTTTTTGCAGTGTGTTGTTCTTTAGTCACTTACGTACTTAATATGGTCAGTTGATATCTGCCGGTGCAGTACAGTAGCTTATATTAGCCTACTTGTCTGTTATCTCAGCTCTGTCCCTGCGTCCTCTTTCATCAGTGAAATGCTTGTAAAAGGAGCATGGAGGTGGTGCAGGGGAACGGTGAGAGGCACCACTGTAAGGTCTGAGCGACTCCATTTTGTTGCCGCAAAGCAATGCGTCTGTCAGTAAAAAAACGATGCCGCAGAAGCAGAAGAGTGATCCACCTCTGCAGTCTTTACAGCCCCCATCTATCCTACCCAAGTCAGGCTAAATTAATTGTGTAAGCTCCGTAGTAACTGGGAGAGAGCGGCCCCGTAACGCAGCAGCAATAAAACGGGTGCTGGGGGTTTTTATAGTGTTGCAGGCAGCAGAGGAGCGAGGGCAGGATATAAGGAAAAATGGGGCGAGAGAGAACTAGAGAGAGGCGTCTGAGGCATGTAAATT
>NC_079423.1:28121559-28174059 GCF_026213295.1 Gadus chalcogrammus
TCTCTCCGGCAAACCGCCACTCCTTCTCCCTGACCAACCGCCTTCCCCTTAACTACCACCCCCACCGCTACCACCACTACCATCACCACCACCTACCACCACCGTCACCTACCACCACCATCACCACCTACCACCCCCACACCGGCGCTGTACAGTGAGTGTGTGATTCTGACCGGTGGGCCCTGCGTTCCCTCCCTGTGCTCCACTCCATAGGGGTCGACAGAGACTCAGTGGCGTCAGGCAGAGCTCCCGCAGCTCCAGGGCTGGGCAGAGAAAGGACTGCTGACACAGCCAAAGATGGTAAGCAGACCTCACTGCCCACACCTCTTCCCCCCCCCCCAACCCAACCATTTTATATCCACCCATGAACTGATCTTATCTGATTTTGTTAATGTATGTAACCGTATGCACGCGCGTAGACAGCGCTACAGGTGATGTTGCTGACGGAGGCGGTTATGTCCACGGCGGTGGGGGATTGATGGGTGCAAATGAAGCAGGGGCGCGGTGAACGTAGTCTGTAGGCAGGAGATAGTCGTGGTGTTGCGCTGCTGCATAATGGAGCCACCGTAATGAGGCTTTGAGGAGGCCGGGAAAAGTTGATGAGGAGACAAATGCATTTTTTTAACGTTATTAGATTGTGTGCAGACATGTTTTTGGAAAACGCAGAAGTTCAAGTAGAGACAAAGAAATGCGCCACAAGACGTGCTGCCACAAGAATTACAACAAATAAAAGGCTGATTAAAAAACAAGGCCAGGCATGGTGGCATTAAAGAATTTATCATATTGTCACATGATAAGTTATGCATTCCAATTAACACTTAAACACAAGTTGTGAGTTCTAGTTAACGCCGCCTCACTTTCCAACGGCGCCTGGTGTGTGTGCATCAGTGCCTGTAGGTGTGTTCCATCACTGCAGTTTTTAAAGCAGGGGCGTCCACAGTGGCGGGCTCCGCAGTCCGGGCTCAGTGTAGGATGCGTGGTTCATGGAGTGGAAGAAGCTGCGTCTTGCGACGGCTGCTTGTTGTCCTTACCGCTAGCCCGAGAGGGCTGCGTGTTGTGGCTAGCGAGGAGCCATGCAGCGCGGTCTGTCCTTAGCCCAGGGACCGCAGTGGGAGGGGGGGGGGGTTTGAGCAGCCGGATAGCTCACAAGCACGGCCAAGTGGACCGCTGAGCAGCAATAATGCTGGTAGGCAGGGACAAGGAGAGGAATATAATTGGCCAGTGGGACTCTGCAGGTCCCCGTTAATTAGAGTCAGCCATTTTGGTTTGAAACCTCCTCAGAAAATGTCCCATAGAGTAGAAAGCCTCCGACAGAGGGGGACCCAGCAGGGAATGTAAACAGATTTAATAAGGCCCTCTCAAATCAGTTCTCTTCTAGCTAGTCACTTTACCTCCCTCTCTCTCTCTCTCTCTCTCTATCTCTCTCTCTCGTCTCTTTCTGTCTCCTTCTCTCTCACTCTGTCTCCCTCCTCTTTCTCTCTTTTTCCCCCTCTCCCTTTGTCTCTCTCCCTTTCCCATCATCATCTCTCTATCTCCTCTATCTGCCTTCCTTGCTCTCTCTCTCTCTCTCTCTCTCTCTCTCTCTCTCTCTCTCTCTCTCTCTCTCTCTCTCTCTCTCTCTCTCTCTCTCTCTCTCTCTCTCTCTCTCTCTTTCGTCTCTCCCTCTCTTTCTCCCTCTCTCGCTCTATAACTCCCATTTCTCTTTATCTTTCTCCCTCATTCTCTCCTTCTCCCTCTTTCTCCCCCTTCCTCTCCCTCTCTCCCTTTTCCTTTCTCCCCCTCTCCGTCTCACTCTATCCCTCTCTTCTATTTTCTCTTACCCTACCTCTCTCTTCCTGTGTCGCCGATCTCCCACTCTCTCCCTCTCCCTCTCTCTCTTTCGGTCTCTATCTCTCTCCTTCTGAGTTGTGGTAGAATGGTGAGTGGTGAGGCAGGATACTGTCAGAAGACAATTTGCATGCAGCTCTCATCTTGAGAGCTTTTAGACGTCTCTTCGCCTGTTTGTTTTTTGTTTTCTGCTTTGGGCTTTGGGCATTGTTTATGTGTGCATGTGTGTGTGTGCTATGTGCTGTGTGTGTCTGACTGTGTGGTTATGGTGGATATGTTTGTCAACGCAGTTGCCATGGCGCGAATGAGTCTGTGTGTCTTGTATGTGTGCGTGTTTCATGCATATATATGTGTATGTGCTAGTGTGTGTCGCTTTCTGTGAGTGTGTCTGTGTGAAAAGAGGATTGAAGCAGACACAAGCGTGACATTTTTTCTGTTCTCTTCTTGAAGCATTTTGTCTTGCCACACAAGGTTAGAGGCACAGAAAAGAACAATGACAGAAACACAGACTGATTAAGGCGATACGTTTCAAGTCTTTATAATTTAAAAACAAGGACAAATCAAAACATGATTATGCCCCAGGTTGTTTATTTTTTGATATAAATTCCTGTCTAATTGAAATTTAATTGAGAATAGAATTTTGAAATTTAACATTGTTTTATTATTATTATTAATATTTTTCTTTTCTTCTACCTTGGAAGGAACAGAAATACAATATTTTTCAGAAACTGTTTGACAATAACTTCAACAATCAAGTTAGCGTTTTGTGTATTTGTCAAGTGCACTTCATATTTACTACAGCAATTATCCCTATTCTTTATGCTTTCTGACTTTGGTTCACAGAAAATAACACAAAATACTTTTCTTTGGACAGTTTTGAATTTCGAAAATCGGCTTCCTGATCTGTAATTAGCATACAGGGGCAATCTTTTGATGATCTAGAAATTGAGCTAAATGACACGAGTGCTGTATTTTTTTGAAAATATACAATTTATAAAAAGGAAACCTCCAACAAGCTCTGCTGTCTGTGGGGTACTTGACATAAATTAGTTATTATATATATTATAAGTTCTGAATGATGACACTGAACATTAGATTGAATCAGAAAATAAATGTTTAAATTAATTAGAGTTTTTCATGTAAATCATTAATGGGCTGGAACACCAAAGTGATCATATGTTAATCAGTTTGTGGTGAAGAACTTTTGGACTAATAGGCTAATGGTATGTAGCTTTCTATATCATTAACTCAACTATAATTAAACATAGTGTTAAATAAAATGTTATAATAGCAGCACTGGTATCTAGTAATACAGAAGGTACATATATATATTTCATTCATGTGTTCTATGTGTTTTATATCTTTATTCTTTCGTTGCCTTTCGGGTAAGGCACTTGATACAGCGGTTGTGTCTACACTACTGTCACAGCCTTTACATATTTAAATATAAACATACGCATCACGCATTCACACATACA
This sequence comes from Gadus chalcogrammus, assembly GCF_026213295.1. Classification (NCBI taxonomy): domain Eukaryota; kingdom Metazoa; phylum Chordata; class Actinopteri; order Gadiformes; family Gadidae; genus Gadus; species Gadus chalcogrammus. The sequence continues at coordinate 28,124,865 of NC_079423.1, forward strand.
TTTGCACAAATATCAGTACCATTGTAACAAGTAAATCCGTGGGCTGCAGAAAATTATCATTTTGTTTTGTAAATCTTTTGTATTCAAATGGTTGAATGCCATTCCTGTTGATATGGTGGAATTATTCAGATTGGAATTCGTTCAAATATGTATTTGAATGTCCCATGGGAGAAAATAACAAAAAAATGCAACTTTCCTTTATCTCTCTCACGCTTTCTCCTTTGCTCTTTTTCTCTCACTCTCTTTTTCTCTCTCTCTCTCCCTCTCCCTCTCTCTCTCTCTCTCTCTCTCTCTCTCTCTCTCTCTCTCTCTCTCTCTCTCTCTCACTCTCTCTCTCTCTCTCTATCTCTCTCTGGTAAGCGTACATAAGAGTTCCTCTTCAAACGATTGCTCCTGAGATGCTGTGTGCAGGAGCTAGTGTCTGAGCCTCTCTCTGTCTGTCACAGTGGAGGCTGCAGCAGCCATTGTGTAGCGGCGGCACTAAGCTAGCAGTTCGGTAGCGGGCTCAGGGCCGGCTCCCAGGAATCAGCTTTCAAAATCAAAAAGAAACTATTCGTAAACATCTCTCACTGTCTGCATGAATATTTAGCTGCTTATCCACTGTGTTGTTGATGGTATTTCTGGCTGTTAAGACTTGGTGGCACGTTTTTGTGGGGGTAATATGCTAGAATATACTTATTCTGAATTGTAGATTCTTCAAAATAGTTAATTTATTTACTTGCACCTTGTCTGCAATATATGGAAATGCATACTCAACTGATAGTGAACCTGGGGTGTTTTTGCATTTTAGTATTTCCAATATATTGTTATAGTTACATAACACTAAGTAGAATCCCTTATTCAGACTATAACGTTAATCTAAATAAGGATTCATAGCAACAACGATGATCATAATTTCCATGACCATGGAAATATTCACCAACGAAAACTCCCCCTCCCCGTCCCCTTTCCCCGTCTGTCTGGTGCACCGCCCCTCCTCTGCTGCCCCCTGCCGGCCCCCCAGATCATCAGTAACATGGAGGCCCCGGTGTCAAACGGCCCCAGCGGCAACACCTCCAACGGACCGACCACCAACAGCCGCGGCTGCCCCTCCCCGATGCAGACCGGCGGCGCCACGGACGACAGCAAGACCAACCTCATCGTCAACTACCTGCCCCAGAACATGACCCAGGAGGAGTTCCGCAGCCTGTTCGGCAGCATCGGAGAGATTGAGTCCTGCAAGCTTGTCCGTGACAAGATCACAGGTGAGACCACAGGTACCGGTCTCTTAATGTTTCCCGCAAAACCAACTGCATAGCCTCTGGGGACAAACTGGTCGACGCCCCGTCTCGGTGCGTTGACCGGTTTGCTCTTATTTCGAACCCCCAATCCCTCATGATGTGTATGATGGATAATCTGCATTTTTTTTTCGATTGCACTGAACGTCGTTTATAGACAGAATGGCATGATGCCATAGTGACTTGTACTTGGAAGGATCTTGTAGAAGGCATTGCAGTGTATCGTTAAGACCAGGCAGGCAAAAGCTATGGCACCTTACACAGTTATAACTGTTTTTATTGCTTTTTTGTCGGATATCACACATGGTTGTAAATAAACACAAACACACACACACACACACACACACACACACACACACACACACACACACACACACACACACACACACACACACACACACACACACACACACACACACACGCACAAGTCTACAACTATTAAAGAGGTCTTATGTGTTAACTAGGGTATGAAAAGCTCTGCAAACACTTGCAGACCTGGGTCAAATATTATTTGGAGCATTGCCAGCCAGTTTGAATATTTGGTGTGGATCACTGCCTGGAGTGCAGACTAGAAGCAGGGGTCCAGCCCTGTGTTTCATGTGCGTTCAGCGCTTTAACTCGACGTTGCGGCAAAGCGCAACATGTTCTCCAGAGGTGTTTAAATTAAGCAGCACTTCTCTGTGCTAATCACAGCTATAATCTGGGACTAGTGGCTGTGTGGGTGGCCATACAGCAGATGGATAGTGGGGGGGGGGGGGGGACCTCTCGCATAATGCCACATAATGGCTTTCATTTGAGATCCTACTTACTGACACTCTTCCCTGATAATCTCATTAAAGAGCGCCCGGCTGGCAGGCAGGCGCATGTCAACAGCAAGCCATTCCGGGGTGCAAAGAAGACACGTGCACGGAAGCACGCATACACACACACACACACACGCAAACTCAAATCACTCGTGCACGCTGTCATTTACAGTATTCACATATAGATGCACTTACCACAGCATCGCAGATTCATATCTTTAAAATGTCGCTTATAACAATGCATTAAGTGCAAGCTGAAATGCAATAGCTGTCACGGTTAGACCATGAAGCATAAAGCATACCTGATCACAGGTTCCTTCCTTAACATGCCGTTGGGTTCTCTGGTCATAAGACGCCGACAGTATTCCTGTCTCCTCATGGGTGCTCTTTGGATCCGTTCTCCTTTCAGACTGAAATTGGTCCTATTATAGGACCTAGGAGTCACTCATGGCAATGGAAATAGAGGTCGCCGTATTCATCAGAAATAACAAGAAAGGGCTCGACATACGCCACTGTCGTTCGCCGCCGCCATCCCTCTCTTCTCCAGATGTTCCCCTTAAAGTGTGCCTTCACAGGCTACGGTGTGCGACCAACAAAGCCGGTGGCAGATAACAGCAGATATTTGGGCAAACATGCAGAGAGCACCGCTAGAGGCCGAAACGTGCACGGCGTAGGGTGGAGAACGGTGTGTTCACTCACTCCTGCACCGTACTCTCATTTGGGGTACCTCTCCTGCCGTACACAAAGAGCTATATTTATCAATGCTGCCGCGTCTCAGCCTGCCCCCCTGCGGTGTATGCCTCCGCCGCCCTCCCATGGGTGCAATTTCCGCATGCAAACTTTTAAGGCTAACAAAGCGCTGCCTTCTGCCCCAAACCCCCCCCCCCCCCCCCCCCCCCCCCCCCCCCCGCCATCACCACCCACACCCCCTGTCCCCAGCCTGCAGTTTGGGGGATGCCAAGAGGATTCTGGGTTCTCTAACTTTCATCCAAATTGTTAACACACTCAGCCAGGTTTGGAGGGAGAGAGAGAGAGGGAGGGAGAGAGAGCGAAAGGAAATGCAAAGTGGTGGAACTAGTAAAGAGAAGACTATTTTTGGCGCCTGGTTGACGCACCTGCAGCCCTCTTTTATCTTCTCTAAATACCCATGCCTAGTAAATGAGAACTTCTCTCAAATTCGCTAAAACTCAGCAACATTCATTTTTTTAGGATGGGTTGTTGAAAATGTCGAAGTCTGAGGAAGATTTCTTTTACCTTCCTCCGATTTTCTTTTTCTGTTCATATTTCAAATATATATATTCATATATGTGAATCTATACATTCTGCAGCAAGATATATTGTCTGGGATATTATGGCTATTGATAACGATTAAAGTGTTCTTCTATAATGCATTTAGAATGTAACATAAAAGTAATTTGGTGGACCTAAATCTAGATTAAAGTTGTTATTATTAAGCCGATTGTACTTAGTAGAGCACACTACCGTAACAACAGAACACACAGAATCAGCGATCTGTATGCTGTTGTGCTAGCCTCGTCTTGTTGTAATCTAAAATACAAGAAGGCTCAAAGTTCCACCACATATTAAAATGTAACAAGTTTGCGAGGCCTGCACTCTGCTTCATCCTAAGCACTCTTGGCCCTTGTGTCCTTTGAACACAATTGCATCCAGAGCAACCTGTGCGTGTGTACCGACGAGGTGTGACCACCTGAGCCCCAGCATGCCTAGAAGAAGAGGGAGCGTCTTCCTATGAGCTCCTCTCCCAGCATCCTGTGGAGCGACTCCTGTCAGTTCACGTCAGCGCGTGGCCTGAGGATCCGGTGTGGGTGGAGGGAGCCACTCCATCTCGCTCTGTTGCCCGGGCTGACTTGCGCTGGGTGGAGGATCCCTCCTGCTCCTCCTGCTCCTCCAGCTCCTTCCCACGTGCCTCCCCCCCCCCCCCCCACCTAACCGCCTGGGCTGCACTGCCAGCCCCGACCTAGTGTTCTCATAACACACCAGGGAAATGCAGGTTAATCTTTTATTTAAGGCCAGCTTACACGCACCAGGCTGCAGCCCACACACACTTGCAGAAGAACCCAAATAGGCCTCTACCTGTGAATCTGTCTTGCCGGCTGTCACCGTTCTCCTAAGCCTCAGAGGCATGGAGGTTGCAAGCATTTCAGATTACGTTGTGTGTGCTGAAGCTTTGGCACCGGTATGTGCTGCATTCCGAATGGTGGACAAATGCTTAAGTTGAGAATGTTATTGTTTTGTGGCAGTAAGCACTACTGAAAGTGGCACTAAATATATATATTTTTCTGGCCGTTTTTGTGAAGACATCTACTTACTTGGAAAATTGTCAATCTCAAAGCTCACATCGTCAGCCAGTGGAACTAACTGTTTATTTCTATGCTAATGCCAAACTCACACCCCTGGAGAGAGGAAGAGAAAATTCATATGGTCCTAGCAACATACCGAATGCAAACGTCTAACACCATTCTGTTATATCGCCACTCTCCATACGAGCAGACGGCAAAGCATGCACGCATGCACACCCGCGCTCACAGGGAATTGACTGATCCTGTCATTTATTCATTTTTCAGGATCATTTTTCTGCATTGGCTGCATTTCTGCCGGATAAATGAATGCATTTGTTTTCATAACGACATGGCAGAAAGAAAATGGCTTTTCATGCTGGAACAAGAATTGATTGTGCCTGTGGATTTTGCGCCTTGATAAAATAGAGTGATTCTGAGAGACGAACATTTCTTTGCATTCTCAGCCATGCCAATAATTACTGTATCCAATAGTGCAGCACACGTATTCGTAGAATATTCATAGAAACCGATATTTGCATCGCTTGTTGAGGAAACAGTTCACAGTGTTTGCCAATGGTTCTCCGGGCGCCTCATTTGGAATGCCTGTCTTCCCTATTGCCTCTGGCTAGCAAACCATTTTCCCAGCGACACCCTTTTATAATAGGCAACATTGTTGTTGTTTGTTTTCGCATATAATAAAATTAAATTAATAATATCTCTCCATCAGAAGCCGTAATGGCAAAACAGCGCTCAGAAGCACGCTAACCGAATCCTGTTCACACTCTGCTTGTCATCTTCCATGTGTTGGGTCTTACCCACGGAATTCAGATATCGGAACTCGAATCGTAGTGACAACGCAGCAACCCAAGCAGATGTTGGCTATGAAAAATAGATGGACTGTGATGTCAGCTGTGGCGTAGGCTGTGCCAGAACACCTCACTGTGCTGTGCTGCCGTGACAGACAGCCGCCCCGGCCCCACACGGAGCAGGCTGAACGCTCAACGCTCCCGTTCCGACGCACACGCACCTGGCTCATTTTGATTACAATACATACCTGGCTAGAGTCTGTTGCACGCGAGACACCGGTGCCGTGCTGCCAAGTGCCAAGCGCGTGCATCAGGTTTCATTTGCGTACCATTTACGGTGAGGCACATCAAGTGCACCCCCAAGTATTTCAACATAAAATATGTATCCCCACCCTCGTCTGCCGGGAGGTGGCGGGCGGAGCTTAGCTGACTCGCGCTGTTCTGTCAGTCTAACAGGGGGGGAGGGAATCAAATATTCACCACGTAAACCTCAGTTTACCCACATCTTTTTGTTGCCGCTGAAATATGCATCGGGAACACGCTCGGGAGCGAAGCTTGCTTTCTTTGTACTTCAGGATGCAAGCCGAGCTGTTTCACACATTACTGCCACGGCGAGGTGAACAAATCCTCGCCAATATTTACATTTATATGATTCCCTGCCTTTGCCTTGTGATGAGGACAATTTTCACCTTAGCAAACTCCCGTGCAGCACAAACAATGTTGTGCCCTTGAAATAAAAATGCAGTGCATTACTTTTTCATAACGTCCCACACATGAATCGAAGGCAGGGTGCGATCAGAGAGGGGCTTTTGATGGCTCAGATTTGGGCCACTTTCATCAGAGCTTCGCATGGCTGAAGATGCCATGAACAGAGCTGACAGGGGGGAAGACGTTGAGGGGACCTGACATCTCCAAAAGCCAGGCATTAAGAGAGCTGCCAGCCCGGGAAGTGAAGACACAGGCAGGCAGACACACATTAAAGTTTCAGTGTCCCAAACCACAGGAATGTCCTGTCTCTCTGCTCCCAGTCGCCCCAGCGTTCCTCCCTCTGCTCAGAACCCCGAATTGGATGTTCAAGCCGCCCCGTGTCCAATCATCTTCCTTTCAAGCGGCCCCTGTCCCCTCTCATTCCGCTCTGAGTGCCCTTTACACAGAACACCGAGGTATCTCAGGTCCCTGGTGTCAGCCTCAGATTCATAGGCTGGATATGCCGCAGGGCTGGTTCCTCACCCCTCACTCTCGGAGACCTACCTCGGCCCAAGGTGACCAGGCAGCGCCCCCCCCCCCCCCCCCCTCTTACCCGGTTATAGCCCTGGCGGAAGGGAGATGGATTGCTCAGAGCCTGTGGGCAGGCTGACACAGTGCTCCTAGCCGTTAGATGGAGGGGAGCTTGGTGGTGCACGGTGGGCATATCACTCTGCAGTGACCATTGCAGACATGGCAGCCTGCCGGAAGCTGCTCTCCGGGGGGGGGGGGGGGCTGGGTCCGAGACTCAAAGGGACCGTTCTGCATGTCAGTTTTCCCTCCATGTCTCCATCATGAGAAAGCCACGTAGCCACAGCATCGCGCCCACACACTGCAGGTTGCGGTACATTGGCCGCAAGGCTGAGGGAGCCACCGTGAGGGGGTGGTGATGATAAGTCAAGGTGTGCGAGGTTGTGTGTGTGTGTGTGTGTGTGTGTGTGTGTGTGTGTGTGTGTGTGTGTGTGTGTGTGTGTGTGTGTGTGTGTGTGTGTGTGTGTGTGTGTGTGTGTGTGTGTGTGTGTGCTGGTGTAGGCCCTGGGAACTCAGAGTGGGAGCCGCGTCACTGTAATAGTGGCTGCTACCTTGGCAACCCCAGAGGGAAAGATGTGTTGAATGAGTGAGTGGGAGAGGGAACTACAGTGGAAATATGCAAGTGCGGGGGATGTTGCTCTGTTTATGAATTTAGTTATTCAAATTGGCTCAATACATGCCACATGATATGTACCGATGCCTATTGCTCAAATCACACCACTTTCAGGCGATGGGGTCTTTTGTTCATAAGTGTAAGCTTCTTCTTTGTGGGAACTCACTGCTCTCTCTCTCTCTCGCTTACTTGGTGACCTATGAAGATAAAGCTGGGTAAGTGAGTATTTTGACACGGAGTGGGTAAGAGTGCACCACTCCAAGTGTTGTGGAAGCGCCGGCCCTTCAGAAATAGCACTACCTTGACTCCCTGCTGCCGATGCTGCCGCCGCCGCCACTGCTGCTGCTGCAGCAACAAGGGGGCGAGACGTCAACCCAGGGAAGACAGCCTGGGCAGTGAGCGTGACACATTTATTTTGACAAATTGAAGTGTTTCCTCCCTCTCGCTACCTCTACCGCCCAGCCTCCCTCCTCCCTCCCCCCGCCCCCTCCCTCTCCACCATGCCTCATAAAATGCTGCTAAATCCGAGACTGACCAAACAGATCTGCCTGTTCCCGGGGAGCAGGCGCTGGGCCTCTCAAGGTGTGTTAGCGTCATGTGCTCAGGACTCTGATGAGCGCAGCACTTCTGCTGTCCCGTCCTCCCTCCGCTCATCTGTCCCGTCCTCCCAGAGCTTGCGCGTGACAGACGGGCTCCCGCTGGCTTCTGACAGGGTGTGGCACACAGGGGCCCCCCCCCCAACCAGGCTATCGGGGTCATCCCCAGCCTAACCTGCTAGCCCCCGTGTGCCGCTGTACTGGTGGAACCGGTTGAACTCACCCTGGGCAGGAAGTGGGTTGAAGGCGCACCGCTATCACTTGCAAAAGCGCAAGGAGATAACGGCGTATTAAATTTCACGCAGCCGTAGAACGCGACCATCCAAATAATTTGGATCTACTCGTAGGAAAATTTTTACACACACTTGGTTAGCTCAGATATTTAAATGCATTTTTAGTTCAGTGTGTGTCATATGTTGTGGTCTTTTGACGGCACATTTTCAAAGGGGAAAGAATCTGTTTTATGTTTTGAAGATATTCAGTGGTTAGATTTAGAGAACATGCGAAAAAAGCTCCATCAAAGGTATATTCCAGCTTAATGAATAGTGCCTCAGACGATCCACGCCATTTAGTGTACCCCTCGGTACCTACGGCCCCAGATCAAAGGTCTACAGTGGGCCTTCTCTGATGATGGCAGGAGTTGGAATGTGCTTTCATGTCTACAGTACAGGGCCCTTAGTTACATTCAACAAGACAGAGCACAAATAATTGCAGGCAATACACAATTGGGAGACCAATTTCCACATATGACAACCCTCTATTGCCTTGTAGTTCAGTAAACACATTCATGTAAATTGACATGGTGTATTGGACCACACAGAATATTTCATGTAGGTAAGTGCTGCGCCGCTCGTGAAAGTGTTTATGAAATTTTGCGCATCAGAATAGGATATAATTGTGTGTGTGTGTGTGTGTGTGTGTGTGTGTGTGTGTGTGTGTGTGTGTCTGTGTGTGTTTGCGTGTGCGGGTGCGTGTGCGTCTGTGTGCGTGCGTGCGTGCGTGCGTGCGTGCGTGCGTGCGTGCGTGCGTGCGTGCGTGCGTGCGTGCGTGCGTGCGTGCGCGCGTGTGTGTGTGTGTGTGGTAAGTAAACCAACATTGCAGCCAGCAGGCAGAGCGCCTGCTGGAGCCACACTCATTTTCTCATCTCACACATTGGGGAACCTGCTGCTTCTCAGGAAACAAATAAAGGCTTAGTCATACGCCTCGCCAACACACTGATGGGGCGTTCTCTAGAAATAGCTGTGTTCCACCACAGAGGGACAGACCCACTTCCCCTCCACTCTTTATTACTCTTTCATACAAATAAAAGGTCTAATTAAGAGTGGAGGTGTGTTCTCACTGGAGCCACCTCCCCTGTAACTGGAAACCCTGGTCCCGTAACAGCGAGAGAGTCAACCAGAGACATCAGTTAGATGGACTTAGACGCTATGGCAGTGTTTGCTGTATCCACGAGAAGTATAACAAGGAGGCACGTTATCGCCGACGTGCAGTACACCAGCCAAACCTACCTTTCATATGTGTCATGTATAATAAATGATGTAATGTTATATTAGGCTCACTGAGCTCCGTCTACATTTCTTTACCATATGCTACGATCCATTAGCGGCCTGATTCTAACAGCTTCCGTTTAGGTGCTTATAAACCCCTCCCTCCCTCAAAGTATTTTCGGGATCGAGTCTCTAATTGCAAATCTTCACGCCGGGCCTATTTCAGGGAACACACCATGAACACGCACCCTATATGCATTCTACATGCACTCAGTATGGTGCATGTGTTCTCTATGGCTTTTAGATTTGTGCAGCTTCCGTTGAACTGACTACGCATTAACCCTAATTTGTGAGGCTTTCGACTGTAATTTGGTGGAAGAAAAAAGAAGCCAATCTGTTGCGTTTTTCCGCACTTAATATCCAATAAACCCAGCAGTCGGCGTCAATTGTTGAATCGTGTTCCCTGCTCATGTTCATAAACTCTATGCACCGGTGTTCTGTAATGGCGACTGCCCCCGTGTTCCGCTGAGGAACCACACTTTAGCGGAGCCATGCTGGGGCCGATTGGAAACAACTCCGGTGCCCCCGTGCTTTTACGACCCGGCAGGAGAGACGGGATCTGGAGCGGAACCGTTGTAGCGCGGCGCGGCGATGCCGCCGACCACGCGGGCTGCTGGTAGGACTGCAGGGGAGGGCTCTGGTGCAGACCGGGGCTGTTATTGTGACAGGCTGCGCAGTGGACCACGCCGCCCGCTGCCCCCCCCTGCACTGTACCGCAGACTGCTGTCTGACGACGCCCCGTTGTACTGCTGCACCGCCGTCACCTGCGCGTGTGCGTGTACGTGCGTGCGTGTGTGTGTGTGTGTGTGTGTGTGTGTGTGTGTGTGTGTGTGTGTGTGCGAAACACGCACGCATGTAAAATCATTAGCGGTGCGGATAATGAATGTGAACCACAATAGGATGGAGTTGGCAGCGTCGTTTCTCTCTCTGGTGTTGACATTCTCTGGTTCGCCGCCAGCCTCCAACACTCCAGTCCTCCCTGTGTGACGTCTGCCTCCCCGCAGAGCGGACATACTTTGCCGCGCGCGCGTGTGTGTGGGTGTAGGCGAGGGAACGCTGGGGGAGTGAGCGAGTGAGAAAGTGAGTATGGGAGTGCGTATGCGTTCATCTGAGTGTGTTGCGTATCCGGGGTCGTGTCTTCCACCCACCTATCCATCCACCCAGGACGTGGGCACCCAGGCTGCCGGTCGCTGGAACCCCAGCTGTGCGCTGCTCTGTAAAAAAAAAAGTCTGGAATCGCCGGGGAAGATTTCCCCTCGTGGAGCTTCCCCCTGTTGCTGCAGGCGATACCCCCCTCTCCCTGTACCCCGCTCCCCGCGGGGAAGGCTGCCAGCCAGTGTTCCTTCCCCTCCCCCGCCCTGTCTCCAGCCGTGGAAGCCGTACGCCTTGCCAAAACGAGAGTTAGGATGGGGATGAGGGGTAGGCGCATGTGCCAGTGCAAAGCTATGTTGCAGAGGCTTTGGCGTGCCACGTATCAGCGTTCAGTGAAAGCGCACGCACTTACACCACTTCAACATGCATGCAAACACACCAATGAGCACGCTTACATGGATACTTACAAACCCCCCATTAGCAAACCACCAGTGTTTAGTGTTGACAGTAACAACACTGTTCCCCAACACCAAGGTTGTACCAAAGGAAAAAAAACACACACACAGACACACACACACACACACACACACACACACACACACACACACACACACACACACACACACACACACACACACACACACACACACACACACACACACACACACACACACACATACACATTCGATTGACCAACACATGGCTCTCCATAGTAAAAGTCCATCATTGAATGGTAGCCTCTATGGCTGGGTGGTTGGCTAGCCAGTTGGCTCTGAACGCCGAGTGTGTGTTGCTATGACTAAGCACCAGCCAGCCCGTTTAGATCACCCAGCATTGAGAGCTCTCCATCAGCACACTTCATTTGGGCTAACCTTCTGGTTGGCTCACACTTCCAACTTCACACTCCCCTGTTGAAGCAGAGCGAGCGGGCTAGGGAAGGTGATGGGAGAGTGGATCCTTGGAGAGGGATGTTATGGATGGAGAGTCCAATACTGCAAGTTAAGAGACCATCAGCCATTCACTCCTGGCTGAAAGTTTGCTTCCATTTCAACTTGAAATCGTTAATGCCTCGAGTGGTTATTTAGTGTACTACACTTCTGTGTGCACATCTGTATGGAAAACAAATATATTTTACTTCCTAAATATTATAAAACTATATCCAGATCAGATCATAATATTATAGTTTCAAATATGAGAGCTGCCATTCAAACCATGCCTTAACTTGTGTTTGCCACTTCATTTAGGTATATTCAGCCCAGTAAAGCACCATGGCTATGAAAATAATCTATAAAAAGAATATGGGTTATATTTGGATTCAGCTAAACTGTCTGGTTGGTGTCAGCTGAGAGTCAGAGATGGAGGAGGAGAAAGGAGTAGGAGAAGAGGAAGAGGAGGGTTAGTTATAAATAGCAGAACTCTCTCTAGGATGGCAGGTTTTTAATTAACAATAGAGAACGTCTGATAATCCACGGTTAATCCAGAGAAGAGAGGGAGGAGGAGAGGAGGAGGAGGAGGGAGACTCTTTGGCTGTTTGATGTTAGCACTACAAGTCCCTCCTGGGCCCTGGCTCGCTCGCTGAAGCGCTGTTCTGCACTGTGATATCCATAGCCCACATGTATTTATTCTGTGAAACAGCCATGCTCCATATTTGTGATTCACTTTGTCTCTGACTAACCGCTGTCTGTTCCCATTAGTCTGAGGAAAGGGCCCAGGCCGCCCCTCTCGGACCAGCCGGGACTCGGCTGTGTGTGGGTTTTGTGGCGGGGAAGAGGGGGCCTGTTTGTTGTAAGAGCGCTCAGCTGAGGGCCTTAATGGCTGGAGGCATCCACTTGAAGTCCTGCGCCTCATGGAAGGCTGGATCTGTCGGGGAAACACTGTGAGATGTCAGGCCCGCTTCACGCTCAAAAGGAATCGGCAATCTGAGGCATTTTCCGCGCTTTGAGGGGAAATGGGGAAGGAGGGGTGTTGGGATGTTTTGTTCTTTTTTGTTTTGCCTTTGGTTGCTGCAAAGACTCTAATAACTTCACTGTAGCATGTCATCTGCTGGGGTTTGGCATCGTTCAAATTCCAGTTCCCAGTCTTCTCCACAGGGTTCTTCAGTTCTCTGTCCTAGAACAATCAGGGACCCATAGAACCGATTACAATTAAGCGCGTCCGTGTTGTTGTCAGCGGTGGATTTCAGAAAGACGTAAAGGATGTTTGTTCAAGATGACATTTGTTTTTTCTGTCTCTCACTTGTTTTGCAGGACAGAGTCTTGGATACGGGTTTGTTAACTACATTGACCCAAAGGATGCAGAGAAGGCCATCAACACATTAAACGGACTGAGACTCCAGACCAAAACAATCAAGGTAATACAATTTTTTATTTTTTATTTCAATGTGTCAGTTTAAATCAGTAGGCGGGGAAAGAATGGGTTTTGCCACACTTAATATCCAATAAATTGAGTGATTCAAATTTCGAATTTAATTTCGATTCATTAATTTTAGATGTGATAAACATGACTATATCTAAATAATTGACGGAATAACAGGAAGAGAAAATGTCTTATGAAAGTCCCCTTAGAGACTGAACTTGATTTTGCCTTATTCAAAATCCATGGGCCTGAGCAATCAAACACTGCTTCAATCACAGAACCAGACTGTAACTAGCATGCTTATTAGTTTCCAAATGTCAGACCCAGGAGGTAGAATTATGGAGATGTCTATTACTGAAGGAATGAACAACCATTCATCACTCTCTATTACTTTAACCAAAAACAAATAGAGCTCTGCCAGTATTATATGGTAATGGTATTGAATGAGCAGGTTTGGAGGTCTCTCCATCAAAGGTGAATCAATGCCTACGTTGTGCTTCTATAGGTGCTAAAATGACCTCTCTCCGTCTCCTGTCTCTTCCCTCCTCCCTCCTCTCCGCTCTTTCCTCTCTCCTCTCTCCTCTATCCTTTCCTCTTTCCTCTTTCCTCTCACTTATCTCTTCTCTCATCTCTCCCCTCTCCCCACTCCTATATCCCTCTCTGCTCTCTCCTCTCCTCTCCTCTCCCCTCTCCCCTCTCTCCTCTCTCCTCTCTCCTCTCCTCTCTCCTCTCTCCTCCCACCTCTCTCCTCCCACCTCTCTCCTCTCTCCTCTCCCCTCTCCCCTCTCTCCTCTCACCTCTCTCCTCTCTCCTCTCTCCTCTCTCCTCCCACCTCTCTCCTCCCTCCTCTCCCCTCTCTCCTCTCTCCTCTCTTCTCTCTCCTCCCTCCTCCTCTCTCTTCTCACCTCTCTCCTCTCTCCCCTCTCCTCCCACCTCTCTCCTCCCTCCTCTCTCTTCTCTCCCCTCTCCTCTCTCCTCCCTCCTCTCCCCTCTCTCCTCTCTCCTCTCTTCTCTCTCCTCCCTCCTCCTCTCTCTTCTCTCCCCTCTCTCCTCTCTCCTCTCTTCTCTCTCCTCCCTCCTCCTCTCTCTTCTCTCCCCTCTCTCCTCTCTCCTCTCTTCTCTCTCCTCCCTCCTCCTCTCTCTTCTCTCCTCTCTTCTCTCCCCTCTCTCCTCTCTCCTCTCTTCTCTCTCCTCCCTCCTCCTCTCTCTTCTCTCCTCTCTCCTCTCTCCTCTCTCCTCTCTCCCCTCTCCTCCCACCTCTCTCCTCCCTCCTGTCTCTTCTCTCCCCTCTCCTCTCTCCTTCCTCCTCTCCCTTCCCTCCTCTGCGATGGCAGGCTGATGATGCGCTGCTAGTGTTAAACAGGCCCAGTAATCTGCTCTGCTATGGTAATCCCTGGATGCTCACCACTGTCATCGTGGCTGATCTGATCTAATCTAATCTAATAGGATGGGATTAGCCCTGTAGTTGTGAATGGGGATATTCCTGCAGAGCATCCAACAAATCCCTAGACAGCATATTGAAAACATGTCGAGACTTTCCGGCCTGGCCTGAGGTCAACCCCGCACCCTGGCTATGATTTTACCCCCGGGATTCAGAAAGAGAGACGGAGTGAGGGGAGAGATGTGGGAATCAATGTTTGCTTTCCTATTTATTTTTTCTGTTCTTAGTTTTGCTTTCATTTATTTTTAACACAACCGGTACAGTGCAGTCTCACCTTGTTCCCACACAGTTCACAGAGCTCAGATGTCAAAGCACAATTCAGTACAGTACCAGTCTGATATATATATATCCAGCTGACCAAGCTGGGAGAGCACTTTTACTTTGTTTACAATAGACTCTCTCTCTTTCTCTATCTCACACTCACAAACACACACAAACACACACAAACACACACTAACACACACACGCATGCCCACACATACACAAACAGTTTGTCGATATGGACACATGGGTGATAGTAGACTTTGAGAGTGTCCACAGAAAAAGTTAAATACCACACACATACACACACACACACACACACACACATGCACACACAAGCACATACACACAGCCACACACAGCCCTTGTGTAATCAGAGGTTCAAGAATCTCCATCCTCACCCTGACACGGTGGAGAGAGGTTACCTCAAGTGGTTTCCGTGATAAGGACAGGCATGGTAATGGCAGAAGACAACTCTGCATCTCTCTGTCTGTCACTATCATCCTCTCACACCTCTGCCCCTGTCTGCCACCCACTCTCTCTGCCCTTCTGCCACAACTCTCTCTCTCTCTCTCTCTCTCTCTCTCTCTCTCTCTCTCTCTCTCTCTCTCTCTCTCTCTCTCTCTCTCTCTCTCTCTCTCTCTCTCTCTCTCTCTCTCTCTCTCTCTCTCTCTCTCTCTTTATTTTTTTTCTCCCTCTCTCTCTCTGTCACCCTCTCCACGCAACAGCTTAAAAAATAAATAAATCCCCTGAAGATAGCGAGGTAAATTAAAAGCTGGCAGGAGCATCTCAACATTTGCCACGCCACACCTTTAACAGCCCCCCCCTTCCCCCCCTCTGCCGCTTCAGAAGTGAGAGGAACCGTCACAGCATTTTACATGCTGCTACCAGGCATGTTTGTGTGTGTGTGTGTGTGTGTGTGCGTGGGTGTGTATGTATGTATGTGTGTGTGTGTGTGTGTGTGTGTGTGTGTGTGTGTGTGTGTGTGTGTGTGTGTGTGTGTGTGTGTGTGTGTGTGTGTGTGTGTGTGTGTGTGTGTGTTTGTGTGTCTGAAGTCTCTTGCCTATCCTCACACCTAGAGTTTCTCAGGAAAACTCCCCCCTTCCCATCTCCCCCCGTTACCTCCCTCTCCCCTCCCCTCCATCTTGAGGTGTGAGGGGAAGGAGCACGGCAAGGGTGAAGTCTAATCGCTAACCCCCCCTCTACTTTTTCATGCACACACAAACACACAGTATACACACACACAGTATTTTTAAGATCCACATTTAAACTTGTATAACTTTGCAGATCAAACCGAGAACCGTACGCATGCAAACGTGCAAGCACAGCACACACAAACACACACACATACACACACACACACACACACACACACACACACACACATGCACACTACTCATTCACACATACACATCCTTCACTTTCACACATACAATACTGCTCACTGCTTGAGGAGGTGTTGATGGATTAGACATCTGGAGTTGGCTGAGAAGGCGTGAAAGAGGAGAGAGGAGAGGTGCACGCAGAGAAGTGCAGAGAAGTTGAAAAAGGAAGAGACAGTGAGGCAAAATCTCTAGCAAGGAAGAACAGAGAGAGTGCGAGATGGAGTTGAATGCGGCCAGGGAGTGCGTTGGACGCAGCCAGGCAAAGCGTAAAGGGAAAAAGAAACAGAGACAAGGAAGAGTGATTTGGTTCGAGGAGCGGGGAAAGAGAGAGGAAGTGGAGAGAGCCGAGAGAAAAAAAGAAGCCCAGAGAGCGGGAGAGAGAGAGAGACAGATAGGGGGAGAGAGAGAGAGAGGAAGAGTCGAGCAAACAAAAGAGAAGAAAAATGACAGGCCAAGGGATGGCCTACGACTGGTGATCCCAATTTCTCCTGGCGTCAAGAGTTCAGCATGATTTCCATGCTGTAACGCAGGGATATGTCGGCACTTCCTCCGTATTTTCTTGACTAACCACGTTGGATGGCTTACGTCTCCACATGTCAGAGATGTAATGAAAGCGCAGCAAGGAAAGCTGCTCCAGTCAGCAGCAAGGGTAATGGGATTTTACTTAACTTCACGGGAACAAAATTCGGGCATTCGCATGTAGGTCGTTTCCCCCGACATACGGGGGAAAAAAGACTGGTTGTGAGTTTTATATGCTGCACAGTAAATCCAGTGGAATATTTCCAAATACATCAAGGGGAAAAGACTGAAATTTGAAGTGTGTGGGCATGCGTTTGTGTGTCTGTGTGTGTGTGTGTGTGTGTGTGTGTGTGTGTATGTGTGTGTGTGTGTGTGTGTGTGTGTGTGTGTGTGTGTGTGTGTGTGTGTGTGTGTGTGTGTGTGTGTGTGTGTGTGTGTGTGTGTGTGTGTGTGTGTGTGTGTGTGTGTGTGTGTGTGTGTGTGTGTATGTGTGTGTGTGTGTGAGAGGGAGTTTCGTGGGAATGGGATTTTCGAATAATCTTTGGAATATTCCGGGAGAGGGGCAGAGTCGCTAAAATATGAATTACATTTAATAACTAAATGTACACCTAAAATCAGCAGCTTAATATAACTGAATTACATCACAGTACACCACTGACTAAACGGGGCATAGTGAAGGCTTAAAGGCTTTAACTGTCTGCTGTTAATGTCCTAATTAAAATGTTCTTTAATAAAGGTCCGGCCCCTTCGGTTAAAGGCCAGCTTAAATGAATCTTGTTATCTTTGCAATCCAAATGACGATTGAGTCATTTGGTCGTATCAGTGTACGGAGCACCCAAACCCTAATTCACTCAGTTGCTTAAAAATCAAAATTGCGCTCGCTCAGGGCTCCCCCGCACTTTTAAAGTCAGCTTATTATTCTTTTCTATTTTTGCACTCTTGTCTATTTATACACAGCGGACCATTTTCCGCCTGCTGCATACTATTCTCCTCTCTCCGCCCTCTCTAAGTGTGCCCGCCCCTCTCTCCCCTCCCTAGGTGTCGTACGCACGGCCAAGCTCCGCCTCCATCCGCGATGCCAACCTGTATGTGAGCGGCCTGCCCAAGACCATGACCCAGAAGGAGCTGGAGCAGCTCTTCTCCCAGTATGGACGCATCATTACCTCTCGCATCCTGGTCGACCAGGTCACAGGTATCCATGGGGCAGCACTCTCCTTACACACATACACACACACACACACACACACACACACACACACACACACACACACACACACACACACACACACACACACACACACACACACACACACACACACACACACACACACACCAACATATACACATATACACACGCACACACATACAGACACACATATGTATTCACATACACATACACACACACACACACACACACAAAGAAAACCACACAGATACACATATACACATTCAAATGCACTCCAACGTATAAAAGCACCTACTCAAATGTACACACACACACACACAAACACACACATTCATAACATGTACACGTACACAGACACATATATACTTAAACAAATGTGCACTCCCAGCACTGGTACTCATACTGAAGTACTCACATGTCTATGTCCCTGTGGGTGGGTATGTGTGTGTATTCGTGGTGGTAATCATAACGTAGTAGTGAGTTCTTTCATGCGTCTTTAGATAATTCCCTTTGCTTGTGTGCGCCCAAAAATACCAGCGTTTAGCACCCTCGTCTGCACGCTTGCTTGCACCCTTATGTTTGTTTGCGCTCACCAGGCCTCTGAGTGTGTGTGTGTGTGTGTGTATGTGTGTGTGTGTGTGTGTGTGTGTGTGTGTGTGTGTGTGTGTGTGTGTGTGTGTGTGTGTGTGTGTGTGTGCTTTCCGTCTACGTCTCTTACATGCGTTGCATGTAAGTGCACGCGTGCTCGATTACACATTCTACCACGTACAAAAACACATGAATGAATCCCAACCGGCTAATTGTATGGCGGTGGAGGCCCCCTAGGCGTGTCTCTGGGATCGGTTTCAGTGGGCTGTGTGGGTGCCTGCGGGCGGAGACCTGCTCCGCTGTTGTGAGCAATGTGTACTGATGATGCAGAAACAGCTCCACACTGTAAGACACTTGCGTTTGCCTAAGCTGAATAAATCACTGCTGGCAGGAAAGTACATGCCCGTGGGCAGGGAAGAGGAAGAGGAAGAGGACAGGAAGAGGGGATGAGGAGGAAAGGAGGGGAGGCGAATGCAGAGGAGAGGAAAGCAGGAGAGGGGAGGGGACAGGAGAAGCACGGGAGAGGAGGAGGAGAGGATGGGAGGGGAGGGGAGAGGAGGAGTTGTAGGGAGGGGAGAGGAGAGGAGCAAGAAAGGATGGGAGTAGATGGGGGGGGGGGAGGAGGAGAGGATGGGAGAATAAGGAGAGGTTTGGTTTAGAGGGGGGAGAAGGAGCGGGGAAGGAAGCACGAGGCAGAGGAGAGGAGAAGAGGAGAGGACGGGAGAAGAATGAGAGGACTGGTGTATAGGGGGGGAGGGAAGTAGAGGAGAGGAGTAGAGGGGAGGGGATGGGGGAGGAGATAAGGGCAGGGGTGAGACGGGGAGAGGACGAGTGAGCAGAGGAGATGAGTGGAGTACAGAGGTGAGGAGAGGAGAGAAAAGATAGCTGGGCGAAAGTGAGAAGGGGAGGGGAAGGGAGAGGAGAGAAGGGGTTAGGCAAGGTGAGGACAAGGGGGGGGGGGGGAGCGGGAACAGAGGGAGGGAGGGAGAGAGGAGGATGATATTCATGCACGTGAGGCTGGAGGAAGGGAACAGCATGGAGAGGCAGGAGGAGTAAAAGGGGGGGAGGTGGAACGCTACGTGGAACCGGACGAGAGAAAAACAAAAGAGAGAGAGCGAGAGAAGGCTAGCAGAGGTGAAGAAAGGAGAATTGAACGTGGGGGGGGTGTGGATGGTGCAAGGGTGCAGAAAGTGCAATAAAGAAGATGGAGCCAAGGTACATAGCGGCCACGGGGAAGGAGAGACTGCGAGGAGAGGCGGAGGAGTTTGACGAGGGGGACGGAGGGAGCGGCGCCCATAAAAGAGCAGCGGCGTGGGGGAAAAAAAAGGAGGCGGTTACCGCGGCTACGGAGAGGACGCGGCGGTCACATCTCCCTGTCTATTTATCTGCTTAACTAGCAGACCTGTCGTGGCGCCGGGAGGCCGCTCCCCAGGGGGGGCCCGCCGTTCCACAGCACAGCACAGGCGGGAAAAAACAAACGGGAGACGCCACAGACAACACATCTGTTCACACTGCAGCCTCATCTCTTATTTTAAACCTGCCCGCTCGGGGGGGGGGGGGGGGGGGGGGGGGGGCGGGCGTCCGGCCATAAATACACCCAGCCCCGGCAGCGATGGCCCTGGGAAATCGGCGAGGAGTGACGCATCCACCCCGAGCCCGGGCTCTTAAAAAGGAGCCTCAATTATTCATCGCGGCGCCATTCTTGACTTAGCACACCGTCCGTTTTAGACCTGAGCGTTCTCAAGAGCAGCTAAGTGCTCGTTGGACCTGCGTGTACCGGCAGAATATATTCACAGGCTTTGCAGAGAGGCAGCACCCCCCCCCCCCCCCCCCCCCCCCACCCCAAAACCCTATCACTAAGACTTTGGAGGAATAGGGAGGATGGGGGGTGGATTTGTGAGTGGGACATGGAAAGGACAGGGATAGGGGAGGGGAGAGAGAGAAACGAGAACGAGTGAGATAAGGAGTGGTAGAGTAGCACACTCTCTGAGTAATGGGTAGATGATCACAATATTGTTACAGTAGAGGAGCAGGAGAATCGGCCGCACCAAAGAGTTGGGATGGTGGCATTAAAGGAGCAGGGAATCTCAGAACCTAATAGGGAGGAGTGATTCATACTGGAGTAATTGGAGAGTCTGTCTATATTTAGACGGTATAACTACCTGACTGCGACTCATAGCACACATGTACTATTTCCTGCAAATAGTATTTTCAAAGCTGAATACTGAAAATAATCAGGATAACTACAGAAATGCTTCCATGCGTACATGCTTCCCTCCTTTATTTAACATGCCTCAGCTTATTCTCTCATTCTCTTCTCGTTCTCTGTTCCTTTTACCACCGCAGCAAACACATTCACAACCACTTATTTTTATATTGGTATATTGCAAATACTATTAATTGTGTTTTTATTTGTGAGGAAACGGCTGGGAATACACAATACACTTTAAATTCCCTAATTCCCCAAAATGTACCTGTGCTTAACTTACAAGTGCACACATTGTTTCTTAAGCACCCTTAATACAGACATATATACACATTTCTTCCTTTAGTGTGCATTGATACATTCACCACACGTTCATGCATGCATACTGTGTTCGACACACTCCAACACACTTCTTCCTGTTACTTAAACATACACAGACGCTTGCAGACGCACACACACACGCACGCACAAACACACAGAGACACACAAAGACACACACACACACACAGAGACACACGGACTCCTGGACGTCTCCCCAGGAGGCTAAAGGATCAGCAGGAGAAATGTTAATGACCAATTAGATGTTAGAGTTGCCGGTGATTAAGAAACACAGAAGATTTTAGGGGGACCCTGAGAGCAGTAAGCTGGCATCATCAACTCATCTTTCTCTTTTCCTTTCTGCTTAAAGAAACACACGCACACACACACACACACACACACACACACACACACACACACACACACACACACACACACACACACACACACACACACACACACACACACACACACACACACACACACACACACAGGGACACACAAGCTCACACTTGTTTCCCCAACAAAGAGCTTCTGCCTGCAAATTAAAACCCTGCAGTGAGAGGCAAAAACCGTAGCAAAAGACAAAATGATCCTTAAAAAAGATTCAGTGGACAGAGACGAAGAAGACAAACACAGGAGTGTGCACGGAAATAGCCGGAGTGCATAGCACGCTACGGGAACAACAAACTTTCTCCGGGTGGCGTTGGCAGATGGGCCGATGATCCTCGAAGCCCCGCTCGGCCAAGAACAGGAACACCAAGTCCGTTCTCCCGATGACCCCCGCTCATCAGCAGAATGAACCCTGCATCACTCTGCTGTTCTCCCAGACAAGGACGAACCATCGGGCATCACGGCTAGCGTCACTCACAGTCAGAGGCAGGCCGAGTAAAAGCCTTTAAAGCTGCCAAATTGCCCCAGAGAGTCAAAAGAGTGAGCACATTGACTTGACAAGGATATCTCTCCATCACTGCACCACCCAGCCCCCCCCCTGCCCCCTTCCTTTCTCTCCTTCTCCTGCTCCCTATTGATTTCTTCTGAATGGCTAAGCATATTTTGCCTCTTTATCTGTGCAAATAGCGCAGAGCTGCATTTCTCTTCCCCCCCGCCTGTCTGTCTAACCTTTGGGGAAGACTGCCGGTCCATGCGGTTCCCCCCCCCCCCTGACAGTCGGATTGGAGGGCCTTCAATGTGAAACAGATATAATATCAATGGAGGTCTATTTCTGGTACCCTGAACGAGACCTGCAGGTTTGCGGCAGTCAATACTGTCGATTGCCCCCCATGATCAATGATGAGCAAAAGTGTATTGATCTGCGAGGTTACCTTTCACCAACCTTGATCTCCTGTCATATCTCCTTGACATTTCGTCAGGGGCATGCCCTGGCTGAAAACAGGGCTGCGATATATTTAGGTATGCACAAACACACACACACACACACACAGACACACACAATATAACACGTGTGTGTGCACATCCAAACGTGACTTTTTGCAGAGCAATTTGTACATGTGTTTCGTGCACCTGGTGGTTTCTCTGCAGCAACATCTCCCCGTAGAATATCTCCTCCATTTCAGTTTGAACGGTCTTCCCGGTCCTGGATTAAATAATGGATGTTCCCATTGAAAGCCTTCCAAATCCCTGGTCCCTTCCATTGCCACAGAGTAAAGGAATTGGAAGAAAGAGACGTTTCCCCTTCAGACGAGGGAACGGCGGCCCAGACGGCCCTCTCATGTTGTCGGCAGACGAACCGCCACACTGGAGAACCAAGACAAATAGTGGTTGGGGAACAAACTACCATACAAATATAAATAAATCTATCAAATCTGCTCCTGCCAGCCACCATTTCAGAAATGGCTCCTGGATAAGGTACGGTGGAAACATTGTGAGACAGTTTGGGCAGAATTTAATTTTATTGAGATTAATGTATTTATTTTTCATGTATTTCTTCTGCTACTGTTTGCATGAGCCACTCAGTCTAATGTCTGTCTGCCGGTTCCTTGGAATCACAATGGAATCACATCATGTGACTCACTGTTGTCTCCCGGGTAACCTTTCAATACAATGTCCCGTGTGGTATTCTGTGTCCTCTGGTTAATTGGTCAATTAAATCAATGAACCAATACAGTTTGTTAGATGCGGTGGACGTAGCCCCACCCAAACGTGTACTTGCGTACTTCTGAAACGTACACTTAGGCACTAGAAACATGATACCAGACAGATGGCCGAAACGCTGTGTTGACAGAGGCTAAAGTGCAGGGCGCCGTCGCTCTTCAAAGCCGTTCTCTTCTCCTCGCTGCTTTTTCAATCGCCATCTGTAGTCAGACTTACTCGCGTTGCTGAAAACAAGGACATTGCTTTGCTTTTTTTTTTCGATTGGACAGCAGCAGGAGCAGGCGTTTGTCTTTCCCTCCTCGCCTTATTATAAAACTATTAGAACAGCGAGTTAAATCGCCGTTTGATAAAGCTGGCCCACCATAAGCCACCCGAGAAAGCAGGAAACATGAAATGAAACGAAAGTACACCTAAAACACACGCACACACACACACACACACAGGCATCCAGGAGGATGGGTTCCGGTGCTAGGGAAACATAAGTTGCCATGTATGCATGTGTGTGTGTGTGTGTGTGTGTGTGTGTGTGTGTGTGTGTGTGTGTGTGTGTGTGTGTGTGTGTGTGTGTGTGTGTGTGTGTGTGTGTGTGTGTGTGTGTGTGTGTGTGTGTGTGTGTGTGTGTGTGTGTGTGTGTGTGTGTGTGTGTGTGTGTGTGTGTGTGTTTTTGTACGTGTGTGTGGTCGCCTGTATGTGTGCATGCGTGGGACTGTGTGATGGCGTGCATGCAGGCTGTTTCATCAGCCAGGTCCCTCATCCTCCCTGTCCTCTCAAAGGAGCAGTCATCTCTGTGCCAGTCTGTCACTGTTTGGCGGAAATGAGACCAGGTTCTAGAGGCTTTGTTTGGCAGCACAGTAGCGGTAAGAAAAGCACTGGTTCCTTTCATCAGCGTCGTCCTTTAACCCTCACCCCCGAACATTCTCATCTCTCAGCTCCTTCCCTTTGTGTTCCTCCTCCCCTTCCTCCTCGCTCCCATACCATCCCTTTCCTCGGAGTCTTAGCCTGTCAAGGTACTCCTGACCTCTTCCCTCATCACCAACCTCTCTCTCTCTGTCTCTCTCTCTCTCTGTCTCTCTCTCTCTCTCTCTCTCTTTCTCTCTCTCTCTCTCTCGATTTCTCTACATCCTAGTGTCTCTGTTCCTTCCAATCATTTCCCCCCTCTCTCTCTCTCTATCTTTCTCTCTCTCCCTCTATGTACACTTATGTTTTCCTCTCATTGTGGTGGTGCCTGTGGTGCTGTGTTATTAGTAAGGCAGTCGGTGTGTGCTGGAGAGAGATAAGCGCAGGTAGAGCGAGTTACATAAGCCTACGCTGATTATTATGGAGGAGAGCGAGATACAAACACGGTGAGACGGGGAGATGGAGAGAATGAAAGAAGTAAAAGAACCAAGTAGGAGAGAGGGAGACAGTGAGGTGGAGAGAGTTGTGCGTTAGCACATTGTGCGTTAATATTGCTGCTACGGCTGCCTGGCTGTTGATAAGTAGACAAGGCCTCTTGAGCAGGTTGAAAGCAGCATCTTTGGTTTGGAATGAGATGGCAGCTTGCCTACGCTGATTGCCGGTCTGTTTTTCGTGCGCCATTTTGAAAACAAAAGAAAAACCCTTCTCCTCGTTTCCCATGTTAACCGCAACATGGCGGAGGTGCTCGAACACCCAAATAACTACCACTCTCTCACAGTGCCCTAACCAATCCACTTACTGACAGGTTGCCAGAAAGTCTATAGCCAGAACTATCCTTCATATGCAGCTCTGGTACGGCATAATAACACAAAACAGTGTAACACCCAAACACATAATTTAAAGGATGTTCATTGACAGAGAGAGGGATGCAATACATGTACAAATAAATATAATCAAAGTGGGTAGGAGGATATATTAAAGTGTAAGTGTCTGAATGTACGTATTAACACACCTAGTGTCACACAGCGTTTAGATGAGTGGTTTTGCAGGCGACATGTCAACTGCCTCTTCACCTCCATCCCTCCTTCATACAACCCTGACTTTCACACTGAAGGACAACGCATTTATAAAACCCATCTACACACACACACACACACACACGCACACACACACACACACACACCCTCTTAACACCACAATAAGTCATGGGAAATCATATACGGTCATGGACCTCTCTAGTGCTCTTTTCATTCTTAATAGAACCTCCACAAGACAGGACATTGTGTGTGTTGTGTGTGTGTGTTTGTTTGTGTGTGTGTGTGTGTGTGTGTGTGTGTGTGTGTGTGTGTGTGTGTGTGTGTGTGTGTGTGTGTGTGTGTGTGTGTGTGTGTGTGTGTGTGTGTGTGTGTGTGTGTGTGTGCTATACGTGTGTACATGCCACTTCATCCATATGTCAAGTATTTGTCTAGAGGCTCTTCAGCTGGTAATGCTTAAGAGCGACTGAAGTCCAGGCATCTGAACGCACTAGAGGGAGACTCCTGTGCTCCCTGTCCCTCATCTGTCCTCTCCTTTAAAGCCTGTGCATTATAGGAGGTGAGGGTAGAAGCTACCAAGATCCTAACCTATCATGGAAACAGAATCATTGACTTTGTACCTTTGGATAGAAATGGACTCTCATGCAACAAAACCGTTTTTTAAGTCATCCAAAACATCTTAAGTCACGACCACACTGCCCTCAACGTTGAGTGGCGATGGCTGCTTCTGAAACGTCCAGATCTCCAAAATATCTGTAAATATGCAGATGGAAGTAGAGAAATACTTGCTCCCTTCCTTACTGAAATCCACATGCCCTTAAACCAGCCGTTCAAGGCTTGGGTGCTCAGCTGTAGTTTTAGTGTAACATAGTGGGATCTAAATGGGCTTTCCTAAAGGTTTCTTCATTAAGGTTATTGTTCATAACAGACATTCATAGCGCATTTGTATGTGTACAATTGTGTCATTCGAGTTATATTATCATTGGGCAATAAAAGGACATTTTGGAGAGGGATAAGCACAGGTAGACACTCTCTGTACCTCCTAGTTACAACAGATGCATGCACATTTCAGGGAATCAGTGGGGAACCAGCTAGGAACAACATAATCTGCTGTTTCCACTGTACAGATCCCTCCAGGACTGTCATGGTTCTGCTGTAATTAAAACGCACAGGTTGACGGGAGAGGAGCCATGGAAGGAGAGATGTTTGAAAGTCTGTCTAGCGGAAGAGAAAGAGGTAGACACAACAGAACAGATAGACATGACAGGAGTAAGGCAAGGACAACAAAGGCAGCCAACAGAATAATGAAGATGCAGTCAGAGTGAACAAGCAGTAGCGTGCATCAGACATTGAGAAGGGGCTTTGGTAGGAATACATTTCCTTCCCCCAAACAGTTCTGTAGCCATGAAAGACTGTAAGGTTTTGTTTGTTTAGTGTTGTTTTCTCCACAAAGACATGAACCTACAGTACTAACCATAACTTATAACCAAACCTTACCAAATATATTATGCTTATCCCTAACCTTCCACACAGATAAAAGACAAAAGTCAATGACATGGCAACATTTTTTATTTTTTATTTTATTGATAGGTATTATTATTATAAATCCCGGCCATCACTGTAGGGCTGAGAGGGGAGATGGGGGGAGGGAGGAGATGGGGAGAGGGCAGATGTCTGAGTGTTTCTTTGAATAAGTATTCAGGACCACGAGACTAGCCAGCAGGATGGGTGGTTTGTAAGAGAGAATGTGGAATAACAATAAGGAACAGGGCTTTGTGTGTGTGTGTGTGTGTGTGTGTGTGTGTGTGTGTGTGTGTGTGTGTGTGTGTGTGTGTGTGTGTGTGTGTGTGTGTGTGTGTGTGTGTGTGTGTGTGTGTGTGTGTGTGTGTGTGTGTGTGTGTGTGTGTGTGTGTGTGTGTGTGTGTATGTGCTCGTATAAGAGACAGACACTTCAGACAATCATGCTCAAACACAAAATGTTCCCTCCCTCCCTCCCTTTCTTTTATTTGCTCTCGCATACATGCTAGTGCACTTACTCACATGCACACGCAGACCGTTAACGCACACACACACACACACACACACACACACACACACACAGTATTATGTAAATAGTCTCTTCAACAGAGTGCTGCTGTCACCGAGCGCCCATCCTTTGGGCCATCTAGGCAGCCTCATTAAAACCAAGCACAGCATCCATTAATAGATACCAGTACATGCACACTTTAACATACACACCGACGTGCACGCACACACACATGCACACTCACCACACAGACCAACAAAGACCTCCCGGGAAGCGTGTCTCTCTAAATGATCCTCTCAGGTGGCAGTCAAAAAGTATATCTCCTCGGAAACCAGTTTTCATGACAGCGGGAACAATGGATGGAAACTGTGTGGCTGAAGCTGGCGAAGGAACGCCGGACCGCGCTGCTGTAAGACGCTGCAATGCCCGGACCAGATCTTTCTTGGCACCCAAGTGCCGTTGTGTTTGTGTGTGTCTGTGGCTGTCTCTATATCGGTGTCTTTACATCCCTCGCCGTCCCCATGCATGACACGAAAGAGCGGTACATGAGTGCATACCGCCCAGCAGTCGTTGTGCTCTTCTCTCCCCATCTTCAGGAACGTGAAGGTCCTCAATACGTTAGGAATGCATACCATTGGACGTTTGTGTCCAGTGCTTGTGTGTGTGTGTGTGTGTGTGTGTGTGTGTGTGTGTGTGTGTGTGTGTGTGTGTGTGTGTGTGTGTGTGTGTGTGTGTGTGTGTGTGTGTGTGTGTGTGTGTGTGTGTGTGTGTGTGTGTCCGTGTCTGTCTCTGTATCTGGGTTTGTACATCCCCCCCCCCCACCGCCCACACACATGACATGTATGAGTACAGCACATGAGTACCGCCCAGCTGTCAGCGCAAAGCCCTGCTCCCCCCGCTGCGGCCCCCCCCCCAAAGCCCTGTGAAGTAAAAGTGGTGTGTGTCTTTGTGATGTGCTGGCCCCACAGGCGGCTCCCGGGGCGTGGGCTTCATCCGCTTTGATAAGAGGATAGAGGCCGAGGAGGCCATCAAGGGCCTGAACGGGCAGAAGCCGTCCGGCGCCGCCGAGCCAATCACCGTCAAGTTCGCCAACAACCCCAGCCAGAAGACCAGCCAGGCCCTGCTGTCCCAGCTGTACCAGTCCCCCAACCGGCGCTACCCTGGGCCCCTGCACCACCAGGCCCAGCGGTTCAGGTGAGGAGGCTCTGGAGGGGAGAGATGCACAAAGGGTGGAGGGAGGAGGGCATGGTGTTAAGTGTGTGTGTGTGTGTGGGGGGGGGGGGGGGGGGGGGTTATTGTACGCACGGTGTTATTGTATTGTCTGATGTAAGAAAAAAGATTGAGGTGATGTTCCACTCTGCCCAAACTTGAGGGCTGTGAAGGTGATTGAGGTCATGTTGAGGTTATGTTTTCGATGCATTAAGGACGCGTTCCGATTGAAAGTTTGCGTCTGTGTTATACCTGACTGTTATTTCCACACGTGACCATTATGGGGACGGCACAGGGCTGTCTGAAAGCCAGCGGCGGTCCTGTCCTTGTTCGGATAAGCGGATACGTCGTTTGATCTGTTCAGAAAAAGATCTGACTTCAACAAGGTTGGGAGCTTTCTGATAAATTGGTTATGGCTGGGATCAGTGGGGAGTCAGGAGAAGTCATCATGTTTGATGCCGTTATCTCCAAAGGTAATTCCAATATATGTCCATTACACACAAAGTGGAAATAATTAATAGTTAATGACTATTAAAGGCTCCATGAGGAGGTTGTCAGTATTTGCAATCGTCAATTCAATTTGAGTCCATTTGTATATGCTGTTATAGGTAAATTACGCCATCTGTGAAAGATTGGCATATGTTAAAAATTATTCCAAATGTTCAAGGTGCCAGCCTGGTTCCTGCTGATCCCAAGTGGAATTAAATCTGCATGGGGGATAATCTATATTACAGTAAACATCTGTAAGCCCCCACCCTCAAATATGTACAGCAATTTGATAAAATTCTGATGATTGTTATGATAGGATTTAATTATAATATTAATGATAAATGATGACCGATTTAGAAATGTAAAGGAGCAGCAGACGTTGTCCAACTGCTGGTAAAGATGCAGATAGCTACATGGGTAAAACCAGACTCATGCCTTAGTCTGTGAAACTGAAGTCAGGCTTCCTCTGAAGCTTCCTCTTCTAAGCATCCATTTTGTCCATTTGGAGAAACACAAGTGTACCCTTTTGAAGGACAGGTGTAAAGAGCCCACCTGGTGCACAGAGAACCTGTGTGTTGTCGGAGCAGGGAGGAGCTGTTCACGAGAGACTGTGGGGTTCTGTCTTTTGCCTTCTTCCCTTTTCATCTCTACCCACCGTCATCCTCACCATCATACTCCATGAGGCGGCCGCTTCTCGCCTGAGCAAAAATATTTAATCAGTTATAAATATTTAAGATGTTTATTAAAGAAGAGACGCTATGTTTCCTTCTCACCCGATGCCTCGGGGCAGTGACTAATAATGTGTTTTGAAATGGACGTGATACATTTCACAACCAAATTAGGTTAATCTAATAAACCCAACCTTTTTTTTGTCACCTTTAGAAAACTCTAGTTTGGAGTAAACAATGAATGTTGCCGTTGTGTGGTTGTCTGATTTCTGAAAGATGGTTGTTTCACTCCCTGAAGGCCATTCTTAAAGAAACAGACAGGGTGATTGGGAAACCACACATATTTTACTCGGTATAGAGAAGGGTTTGATGGTTTAATGGTTTGAGTTATGCCTCCACAAGATGGTGGAGAGGTGAACAGAGCTAGTTTCAGTTGTGCTTTTGAGACTTGTAATGCTCCATGGGTACTGCTTCTCTTCCTGACACATTTCAGTGCTTTACTCTGAAGCTCAACAATCTCACATCAAGGTAAATTGTCCTCACTTTGAGTGGGGAAGGACAAAGTAAAATCCAGCAACGAATTGGATTCCAGACCTATTTCAGGTTTACCAGGCATTAGGGTAGTATCTCAAGCCATCAATTTCTTTCAGAACCCATTTTTGCCGAGGCTGTCTGCAACCAATCATTTCTAACAACACATAAATGCCATATACTTCTCATGATCACTCATCATTATTTATTCCGGGTTACACAATCAAAACACAATTCATTTTACATAACATAAAGACGCGCACTATTGCCTCAATACAAAACCCAAACGAGAGTTGATTGTGAATTACCATGATTTGATGAAAAGGGTGTGGAGGGGGGCGGGGGTGGAGGGGTATATATACTTTCCGATTCTGCGGTGGAATAACAAGCTTACACCGTTTTCTCCCCCCCCCCCAACAACACTAAGCTAGTCGTGCTGTTTACTCCCCATCAAAGTCAAGGCTTGGATGGTGTTTTCTGGTGGAGCCGCTCTCCCGGTGTGACACCTGAGCGATGTTGCGCGGCTGTGTGTCTGCGATACGCCAAGCCAATTTAAAGGAGCCGCGGGAGAGCCCGCGCTCCCCATCACAAATCATAACCTCCAAGAGCCTTTTGCACCAGCTTTGCCTAAGTTCAAACATAGTCTGGTTAAAAGGTAGGTGTTTACTAAGTCGGGGTTTACCCATGGCTCAATCAAAACGGGTGGCGCCACAAAGAGCAGTTTTAATGAAGTGCTTGGTAGTCAACTAATATTGACTCCTTACCCCTAAAACGTGACGCTTGGAATAGATGGAAATGGTTGATGGAAGTCTAAATCCAACAAACAACTGTTTTAGGTTGTACATTTTGGTTCAAATAAACCGAACTGCAACAAGTGCTAAATAATGGACAATTTAAGACTTTCAAAGATGTGTGTGAGGCATGACCTCTACATACACAACACAAGGAAGACATAAAACATGAAGTGCTAGTCAATAATTGATATTAAAAGTAATTGTATCTCTACACTCTCTTCATATTAGATTTGTATCTACACTCCAACATGTAGAGTGCCATCATGAGCCAAATAAAAGGACAGCAATCGTGAACATGTACATCGGTAAACTTAAAGATAAAAATTAAACATACATTTTTTAACTAAACTTCTAATACATTTGTGTACTTCAGTATTCTTTAAATGTACAGTAGAGTATTGCTCTCACAATCAATGAGTAACTAAAAACCGAGAGCAAACCTTAGGGACAGCCCCAAAGGAATTAGTCCCAGGTGGTGTTAATTATCTTCGTTAGTATAGCACGGTGCCTCACCTGGAACAAATACAGCCAGTCACACACAGCACACAACTTTTCAATCTAGGATTTCACTAGGGGGTTGTATTGCCCTTGTGTGTGACTGCTAACGTCGAACACCCAATATAGTCTGTCTGATAAGCCCACGTAGGCCTGGGATATGGCCAGGCAATGTCCTGTCCGCCTGGCTGGTCCCTTCTAACACATCAAGCATCATCCACTCAAACACAATACACCTCTCTAGGTATCAGCTTTCTTCCAATGCCGTTACGTTAACTAATGACACAAATTAACAAATTAGCCTTATTATATCCAGAGCAGGAACCAATTTTAATTAGAGAGGCACCGAAAAATGCAGGAGACAAAAAAACGCTGTTCCACCGTATTAATGTGCATGGAAAGACAGCACAAAAGCCCTATTGTTTATGTGGAGCTTGGAGGGGCGGTGTAAAAAACAAGCTTGAGCTGATTGCAGGGTGAGTGCCTGTACGGGTGTCAAAGTGAAGCAGATGTTTGTCCATGAGTGTGTGTCTTTTGTACCTCTTGTACCCCCATATGTGAACAATGTGTGAGGGTGCAAATTACATTCATGCATGTATGAAATGTGTACATTTGTAATTGTGTTTAAGTGCGGTACCTGCGTGTGTGTTTTTGTGGCATGTCTGGTCTGTGTGTGTGTGTGTGTGTGTGTGTGTGTGTGTGTGTGTGTGTGTGTGTGTGTGTGTGTGTGTGTGTGTGTGTGTGTGTGTGTGTGTGTGTGTGTGTGTGTGTGTGTGTGTGTGTGTGTGTGTGTGATAGGTCTGGTTCCGGTGTATCTGTATATTTGTATGTGTGTGTTTTTGTGTGTGTGTGTGTGTGTGTGTGTGTGTGTGTGTGTGTGTGTGTGTGTGTGTGTGTGTGTGTGTGTGTGTGTGTGTGTGTGTGTGTGTGTGTGTGTGTGTGTGTGTGTGTGTGTTGTGGTGTAAGCCTGTGTGTTTGTGGCTTTGTGGCAGGTTGTTTTGGCCCATCAGCCCAGCGGCCAGCAGATGTCTTGTTGCTCCCAAGGCCTGGAGCGTTTGTCCTCAGAGCCCCCACTCCAATTGACTCATTTACCCACAAAGCAGCCGGCTCGCTCCCTCCCCACATAATAGGCTAATTACTACCTTAATGAGTCGATATTCACGTCTCCACTTTTTTACTTTGTTTACTGGTGTTTCCCTACGACTGGCAATTGTGCTAGAAACTAAAAAACTCAGTGATGTAAAAATGGTGTTCAGCTGAAAAATGTGGTTTCTAAAGGGAATTGTGTTTCTCATTCATTACAATAACGATGAATTGAGACATATGAACATTTTGCAATGATCTTTTATATTTTCAAACAAACTTTATATATCTATATACATAAAAAGAAAACCTAAAGGTTAAAAAAGACAAATTCCACGTTTAAATCCCATTCTTTGTTTCTCAAAAGATTTGCGAGACATCTTAAATTACAATAGACTTATGGAGTGTGAATAAGAGAATCTCAGCATACCGAATCAACTTTTATTTTAACTGGTTTTAAATGTGCCACCCAGCTCCGAGTGGCTTCCTAGAGGAGAGGAAAGCCATTGACCTGCTGTTGCTCAATAAGCCGTGCCCTGTGTCCATTAGCCCAGCAGAGTTAATAAGACATGAGACAGGCCAGCGCCTTGTGAGGAATGAAGGTCATTGAGTCACCAAGCAGACTGCATCCATCCACAAGACCCAAGGTTTCATCCCCACTAGGTTTTTTATAGCCAAGCGCACTCCCACGGTCACCCACACGCAAACAAACACACAGAATAACTACTTTACTTGTGCCAGCTCACACAAGTGAACACGCAGACACATTGCATCTCTCCTTGCCAGCAGGGATGGCTGAAGCACAGGAAAGGCAGAAATGAAAGAAAATTGTATAATTTACAAATGCTAATCTTTTTTAATTATAGACGTACATATCCATTAACTAGCGTGTACATTTGATTTGACCATTGAGCACTTAACACATTGCCCCGGACCAGTCACGCGTGCATTTATAAATTCATGACTAGTTAAACAGTTGGTGAATGTTTTGTCAGTTTCGTGGAAAACATACAAATCCGCCAATCACTCTTTTGCTCACCATCCTCCAAACCCCAAACCATTACACTGACAGAACTCTTAATTTGATGTCCTTTGAGGTGCAGTATTTTCTTTGTCTAGTTGTCTTTTTCATACAGAACATCATGAATTGATAATCCTACTCTTCGGAAATACTTTTATGGTTAAAATCTCCCTTCACCTCGAAATGCATCTGTATGCTGGCATCAATTGTTTGGAAAACAAATGCTTTTTATTCTTCTGGGCTACATCTCATGGATGTAGACAAGTCCCTTGCAATGCTAATGCCCCCCTCCACCCCAAAAAAAACCTTCCTTTGCCCTGCTAACACCACAGAGCACTAGATAATTTGTTTCTGCTGTCTCGTAGCGAAACTAGCTGTGCTCCGGTTGCAGAATCTGGCTAGCCGCGGGCCAGTCTAACAAGTGTCTCGCTGGAAGTGGGCTACTGTATATGTGTGTAAAGTGATGACAGCAGATAGTACCGACCCAGCAGGCATTCTCTGCGAAACGGTCCACTTATGGCTGGGGTTTGTTTGATTCTTGAGCGAGGAGGACCATGCAGTTCCTACTGGGACGTAGAATCAGTTCCATTGAGTGCGTCGACCATCTGCCCACCATTAACCCAAGAACCCTCCTTCTCTTTACAGGCTGGACAATTTGCTTAATATGGCCTATGGCGTAAAGAGGTAATTAAAAACTTTGACCGATGCCAGCTGTCCATGTTGACTCAATGATTTTTTCAATATACATTATTTTCAGTTTCTCTTTTTTCTTTTTTCCATGTATTTAATTTTTTACGTTGGGTTTTCTTGTGCCTTTTGAAGTGACATTGCATCTGAAAATGAGGTTAACTTTTTATTTGGTCCCTTGATTTGTGATCGTGGTTGTTTGGTTTGCCTTGGTTGTTTTTCTCTCCTTAAGCTTGATTCCATTTGGAAAACTTTTCCGCCACCCAAGGCGCAAAAAACAGAAAACAATCTGTCTCTGTTTTTGCGGCGGTGATGAATTTGCTTTGTTTTGATTATGACAAGTGCCGGTGTTGTTTGGGTTTTTTGAATTGTTTTTGTCTGTACTGAATGGGCATTTCCTTTGTTCTCCGGTGTATAGCTCTTGATTTCTGGGCGTGTTTGATTTCTCCAGGATTCAGGTTCCCCTGCCTTGCCTCCACAGCCCAGACCTTGTGTAAAAAAGACAGGTCCCCTTAAACCATTCCCAGAATCGCTGGAAGCTCATTCCAAACCAACCCCCCCCCCCCTGAACAAAAAGCTACCATGGTCTTTTGCGTCAGATGTATACTCACACACATTATGTTAAAGCGGGTCGTCTTAATCCCCCCCTGCCATTGACGTAGCAGATATGACCCCCCTTATGTTCCTGTTGGGTGAGGCCGGTACGGCGTGGCTTGAGGAGGTGGGCCTGAATCCGTGTCATAAACCAGCTGTTTTCCCCGGCAGAGAACTCCTGCCTTGCTTGGCTCCGCCTGGTTCCGGTTTTGTTTTCCGTTTGCCACCGTTTATTTTGTTAAGTTGTCGGCCATGGATGTTAAAACGACCGTTGGCGGACGGGTTTCAGCCTCTTGTTGTTGTTGTTGTTGTTGTTGTTGTTGTTGTTGATTTAATGTGATGTGGGTCGCATATCTTGCATGACGCAATGACCGATTAAGGACCGCCCTAAGAAATAGGTTTCAAACTCATACATACAGGAAGAGAGAGCAACAGGTTTAGTATTAGTAGTTGTAAATTGCAAGCTAGTAAAATAAGTCATAGTTTCCATATGCTTCTATATAAAATGGGATTTATGCATCCCCTATATCCTATTGAACACTAGATGACCCCACTCCAATGTAGCTTCTGCTCTATTCAATCTTTACACTATCATTTCCAAAGGGCCAAAATGGCCATCCATCTCTCCTGAAACAGCATGTGATTAAATTCCCAGTGCTATTCATGTGATCAAAGGCTCTTGTTTGGAAGGTGGGCACCCAGAGAGGAGAGATGTTTTGAGAGCAGGAAGTGGAATGCTACAGAAAGGATAGAATGGATAGCTGGTCAGCTACGCTGTTGCTATGCAACCCCCCTGGTTTCCCCCTGTTGCGTTCGGATTATGGTTGGACTAGCTATTATGTATACAATAATATGCATGCACAGACACACACGCACACAAACACACAAACATACACGTACATCATTCCCATCATGTCCTCTGCGGCACTTTGTTAGTGAGTCTCCGACTCGACCCTAAATCTCCACACCCGCCGCAGCTCCTGCATGCAAATGACCACAAGGTTGTTTCTTAGCACAGCGGGAGGGCGCGGACGTAGCGGAGCATGCTAGACAGGAGCCCGACGTGACCAGACCCGCTAAGTAATTCAGCCGGTGCGTCGACATGCTGAGGAGAGTAGCTAAAGCCCTTATCGGCAGGACAAAGGAAACGCGCAGAGAGAGAGAGAGAGATTTGAGAGACACACAATAGGACTGGAATTTTGAGGAGCGAAAGACCAGCAGCTCATCAAGCTTAAGTGCGGTTCAATCGTAAAGATGTAATGATGACTACGATGCTGACGTCCGTCCCATGCCGCTGATCAGATCTCAGCGAGCGCAGCCAGCACAACAGGAGACCTCTCCGGGCGGAGTCAGCAATCCTGGGCTCGTGCGCAGTTAGCCCCCGACCACAGCCGCTGGGACTATATTGTACGAGACCAAAGTCATGCCGGGAAGGTTGCAGTTATCTTCGGCCATGTACAGAGAGAGAGGGAGGGAGAGAGAGAGAGAGAGAGAGAGAGAGAGAGAGAGAGAGGGAGAGAGAAAGAGAGAGAGAGACAGAAAAGTGTTGTAATGCTTCCTGGGTTCTGAATTGGAAGAAAGAAAAGGTCCAGCGGACAACAACTGCGCAGGGAGCGGAAACACATTCTCGTCCTTCGTGCCATCCAGCCGTAAAGGACTTCCATTTTATCCACTCAGCCCGCTCCTTCTCCCCTCTGTCCCTCTTGCTCGAGAAGGCCCCTCTCCCCGACAGCTGCTGCAAAGCGGAACTCTCCGAGCGTGCACCATAAAGCCTGTCGTCTCCCCTGCAGAGCCATGGCGGCCCAGTAAGACAGGAACCATTTTATCTAATTTACCTTTTACTTAAAAGCAAAGCGGGTGTGTTCCCCCCCCCAATCCCCCTGCCACCCCCCTTTGCCTTTTCTTTAACCGGAAAGGCAATTAAGGGAAGTCATCTGAGGATTTGAATATCTTGCATCGCGAGTAAAAAGGATGAGATTATGAGGTGAATGAGAACCGATTTAGCAGCCTGCGTGGCGCACGGTCTTTGATGAATTTCTCGAAATGGTTTTATTCACTGACTTCCTGCGGTTTAGCTCCCAAAGGACGAGAGAGTGCACGAGAAGGAGGGAGGGAGTGGGGGAGACCTGAAAGAGAGAGAGAGTGGGTTGTGGAGAGAGGGAGAGAGGGCGAGAGTAGGAAGAGCTACCTCTGCATCTCCCAAATACTTCCCAGAATGCACTGCTCTGATTCAAGAACGAAGGACAGCAGTGAGGATTTAATAAAGCATAAACATGAACGCATACAAACAAATACATTTGTACATAAAGTGACATATACACAGACACACATACAGACACAAACGTACCGCCAACCCACTTAATATCCAACTCATTCATTTTTTGTTGTTTTACTCCAATTAATGTGTGTTATGCATATTATTAGTATTATTAGCTTGAGCATATTTTGTTATGCCTTTAAGACCGTAAGATCACCATAAGAGTCATGAAGATATTAAACAATATCAAACCATGACAGTAGCACATTTTTCAATTTCCTATAAGTCAAGTTCAGGACATGTAGCCCATCACTTCTTATATTTTAATGAACCAACTAAAACATTCTTCCTCTTTTCCTCCCTGTCCTTCTCCCCCTCCTCCTCCTTCTCCTCCTCCTCCTCTCTCTCCTCCTCCCTTTCCTCCTCCTCCCACTCCTCCTCCTCCCTCTCCTCCTCCTCTCTGTCCTCTTCCCTCTCCTCCTCCTCCTCTCTCTCCTCCTCTTCCTCCTCCTCCTCTTCCTCCTCCTCTCTCTCCTCCTCCTCCCTCTCCTCCTTCTCCTCCTCCTCCTCTCTGTCCTCCTCCCTCTCCTCCTCTTCCTCCTCCCTCTCCCTCCCCTCCTCCCTCTCCTCCTCCTCCTCCTCTCTCCTCCTCCTCCTCCTCCCTCTCCTCCTCTTTCTCCTCCCTCTCCCTCCCCTCCTCCTCCCTCTCCCTCCCCTCCTCCTCCCTCTCCTCCTCCCTCTCCTCCTCCCTCTCCTCCTCTCTGTGTCTGTCCTGTGGCGTTGTGGTCCTCCTCTCAGGTTCTCCCCCATCACCATTGACAGCATGACCAGCCTGGTGGGCATGAACATCCCGGGCCACACAGGGACCGGCTGGTGCATCTTCGTGTACAACCTCTCCCCCGACTCCGACGAGAGCGTTCTCTGGCAGCTGTTTGGGCCGTTCGGCGCCGTCAACAACGTCAAGGTGATCCGCGACTTCAACACCAACAAGTGCAAAGGCTTCGGCTTCGTCACCATGACGAACTACGACGAGGCGGCCATGGCGATCGCCAGCCTCAACGGCTACAGGCTGGGCGACCGCGTCCTCCAAGTCTCCTTCAAGACCAACAAGACGCACAAGTCTTGAGCCAGTGAACCGGTGGATCCAGTTTGCACCCCCCCACCACCACCACCACCACCACCACCCCCCTTCCATCGCCAACCTGGTCCAGTCCAAACACCCCCCTACCCTGTCCCCCTTCCAACGCCTCTACCCCGAAACCCCTCACCCCACCCTCCCCAACCCCACCCCAGAACACCCCAACCCCCCCGGTCCCTTTCGTCACAACCTTCTATTGCCACTCTCTGACAGCCATCCGACACAGCAAACTCAACCCCAAACTTCAACCCCAAACTCAACGCCAACACAGAGCAACCGATTAAAAAATCATCAACAAATTGAACTAGAAATGGCTTATATTATAACTTTGGACCTATAAGCCAATGTTGCCTAAGTATTACAAAAATGAAATGATGAAATGTGTCCATATGTTTTCGGAAGCTCCTGTGATAAAACAGGCTTCTCTCTTTGATGTGTAATTTTTCTGTTTGTTTGTTTGATTGTTTGTTGTGGTTGTTAAAGAAAATGATTTTTCTCTTCTGTGCACACAGTAGCAAACCCCCCTGTACTTCCCTTATTTCAGAGAAGAGAGTTTTAGATTGAAACCTTTTTCTCTGTCTTGATTCAGGATTGGTTTTTCTTTTTGAAATCCGGATCCACTGTCGTCAACGGTTACGTCCCCCCCTGTGGTTAAAAGGGAGGGGGCTCCTCAGTTTAAGTTTGGTTTTCAATTGGTGAACCATTCATTCATTTTTTTTCGTGTAAGTATTTGATTCCCTCTCCACAGCCCCACCCCCTTATAGATTATAGATGGGACGGCATCGTCCCCGATAACTGATGCAGATAAAATATGAATTTCTAACATTGTTTTTGTTTTCTAATCGCAAACAAAACACATGTCTTTCCTCACGTGGGTTCAGGGAGATAGGGGGAACGGGAGGGGAACGGGTTAGCTTTCCTGATGAAAAAAAAATATCACTGTTGCCAAAGAGACGATCTCTTTGCTTGAAAAAAAAAACACGTTTAGAAAAAGATAAAAATAAAGAGAGAAAAAAAAAGATCTATTTTTGTAAATGATAATTAAAATAATAATTATTGAAGAATTTTTACAAGAATCTGGATTTGAAAAAGAGAAAAATATTTTGACTGGCTAACTAAAGGGGGGCAGGGCGGGATATGGGGGTGCCACCTTGTCTTGTTCGTTCTGCCGTGGTACTTTTTAGGATCAGTGGTTGTTTGTTTTTAGGGGAAAACTCAAGTTGGCCGAGATTTTGTAGAAGGAAGGTTTTGTGAAAAGGGATACAAACTGAGGCAGGTGATCTTGGTAATTTTTCATATATATACTAGTGCGTGATTATTCAACAGCGATACCCAAAAGGGAAAGGAAAGGGGTCTGACCATGGCCTAACCAACCTTATAGTCCAGAGCCCGAAGCGCGAAGAAGATCCTTTGTCCACTTGTTTCCTCTTTTTGTCATCTGTCAATATGAGACATCAGTAAATAGATATATTAACATCTATCCATTTAGAGAGCATACTATAGATTATCTATATCAGTTTCCTCACTCTGCGTTTGTGAACTTACATTTGAAATGAACTTCCTTTTAGCGATCAACAGTAGGTGCTATACTACATTACTCACATATCTTAAATATCCAACTTTGTTGTTCTATGTGTTGTTTAAAGAAGAAAAAAAATACTCGATGTTGGCATTGAATTGAGCTGCTGTTCTCTGTTTATTTGTTTATTGTTGGCCCCCAAGTCTGGTTTGACTAATTCTTTGAAAACCGGATTGATAAACTTGGGCCTTGTAGGAATCACTTGATCGGCTTAATTTGATCTTACTTTTGGCTTGCTGATTTAGGTTACTTGCTTAGCGTGAAACGTTTGTCAAAATTTAATGATTAGCTAGTTTTGTTAGTCTAGATATTTGTTTCCTTAAGGAGGATCAATGACAACGGTGTCTTTATTTGCTGTGTACAAAAAGATGATATATATATATATATAGTCTACATTTGTTTTACAATATCTACTGTATTATCTGAGTTGTCACTGTTCTTTTGTTTGAGCTTGTCTTCTTCATATGACAACTTATTATGAAGTGGTGGTTAAGTTCCTTAGAAAAACTTGTGAGGAATCCTGTTCAATTGTTGTCATGTCGCTTGTGGAAAAAAAACGGGGAAAAAAAATTGGGTTATCGTTTAGTTAACAACTGCGGCAAAAGAAACCGAACAAAAGCTTAGAATATAACCGTGTTTGTTTACCTATTTATTTACCGATCTATGTTAAAAGCTATTTATTTTTCTATTTATTTGTATTTATTTATTTATTAACCTATTTATTGATTTGTGTCTCCGTGTACGTATTTCTTTGTTCCGTTGTGCGTGTATTTGCGTGATTCTGGTACAGGGAGCGGGAGGGGCGTTTCAGAGCTGAGGGGAGCCGGTTGGGGCGCGAGGAGGAAGGCTCTCCCTGCAGTCCACTGCACTGAGGAGAGAACTTTGGGTGCGTCGTCTGTGCTTTGTACCAGTATATCAAAATTACAATACGACAAAAAAATCTGAAAGGTCACAAAACAAAAAAAAATGTCTGAAGGGGTTTGGCGGGAGGGGGGAGGGGGGGAGGGAGGGGGGGAGGGGGGGGGGGGGGCTGGGGCGCTCCTCCCTTACTACTAGATACAGTTACTCGCTATGCATAACCTAGTTAATAGTTCAATTTGCTATTGCTTTTTTCTTGTCTTGTTCCAATGAAAATCTTTAGATCTTTTTAAAATCAAGTTTAGTCTTAATAGAATGTTCTAAACAGTCGTTCTGGTTCAGTATAAACCTGTGATAAGTTTGTGTAGTTCTATAAGCCTCTCCGTACGCACCCTCCCTCCACTTACTACCGCTTTGTGATGAAACCTTATGCAAAACGTGGGTCTGAAAGCATCATTTTTAGTTTTCAAGAGAAAAAAGCATTTTATATAACATTCAGCTCTAGAAGTCTCGGGCAGATTGCATTTTAAAAGAGCAAACGCCCCTTATCGTTTGAGGGTCATTCATTGCACTGGACTGAATCGGTCAAACTCACCTAAGAGTCAAAATCGTATTTTTAAAATGATTCATCATGTTTTCAAATGACATACCAACAAATATTTAAAAGTAGAGAAACCATTGAAAAACGAACTGCGTCTTACTGCAGTTGTTGCTATATTTACATAGTACTCTGGAGGTATGAAAAGGGATTGTACCCATTCTATATTTTATATACTCTAATATGATATATATTATATATTTTGAAAGGTAAAAAGGTAGAGGAATGGTTCCAGAAGTAAATATACTGAATTGGATTTTCGTTTGTTTGTTGTTGAGACATGAAAACATGAAGGAGGTGTGTGTAGCGAACATTTGAAAACACTCAGACGCATGCTTCCATTGTTCCACTTCCTGTGTGTCACCCACCTCGGCCATCCGATTGGCCATGTCATGTGACATGAGCGTCATCATTAGCCAGTCATTGTTCTAGCCATCCAATCACATTAGTGTTCTGACCTCAGAACTCCAACCAACCAACGGACTAGACCCCTTCATGCTCCCCCACCTGCATTGAGGGAGCTTGAATTATGCAACGACCCCAGTAGAATGTTGTTCTGACGTGTGGACAGATTTCCTACATGTATGACCTTTGAACTCTTACGAAGCATGCCTGTGTTCTGGCTAGACCCTGTGTGCGTGCGTGTGCGTGCGTTTGTGTATGTATGTGAGTGTGCGTGCGAGACAGAAGCAGCGACGGAAACATTAGTGTGTCTGCGTCTTCGTGTGTGCGTGCGTGCTTGCGTGTGTGTGCGTGTGTACCTCTATCGTTAGGGATGTCATGGCGTTCCAAATGCCTGTTTGTGCGTGTGCATGTCAGGGTGTTTGCAACATGGGGCTGCGTCACCTCTCGCTCCATGGCCCAACCCTGTGGGCCCACACCATCCCTTGTAGCGCCTTATAGTGGCAGGCCTGCCGGTAGGAACAACGCAGCCCGTAGTGGAGGAGGGAAGGTGAACAGAGGAACTAGGCTCTTCTTGTCGGTTTTTTTGTTTGTTTTTTTTTCCTCCTGAGACGTGTTTGTTTACTATCTGAAAAATCTATAAACAAAATCTTTAAAGACAAAAAAGAAAGGAAAAAAAAGATGTTCACAGGGCCATGTGACCGTGGCTCTATCTACTCCTGCTTATGTTATTACTTAACTATTATCAATGATGATTATTATGATTATTATTGCTATTATTCTTAGTATTCTTATTCTTATTATTAATCCAATTACTGCGATGAATGACTTCATGTTATCCTTGCTAGTTTAGGTCATTTCTGAAACTGGAAACAAAATAAAAATCTTGCTGTAAATGTTTGTTTTATTTTCTTTTTCATAAAACTGTTGTGTTTGAATTATTTGTACTTTTGAATGTTGGGACAATAAAATGAGGTGTTAAGAGTTTGGTTGTGTTTGTCATAATGTCTTGAGACGGACTATAACTACTAACAATAGGCTACTACACCCTGATGTGTGTCAATGAACGGAGAGACACATCATTCTGTTCAAACATGAACAGAATAAGTACACGTCGATCATATTAATATCTATAGACACACAAATCATGCAACCGTCCGTAATATGCACATCACACAAGAGTGAAGTCATTATCACAGAAAGCATTGTTTGACTCTAAAGCCAGTAGCTCTGAAACCCCCACCCACAGCAGAGCAGAGTGAAGTGGGGCCAGGCTGCGACATCTGTGAGATAACACTGCCCCCTGTGGAACCACGGTGGGCACTGTCACTAACCTGTAAAGGATCCACAATTCAATAAAGAGCCACTTTGTGTGTTAAATGTAAGGTCTTTCTCGTTGTAAGATCTCGATGAGGAAAGTGCGCCTGAGAAAGAGAGGGCCCGAGGCTGCCGGTTCAGAGATCTTTGCTAATGGATAGATAGAACAAGGATGCTAAGGCGTCTGCCCTATAAATTGTATCAGGCCGCGTCTCCCTTGTCAATATTGATGTTAAACCCTGAAATACTTGCCCGCTGTCCAATGACGCAAGTTCCTTCCTACTCCTTTTTTATATCAGGCTAAGTAACAACATGGCAGTGGCAAGGTGGTGGAAGAGATATGCAATTTATTAGGATGTGATGTGTCCTTCTTGGACGGTTTATTATCTTCTCTTGTTCGGGACTTAATGACTAGCGACCGCAATCAAGGGCAAAATAGATGTAAGAGATGCAAGGTACTGTCCGTTATAACCTTTGATCCAACAGGCCGGAAAGAAAAAAAACACACAAACGGGAACCAATGGAGATTTATTGCAAATGCACTGAGAATGGAGAACTTGAGACACAAAACAACGATCTATTTTCCAAAATATAATAAAACGGAACACAGCAGAGAGTGAGTGAGAGAGAGAGCCAGAGAGAGGGTAATGGATTTTCTAAACGTGTTGAAAGTGAGTCGCGAGGGGTTAATATCGCCTCATTTCTCACCATATTCCCCCTGCCAGGTGCGACCATATGATGCTGCCTCTCAGCTTCTATATAAACCAGCCTTCCCCCTGCCTAGGTGAGAGCTGATCACACCCGTGCCGCGGTGTGAATGTCAGCCTCCTGCAGGGCTGCCATATATAGGAGGCGCTGCTGCCAACACACAAGTTAGAGCCTCATGGTTGTCGGGATATTATGTTGCTCGCGACGACGGCACCTGCCTTTCCCAAACCATTGTAGTGGTGGCGGTGAATGTGTGGCAGAGACGTTAAGCATTCTCCCCCCCCTGTGCCACGCTCTAAGCAGATGAGACGCGTCTCCTCCTACACTCTGGTTTCCACTTGTACAGCCCTGGAGTGGCTTTCGGGGGGTGAGCTACCCGTGGGTTCGAAGGAACATGCTTTGTGTTACATGGAGTTGAACATGGATCACACACTGTACATCGCAGACCCTCACCGCACCTTTCGACTTCAGCTTGCTCGCCCCTCATCCATCACGTATCACAGTGGGTACGTACGGGGAGGTGAGATTTGAGCCTGTATCCTGACCGCAAAGGACGAGGGAGGGAAGGCGTTTTGTAAAGAGCCGAGATACATGCTGGTTTTGTTGTCGGCACGGTTGAAACAATGGGAGTAGGTTACCAGCAAGGTGCCTGCCAGGAAGAGGTTATCCCACGGTTTCTGTGCATGTTACAGCAGGCTATCGTGTAACAGATACTCAAGTTACTGTGCATTACCATCACATACAGGCTGCGATTAAACCCAAACCGTCCCAACAGTGGCAAAGCAGTCCAACACTCAAGTGGCAAAATCATCTGCAGCCGTCCCTTAAACCACCACTTTCAGCCACTGCCCTTGGGTCAAAGGTAGTGAGTCCCCTGCATAAACAAAGACATCTGTACAAAACAAGGTCTCCCTGTTGCTATCAAATATCTTATCAGTAAGGTCAGCCGCTTTCTGAAGACAGCCTGCTACCCCAGCGCAAAGAATTTTAGATTTATTCGTCCAACCCTGATTCAGTGCTCATCATCGAGTAACGTTTTAGTCAAAAACATCATGTGGGTTAATGGGTCCTCTCTGAATGTGATGCGTTGTAATTTTATGCACTTTTTTTGGCCGGCAGA
The DNA here is from genome assembly GCF_026213295.1 of Gadus chalcogrammus. NCBI lineage: Eukaryota > Metazoa > Chordata > Actinopteri > Gadiformes > Gadidae > Gadus > Gadus chalcogrammus. Next base: position 28,169,053 of record NC_079423.1, read on the forward strand.
TGCGACCAAAGATGAATGTCTTCCTTTTATTTTTTTCCTTATTCTATAAAACGTCAGCTCCCCTAACCTCACCATACCTGGCCGCCGTCCTGCCTACTGAACCTTACCTTAACTTTCCTTGATTGCCTACCTTATCCGACCAACCTTCACCTTACCTTACCTACCTATCTTATCTTACCTTACCTACCATGACTTACTTTACCTTCCCTTAAATTACCTTACCTACCTCACCTAACTACCCATCTTCCCTTCCCTTAACCCCTTACTTACCTACCTTACCTTAATGCCATACCATACTTTACATTACCTTACTCCACCTAACCTTACCTTACCTTACCTACCTTACATCAATACCATAGTTTCGCAAACCTACCTACTTACCTACCGTACCTTAATACCATACCAAACATTACCTTACTTCATCTTACCTTACCTTACCTACCTTAATACCAAACCATACATTACCTCACTTTACCCTAACTAACCTACCTGCCTTAGCTACCTTACCTTAATACTATACCATACACAACCTTACTATACCATAGTGAACCTTGCTTCTTTACTCGACATATCTTCACCTGAGACTGGCAGTCTGCTGTATCTCTAGGGATGGTACACACTGCCCTTATAAGGGCTGACTCCCATAATTAGACTTCCCCTCCAAATGTTCATCTACCATATGCGTATGCTAAGCTTGGCCAGACTCCAGCAGCACCCCATAGAGTTGACTAACTAGTATTTATTTTTGGGGCACAACAGTGGCAATGACAATGCGTAGGTCCCCATAGGAGCGTTCCTCGATGCCTCCACAGAGACTTGTGTTGGTAATAGACTCTTTCTGTGCCAAGGTCCCTAGGGGACAGAGTATTAATCAGTCCTGCGTCCTCCTAATACAAGAGAAGGAGATTTTTGGCAACTGCAGTTGTTAGAACAGTGGCAAATGAGATGTCTGTGATGTGACGAGACTGGGAAAATAACAGGGGGATTTTGAAAGCCGTAATGATGATTGCTAGTATTGGTGGCGACATACTGCAGAGGTGTTTGGGGCCAGTTCTTTGACCGTTCAGTCAAATCCAATGTTGGTCTTTATTGCGATAATGGCTGTTATGATGGTGGCACTGGCAGCTCCTGTAAAACATTTCATATAATGGCTACTTTTTAAAGAAGAGCCCTCATCTTGTTCCCAGCAGGAACATCGCCTTGACACAAACGCTTAGACGACGCCAGACATTGGGGGTAACGCACAAAACAAATAGCGCCAAAATAAACAATTTACATTATGAAAACAAGGTACGATACCTTTGTGATGGGATCATGTATCATTTATGTTACTATTCATACATTGTGCGTACAAAGGGACTTAATGACGGGTGGAGAACCCATCGCTGTAGCGCGGCGGCGTGGCTGCTTGGCCCCGGCCTTGGGGGAAGCTGCCACGGCAATACAGCGATGGCGTCGGTAGCCAGGGCCCTCGTGGCGGCGGTGATAATGGCGGCTGGCAGGCGACAGCGGAGGGCGTCACATTTCTCCACCGTTTGTCGGGCGAGAGACACACTGCCGAGCGTCAGGGCTTCAACCCCCGGCTCGCCACTCCCGGTAAAAGGACACATATTGTTTTCATGCCATTTTCCTAATCCTCACCCCACCCCCCCCCGCCCCCCCACCCCCCCCCCACGCCCACTCTCCCGCCGTCCCCGTTTTCACCGCATCCCTTCATTTGCTCCATTGTTCTGTCTGTCTTACTGTAGTGTCTGCTTAACGGTCGGCCGCTCCCTGTCTCACTCTCCCCGTCTCACTCTTCCTCTCTTTCTATTTGAAAACATAAAACATGCTTATCGTTTCAGTTGGTCCATCATCATCTGGTTACTGAGTTGTTTCCAAGGCCTAATGGAAATGTCCCAAAAATCATCAGTGTGTGTGTGTGTGTGTGTGTGTGTGTGTGTGTGTGTGTGTGTGTGTGTGTGTGTGTGTGTGTGTGTGTGTGTGTGTGTGTGTGTGTGTGTTCTCGTGCGCGCGTGTGTGAGTGTGTGTGTGTGTGCGTGCGCGTGTGTGTGCATGTTTGCTCACACGCTTTTGTGCATGTGCTGGCCTGCAAACGTGTGTATGTGTGTGTGGGGGAATGTGTTTCACCGAGAGCCCAGCACCCTACCATCTGTCACCAAGGGGTCCTCCGCGTTCCAACGCCAATCATGTCCTTCCAACAGATTCGAAAAAATCCTCGCTTCGCTTTCCAGCGTAGGGCAAGGACAGGACTGCTAGCCAGTGACCACATTCAAACACGGACAATGACAAAGTCTACGACCTGCCCTTCTGACACTTACGCTTACACACACTTATGTTTACAAAGACACAAACACACACACACACACACAAACACAAACACACACACACACACACACACACACACACACACACACACACACACACACACACACACACACACACACACACACACACACACACACACACTCACACACACACACACACACACACACACACACACACACACACACACACACACACACACACACACACACAAACACACGCTCACACACATACACACACACAATCACAGTAAAATATTGCCATAAACCTGTGTCACACAAACATCACAAGGATGAAATCCATCTTTTACAGCATACCCAGCTTTATATCCCTTTTGTTTTTTATTATTTATTGCCTGATTTCATGTTGAATAACAATATGATAACCTTTTGCATTCAGCCACAAGGTTGTTCTGGATAAAAAAGTTGTTTTGGGTGAAGAGGGACATGAATGAGTTGTGTTATATTATAACCAAAATGTAAGCCTCCGGAACGTCAATGTTTATACCCTAATGGGAATTTGCATAAGACTAGAAGTAAAAGAGAACTTCTAAATTAATATTTGTGAAATAATGAAAGGCTTCGGCTATCTCTTTCAACTCTCTCCCCCTACTGGAAGCCAACACATTTGAGCCGACAAGTATAAAGTCAATTCAAGGTCTTTCATTGGCCAAGTACACACTCCATTTCCATCCTCCATGTAACCATTTATTAGTATAACTCATTTGTCCCTAAGCAAACCTTTTAATCCAAGGAGACATACACTAGTTTTTTCTTTGTAGCTAATTGCTAAATTGACTGCAATTATATAGCGCTTTTTAAACAGTGGCCTCTGAAATTGCTTTACAATATTGCCTAACATTCACCCATTCATGCACACATGCACACATGCACACACCGACGGCAGTGACAACCATGCAAGGCGAAAGCCAGCACGTCGGTAGCAGTGAGGCATAGGTGTCTTGCTCAGGGACACCTCGACACCTAGCTAGGAGGAGCCGGGGATTGAACTAGCAACCTTCCGGTTACCAGCCAACCCGCTCTACCTCCTGAGCCGCATGCCGCCCCATAGGTGCCTACCTGTTAGGGATAAATAAGGCGTTATACTGTTCAGGACTGTCTTCATTACACCGGGGGCCGTGGGGGTCCGACCAGCACCTATTGGCTAGGAGTCATAAAGGGCTGATTATAGTCCAACGTAGCGCAACACAAGGCCCACACAGACGCGTCGATGCCGTTGTGAACCTGTTTTGGTTCTGGTCGGGTGTATTGAGCGGACCAATCACAGCCCTTGCTGTTGCATCGCCTCGACGGAAGGTTAACATTTTTGGGAGCCGCACGTCAGGCCCTTGCTGTGGACGCAAGGGACGTAACGGATACGTAACCCCCCTTGCGTTGCGTGAACGTGGGACCATAATCGGCCCTTTACCCCCTAGAACCGCCCTGACCCCCAGACTATATCCCACTTCTGAGAGACACACGAGGATGTTTAATCATATTCTCAATGATCAAAACTTTGAGTTTGGTCCTTCAGGCCTGATCTCCCTTTATCTCCTGGTTGATTAATCCAGCTCACCTCTCCTCCAAGCCCCTTGGTTTTACTTTGAGGCCATCTGGAGATACTGGCAGACCAGAGTCAGGCTCTGCTGGAGATCCTCGTTTGTCCCGACGAGAGAGAGGGAAGGGGGGGGGAGAGAGAAAGGGGGGGGGGGAGAGAGAAAGAGAGGGGGGAGAGAGAGAGAGTGAGAGAGCGATGGCGAGAGAGAGAGAGAGAGAGAGAGAGAGAGAGAGAGAGAGAGAGAGAGAGAGAGAGAGAGAGAGAGAGAGAGAGAGAGAGAGAGAGAGAGGGTCTGTCGCCCTCTGCCGCTGAACCTTTTCTCATGAATCCTTCCAAACCCCTGCTTTCCGTCCTGCACCATCTGGGCTGCAGGCTGGAGGTGAGAGCACTACACCGAGTCCTTAAGTTTGGCCCATTGAGAACTTAGAGAAGAAAACCGGTGTCATTTGTACCCATTACTGAGTCTTTTACTGAAAATTCCCCCCTAAAAAAGTTGGTGTGCACAGATGTATTCGGTTAAAAGTGTATTATTAATGCCATTGACTCGACCTTCATTGTAAATATTTGCAAAGAACAAATCAACTCAAACCCATCAAATTTGAAAATGATTAGGGGTATTGGAAATTATCGTAAGTGGAACTAGCACGATTAATAAGGACGCGGCATAATATACATCTTTATCGTTAAGTTGGTACCAATAACCGAGAACAATATTTTAAAGGGGTTTATCACTTGGTTTATGTTTCGAGGTATGATGCCATAATTGCATTGTCCTCTACTGATAACGACTTTAACAATTAGTAGCTATGACCGTTCACGGTGTAAGGGCTAGTCAGTGCGCTTATCCACCGCAGGTCAATAGATTCCTACTGAGTAGTGCACTTCAGTGATGGAGTGCTCTAAAACCTTTGACCCTCTTGATTGCCACTGTCCGTCCACTAACACGGTAATGGGCCAAGAGTGCTGAACCACTCATTCACCGTGAGTGCTGGCCATTAAAAAGTTACCGGGTTCCCATCTTAGTCTGTGTGATGCATGAGACTCTTAGCTGCTATTTTGGCCGTTTAACGTGTGGCGACGTTCTCGTAATAGAATTTTGTCCAATTAAAAAAACAGGATTACCTG
>NC_079423.1:28181559-28189059 GCF_026213295.1 Gadus chalcogrammus
TCTCTCCGGCTGCTGGTTTTCCCCTGCGTTGGTTAACTGAAGCAGGCAGCAGGGGGGTGGGGCTGGGATGGTCGTCAGCTGATGCGGTGCACCTGTGCAGGTTGGGCCCACAGGCTTCATAAGGTGAGTACCACATCAGTGGGTTCTCTCTCTCACAGGCAGCGCCAAAACCATAAGGTACAAAACCAAACCTCAATCATAAAGTACAAAACCAGGTCCAAAAGCAAAGCCCAAACCCTAAAGTATAAAACCATGTTTTTTGTAGGCTACTAGGCAATGGGTAGAGAAAAGGAGCCAACCTGTTTTTCGGACAGACCGTTAATATATTCGTAAGCCTGAGTCAATTTTCCTTTCAAATATTCCGGGTTGTATCTGGGTTTTAAATAATAATACTACTTTAAGATCCACGCTCTCTCTTCTACAGCTTCCCCATTGAAAAAGTTCCGCTCAGATTCATTATAATGGCATAGGTCTACGAGAGTTGAATGTAATGGCAACAACATTGCCATTATCTGTTCCTCCGAATTGAGATCATCTGAGATTTTAAGTCTCTACTATGATTGCCTGCCTTTTCATTTGCTGTGATAAAATTGTCAGCCGAATGCCTCGTATCTACATTAGACTGTAGGCTCTGCACCTTACTGAATGCTAATGGCACTCTGGCATGCTCTCCTCCTTTACTTTGAACACTTGAAAGGCATGTATTTATATATTCCCGTGAGATAGCTCCTGGGTTAAAGAACTGAAACATTCATTCGTGGTATTATTTTTGCCTTTCATATCACCTGCTGCAATTCCACGACACTCACCCAAACTGCCTCGACTCAGTGGATAAAGACAAGTATCAAATGACCATTTTATGTACTCGGCTGAGTGTTCTGCATCTTCTGCCATTAAGTACATCAGTTAATGCAGCCTTTGTGCGGACTCCCTCAAAAAGGACCCATAAACAACCCCATTAGCGTGATTTAAACACTCCCAAGACTTTTCCCCTTTTCACTTAAGTCTTTCGTTTTTCTTTTTCTCAGACTCTGATCACATAGCGGCAGCTATGCCTTCCCCGTTCCTCCCCTTCTACCTCCCTGCTCATAGTGTCTATCACCTTGGCCCTGATCCAATCTTCTGCCCCAAGCAGTGGTGGCTGCCCATCCCAGGGATCTAGATGGAGCGGATCACAATTCAATTCTATTTTATTTGTATATCCCTTAATCACAGGTACAGTCTCAAAGGGCTGAACAGGCCATAGATTTATGACCCCCCCCCCCTAATCCTAGCCCCCCAAGGAGCAAGAAAAACCTCCCTTTATTAGGGTCATCCCTAATTGCCATCCATCCATCCATCCATCCATCCATCCATCCATCCATCCATCCATCCATCCATCCATCCATCCATCCATCCATACATACATACATACATAAAGGCAAAACTCTTAAAATCGATGATGGGGTGCTGGCCGGTTAACCATAAGGATTCCTCTCCTGATTCCTTCCATCTGTCCGTCCATCTCCTCTGTCCGGTCGCGACCGTTCTCCGCTGCGTCGATGGCTGCCCGGTGCATCGCATGGCAACGCCGTGCGTTACGAGAACACGTCCCCGGGGATAATGTGCTTGAAAAGATGCCCCTGCTTCAGCGGAAACCCTTCGCACGATGAATGATGACAGACATCAGGGTGCCAAATGTCCCGTGCAGGACACTGTAGGCACTTCTGTGCTAACAGGAGGAGAACAACATCTGCTTGGCTGCTGAACGCGTTGCTGATTCATCAGTCTCACAAAATGTTCCTCCTCCTCTAAAGGCGCAGTCAGCTCCTCCGGGACGGCCGTCGGTTGAAAGGCACGTAGAGAGGAGCGAATGCACGACGCCGACGATGTTGTTTACCGTTGCTGCGTAGTTTCTAGGATCACTATTAACGTGCAATAGTAAACGAAATCGTAAGCATAAGCCTTTTGTGCTTTCTAGGGTCATGTGATGGCCCTGGTGGTGGTGCTTGGATTAGTGTGAAGGACGTTTCCACTAAGTTTCTCTCGGAGGACTTCTGAGAGAGCTGACACTTTATTTCAATGTACCAAAACACCAAGTCCGACGGAGGGGTTGCGCGGAGGCCTCGGTAATGGCTGGAAAGTGGTGTTTGACAGCGGAACGTGACCCACAAATTGCGAGGAGTGAGCGGAGCGATGCAGTCATAGAAGACCTAACTGCTAAAAGCGTTTGGCTAACGGCCGTTTATTTTTTTTCTTCTCATCCATTTATCTCTGTACAAATTAAAGGTTACCAATGGGGAATTGACTCCATAAGCTTATTTTTTCCCTGTCCCCTTGATTTACCCCTGCCATGATCCCTATAGAAACAGACAGGCTCCACACTCTGTCACATCCTGTGCAGAACTCTCCCTCACACTTGTCCTTTTAATGCAAGTCAAAAGTGTGACGGGATTTGGGTTCATGCTATTGAATAAATCTGCAGAGTGCAGAATGTGGAGAGCGCTATCAACATATGAATGGAGAGGAGGAAATGTATCGCTCGTGCAAGTACTGCTGCAGGGAATGTCAAGGGGCCATACCGATGACTAAAAAGAGTTGGGTATGTGAAGTATTCCTCCATGATAGGAAAAAGGAAGAGATATTGGATGTCTATCGATCAACGCTGGCTTCGGTGCTTCCATCTCTTTTCCAATTTATTTTCCAGTGATTTGGTTTTACGTCACATCCATCAGATCAGGGTCTATTGTAATAACACTCAAGTGATTCATCGCGTAACACAGCAGCTGCAGGTCCGGAGAAAGGGCACAGGTGTCCCGTTGTTTGGTTGTGTTAGCATAAGGCTGTGCTCGCTTGTTTGCATCACAGTGTAGAATAGCGTTGTTTTGTTGCCTTGTGTTTATGTCGGGTGTGTTGATTGTCACCGGGTGTTTTGGTGACTCACCGGTGACGTCGTTGAAATCAGCTGATTATTGACGCCTGTGCTCAATTCTTCTTCTATTTGCTCTGTCTCTCCTATCTTGTCAACATTCTCCATCTCTCTCTCTCTCTCTCTCTCTTTCTCTGTGTCTGTCTGTCTGTCTGTCTGTCTGTCTGTCTGTCTGTCTGTCTGTCTGTCTGTCTGTCTGTCTGTCTGTCTGTCTGTCTGTCTGTCTGTCTGTCTGTCTGTCTGTCTGTCTGTCTGTGTCTCTCTCTCTCTCTCTCTCTCTCTCTCTCTCTCTTTATCTCTCTCTTTATCTCTCTCTCTCTCTCTCTCTCTCTCTCTCTCTCTCTCTCTCTCTCTCTCTCTCTCTCTCTCTCTCAGCCCTGTGGCCCAGACACAGAGCATAACCACTGAATCCAGGAAATCTCCCTGCAGTGAAATGAAAGGTCTTTTGCCGGAGTCAGTGGAAATAAACTAGATGTGTAGTGAATGGATGAAGGTGTTTGTAGTCCCTCAGGTTGTCCATGTGATAATGTTATCATCTCATCAGCGGGCTAATCAATATCGGACTGCCCTTCAAGTCCAATGTGGTTGGAAATGGACATTTCGTATCAATACGTGCTTTGATCGCGCCCATGGCTCCACCCTACTTAGAATTGCCCAAAGCAAAACAGTATTCCTTTTTTAGGTACTATATTCACCTTTATAAATGTGAAAAGAGCAGAATTCTAGATGACATTTGAGATTTATAAAGAGAGAGATAGATAAGCCAACAAAAACATCACCTCCCTCCCTAATTTCTTTGAGATTTTGAAGCATTAAATTCAAAAACCTGTAATTGATAGGCAAGATGGATTCAACAAACCAATCAGGGAAGAGATGACTTGATTGGTCAGAATTGAACGCACTCTCTTAGATCAAAATGGGCTTGTACTTACAGAGGCAGGCGCAGTCAACTCCAAACAGTTATTTTCACAGCGCATTTCCCTTACTATTTACTGACGGATAGCTATGGCATTTCTAACAATTCACTCAAACCTCACTCTTATCTATAGCTCCTTGAATGCAGTTAATATACATTTGTTTTTTAGCAAGAGATAGGTAGGACAGTTTTGGGTTTGTGAACGGTTGCTTATGTGCACTCTGCCCTCTAGTGACGGGAAAGAAATGTGTACAATGTTAACAATATCGCATAAATGGTCAAAACGATCTTACTGCATGTCAATTGCTTCATATGTTATGCTATCTATTTTGTTGTTCAACTAACAGGGTTTATCGCCACTTTTGTAAAATAATATGCACATGCCTTTTAACATAAATAACTACCTACCAGTGTATCATTGGCCGTCAATCCACTAGGCCTAGATAAAATGGGTCTCATTTCAGCTCACAAGTAGCCTTAAGGAAAATAATAAATTGGAACATCTGTTGCCTTTTCACCACCATCGCCATTACATGTTTACTATTTTTGTTTTCACTCTCAGAGTTTTTGAGTTGTAAAAAAGAAAGTGTTGACGAGGGAGGATGCCAGAGGTGGCAGAGAAATGAAAGGCCAGCTGTCTCAGACGTAAAGAGCCCAACTTGTTCACTGTGCTATGTTAGCTCCTTCACTTTTTGTTCATTTTCCTTCACTCCACAAACGGCTTCGCTTCGAGAACCCCAATCCCATTCCCTCTCATTTATTCCATTTGCATCACAAAGAACCTAACAGCCATTTCCATTGACAGCTCCCTTCCTGTTGTCTAAAGATCTGAGTGTTCGACTAATGGCCTGCGAATGCTGCCTTGCTCGGAGCTAGCTAGAGCCAGCCCACTGCCCTCAGCCGACGGTTATTGGCTAAGTTTGGGGCTGGATTTTATGGCCATGAATCTTAAAGAGGCCCTTCTCTAGAATTACTGCACATTGAGGTGTGGCAGAGAGGCAAGCACAGCCCTCTTAGGGATTCCAGCTAGACAGGTGTTTTGTGTGTGTGTGTGTGTGTGTGTGTGTGTGTGTGTGTGTGTGTGTGTGTGTGTGTGTGTGTGTGTGTGTGTGTGTGTGTGTGTGTGTGTGTGTGTGTGTGTGTGTGTGTGTGTGTGTGTGCGATTAGGGGAGAGAGAGAGAGAGCGAGAGAGCAAATGCATGTAAATACATATTGTGTGTATGGAACTCGATTCATGTTTGCCTCTGTCTAAATGGATATTGTTTGTACATGCGCAGTGTGCGTATGGTGTTCGTGTCATTGCATGAGCATGTTTGTATTTGCAATTTCAACCCAGCAAGAGGAGGGGAGAAAGAGAAGGATAGGGAGGGAGGGAGGGAGGGAGGGAGGGAGGGAGGGAGGGAGGGAGAAAGGGAGGGAGGGAGGGAGGGAGGGAGAGGAGGATGAGGAGGAGAGGAGGCATCTTGCTTGGTTGAAGGTCTGACAGAGGTAATCACTCAGTAGAATGGAGGGACGAAGGGGGGCTTAAACAGCGACTATGTTTTAGGCTTCAGTGCATAACCAAATAACGCTGTGTGTATCGCAGGGCTAATAAGGCGTATTCCCTTTCCGAACAGCTCAAGGAGAAAATAGCCTTCCTGCTTTGAAAAAAAAAGTCTACTTTACAAGATAGATTTTTCTTTTCTTTCTTTCCCCCCCCCTTCTAAGCCGACAAATAAATTGCATGTAACTCTAATGTTTTTTTTCTCCTCCATCTCTTGCCTTTCCAAGGCATTTGCCCTGCTGTCATGAGTGGAAACGACACATTTCACTGCCCCAGCAATGTCTTCATAGCAGTATTTATCAGGCCCAGTGACTCCTGGCTGTGTTAATAATCCCATAGCAGTGCTCTAATGGCTTCAGCCAAACCCCTGCTTTATCCCAGGTATCCCCTGTTCTTCTGCGGCTAAATCCCATAATTATTATTTGGAGAAAAAAAAGAAGTCTTATACTTGTTCTGTCAAATTAGCTTTTTTGTGGGCTCTGGCCCTTTGGAGGAATTACAGGACTTACTGTGAGGTTTTTCTCTCTCTCTTCTGAATACTGGATAATAAGAGAGTGGTTTTAAACTCTCTCTGTGTTATGAATGTGTTGCAGCTTACTGTATCTCTCAGGTGCCCTGCGCCGCCGTATCACTGAGGCTGCTCCTCTCCACAAGATAAAGGGGCCCCAAACCATGCAGACTTTACACAGACTATCTGCGTTAGAAGACATATTTCCGAGTTCCTCTTATGATTAGATTGTATAATTACTACCTGAAATCTATGACGTTTTCTGTAACATGAACTTTACATTAAAATAGTATAATTTTGAATTTATGTTTTTAAATAAAACAACTTTAAGATCAAATACAATCATATATGCATTGTATATTGGGTTATTGTAAGGGTTTATGACGCATATGGCATTTATGAAAAAATATTCTCTAACAAAAAGTAATTTCATTGATTGAAACGTTCAGTTCAACATAGAAGCCAGTTCAACATAGATCAAAACGTTACTGATTAAGTTTTGCATTGTGCTCCTTGATATAAGCCTGTCTCTGCTTCTTCTACATTTGCTGAGGAAATATCAAAAAGATAGCAAGCTTCAAATATAAATCATTACTCTGCAAGACAGTAATGTTTGACGTGTCGACGCCCAGGTTAAATATCAAATATAGGTTTCCGCCGTAGTCAGGGACTTTGCTGAGCACCCCTATTTTAACATATAGCTTGTAGGGGCACTTCTGTCATGGTTGGCTATGTATAATTGTATTCATAAGAAAAAAAACTAGAAGTAGCACTTTGTTTTGAAATCATCACTGTAAATGGGGCGAGCGCTCAGCCTGTCTGAACGCCATCCTTCCAGAAACATCTATTAATCTTTCCATCAGCCATATTTTCCGGTGACTAGCATCCAGCCCGGCGCCCTGTCCAGGCAGACATCCCTCCCCCCGCCCCCCGCACGTGTGATGGAGTGTTCCAGTCGCTAACTTGGCAGCGACATGGGCAAATTGATTTTCTGACGGATTAAAAAAGATTAAACCAGCCGTAAAAACAAACAGGCAAAACCGGCTAATGTGCCATATGTGCAGAATCGTGCTTGCGTTTGTAGTCCTTGCTAGTGTGTCGTTCGGCCATCAGTCTTGTTAGCGCTTGCGGGTCGTAGCCCTTAGCTAAAGCGCCACAGCCCTTAGCTTACGCGCGACGGCCCTTAGCTAATGTGGCAAAGCCCTTAGCAAACAGGACAACCAGCTTACGCGGCATAGCCCTTAGCTAACGTGGCATAGCCCTTAGCTAACGCGGCTGGCCCTTAGCTAATGCGGCCTAGCCCGTAGCTAACATGGCACAGCCCTTAGCTAACTCGGAAGTCATCATAAACTTGGCTTTGTCCTTCATGTCATACCTTCAAGTTAGACTATGCTATGTATAGCGCCTGGGCCGGAAACCAGATTTGAGCTTGTCTGCCATGGTGATACTATCCTTCATGTGAATTATTTCAGAATAATAGTGTGTCCTCCATCTATATTCATAGCAATATTGTAGACAGATGGATGGTTAATGACGAACAGGGCCACTAACGTCAAAATCTCTTCAATCAAGCCAGATGGAATTCCTAATGGTTGCCATAATGGCACATTTTCCTGGAGGCTATT
>NC_079423.1:28191559-28194059 GCF_026213295.1 Gadus chalcogrammus
AGCACATACAAATACAAACACACATGCAAGCTCACACACCCTCACGCACATACTCACACAGTATTTGTGTCAGTGATCCCAGCGAATCGCTGGTAACACTCCGGTGACATCACCGTTGAGGGCGCCACATGAAGCGCCAAACTGCTTTGGCAACAGGCCTATCAGAGTGAAGCAGCAGCCCACGTTTTGGTGTCATGGAATTGATCTTCTTCCTCTTTTTGGGGGAAAATATCTCCCCCCTCCCCCCCCCCCCAGAAGGATTAAGAATGGTAGTGTCAGAAGAAGCTAATATTACCGGTTATTGACTAGGTGGATTTAAAGTCATTAGAAAACGGGGTCTATTGTGTGCGGAAAACCTCATTTCTGGCAGGCAAACAGTGAAAAAGAAAACGTATTATGGAATTATGGGTTTCTGACAGTGAAACGAATATTTGAAATAACTTTCTTTGGAGGGCTAATTATCATACGTGAATTGAATCAATGGCGGCTACAGTTGACATAGGCAGCTAACTATTTGAAAGTTTAAAAGGTCTTCATTCGGAGTGGCATGAGGCTGGAAATGTAGTTTTTTTTAGAGCTGCAGTGTATATTAACGCATTACTGTATGATGGTGACTGCTGACAAATGTACATATTCTCCATTTTCGGAAGACAAGGAATGATTTGGTTGGTTTACAGTAAATACAGAGACCCTCATCTCTCCAACTATTCACACACTCACACACACTCACAAACACAGACACAGAGACTCACAAAAATAATCCGACCCGTTATATTACAAACATAGACACACGCGCGCACGTACGTACAGACCCACGCGCGCACTTTGGTACGCACGCACACATGCACAAATGCACTCACAGACGCAATCACACACACACACACACACACACACACACACACACACACACACACACACACACACACACACACACACACACACACACACACACAAAGACACACGCACACGCATGCACTGACATACACAGACGAATAAGCTGACACACAAACATTCTCAACAGCAGCGGCGTTTGTGTTGTCACACACTTACACGACAAACACACACACACACAAACACAGACACACACACACACACGCACACACACACACACACACACCCCTGCACACATGTGCGCGGGCCCGGCGTCTTTCAGTGGTATTCTCCTCTGGGCGTTGGGTCCAAGGTGAGCGCTTGGCTGGCAGCTCAGAGGAGTTGGTAGGCAGAGATAGCTGAGCGAAGCTATTAAAATATGGGCAGGAGTTTCCCTTATCTCCAGCAGCGAGGCGGCGTGCACCGCTTTGTGCTATTATGGAGATAAAATGCACAGAGGCTCGGAACGAAGGAGGGAAGAAGGGAGGATGGGGCAGGGGGAGGGGGGGGGGGGGGATGGATGGGGGGGATGGATGGGGGGAGAGGGGGGGGGGGCGGGGAGAGGCGTAAGAACGTCAGATTTATGGAGCTAGGGAAGCTTAAGGTTATTAAATCGGAAGATTACTCAACTGCGAAATTGTTGAAGTTCTACGAGAAGTTGGGGGATTTAGTCCGGTATTAAACAGAAAAAGCATTAGGACACCAGCAATACACATTATTCACTATATGTTTTTTTTTCCTCACCATTTTCACTTCTCATCCCCCCCCACCCCACACTCTTCCTCAGCCCATTGTTTGTGCTTCCTTCCCTCATTAAATCCCTGATCCTCCTCCTCCTCTCGCTATAATGTGCGACAGAACACAAAGAGGAGCCGGAGAGACAGATTGACGGAAAGTGTGGCGCGCACGAGTGAGTGTGTGTGAGAAAACTAATAGGGAAGCAAGAAAGGGTCTTACCGACACGACATGACGTGTTTCCACCAGCACTGCTGTCAGTGGATGCCCATCACAGACATCTTACATTACACCATCAACCGTTTTGGTTTATCCCCGTGCTAGATGATGTCTGTTCATCTCAGAGATCAGGGGGATTCTGGGTAAAAAAAACAAAAAAACACTCAAGGCAAACAGGAATGAGATCGCAGCTTTTGGGCGGCAGACTCAGCAGAGAGACGTGCGAAGGCAGGGGGCAGGGAACGTGGAGAACAGAAGGACAGCCGCCAAGATGGGGAGGATTTGTCGTGCCGTTGACTAAGCGCTCAGCGCCAAAGCCAGGGATAGAAAACGTTGAACATACCGCTGGGTTCACTCCCTTTAATGTAAACAGAAGACAGGATAGGGACGTCTTTAAAAGGGCAGATTTGGAGTCATAATCGTATGATTTCTATGACCGTAGATATTCTTTAGTAGAAATACCAGGTGTTTACCCCATCGCTTATTAAAATCACAATGTGTTTGGGGGTCACCAGGGTAGAGCCTGTACCGATAAGTCTCTGTCCTGATCGCAGTGACCCGGGTTTGATTCCTGCCCGTGGTCCTTTGCTGCTATCTCCAATGCCCCCCTGTCTCTCTCACTCTATAAGCATCAAAATGCTACATAAAAAAATAACTGAATGTATTACAAGTGTTC
>NC_079423.1:28199059-28201559 GCF_026213295.1 Gadus chalcogrammus
CTCGCTCTGAAATCAGAAGAATTACTCCAAATCCTCCCCCTTATCCACGTGAAGCTCCTCCACAGCCACCAGCTCCTCCCCCCCTCTCCCCCCTCTCCCCCCCCTCCCCCCTCTCCCCCCCACCTCCCTCTCCCCCCACCCCACCTCCCCTCGGTCCGTCTCTGTCCTGCTGATCAATAATCAATCTGCAGCGGCCCAAGCCTGGGCCCGCTTCATCTGTCTCCATTGGCAACCCCAGAGAGAAAAGAAGAGAGAGAGACACTGAGAGAGAGAGAGAGAGAGAGAGAGAGAGAGAGAGAGAGAGAGAGAGAGAGAGAGAGAGAGAGAGAGAGAGGGGGGGGGGGAGACTGGGATGAGAAGGCGAGAGAAGACCCAAGAGAAGAACAGACCAAGAAGGTGAAGGGAGAGCGAGAAGGTGGGCGAGGGAGATGAGAGAGAGAGAGAGGAGGTGGAGGGAAAGTGGGAGGAGATAAGGGTCAATCCATCTCCATCCAGAGGGCAGGCGTCCCCCAGACGTATGGATCATCATTTGGGGGGTGTGATGGCTGGCCAGCAGCCGGGTGAGAAGACCAATAATGTTTTTACTGTCCAGTCCTCCTTGTCTCTGGCCCTGCTCCCCACTCTACTGGCTGACCCAGTTTACACACACACACACACACACACACACACACACACACACACACACACACACACACACACACACACACACACACATGTGCACGCACACACACAGGCTGACCACTGTTGTTCTCCTCTCTTCTCTCTTTCTCTCACTTAACCTGTCCTCACTTCACTTTTCTCAATTCAATTTTAGAAAGATTCACAGAACAAAACGGTATCATTCATCAGTGTTTGTGTGCGTGCACTCCTGTGTGTGTGTGTGTGTGTTTGTGTGTGTGTGTGTGTGTGTGTGTGTGTGTGTGTGTGTGTGTGTGTGCGTGTGTGTATGTGCGCGTGTGTGTATGTGCGCGTGTGTGCATGCGTAAGTGCGTGTGTGTGTGCGCCTGTGTGTATACGCGTGCGTGCGACACCGCGTACCTCGCAGGAAGCGACACGACGGGGGTCACCTCTTGACAGTACCGTGCTGGTGAGCTCAACTGGGCCCACCTGAGACAACCAGGACCACCCGCCCCCCCGTCCTCCTCCTCCACCCGTCCCCGTCCACACACAGGTGAGGAGGTGGCGGGGGCGGCGGTGATGCTGGGGCCTTCCCTCTCTTAACGCCGGCGTTCGCCCGGTCAGTGCCCCGCTGTGTGTCCCACCCCCCCGTCCGCTTGACACGTTCACTTTGTGTTTCACTTCCATTTGCACCTTTTGGAAGAAAAAAACAACAGCACATGAAGAATAAATTGCCTCAATTCCCCGTCGTATGCTCATAATTCATAAATGAAGCTCAATTTTATCTTTTAATTGTTAATCGCGTCTCACACTGAGGTGTTTGTGGCACTGGCAGGTCTACACCAACGAAGCGGATGGGAAGGTTGGCCAGGAAGATAAGAGCAGCACCATCAACTCAGGGGGGGGGGCATGGGGGGGTGGGCATGGGTGGGGGGGGGGGGGTGGGGGGTGGGGGGGGGGTTTGGGTCAAGGCTTTCTCTTTCCCTTTATCTTGTTCGGTCAATTTAAAAAAAGATCCATGACAGAAAGAATAAACACGGGCCGCTACAGAGGTTCTGACCTTCGCGGGCTCATTGTTACGACCTTTATCCTGATCAAAGATCTCCTGCGGTCCGGTGGGCTGGGGGGGCCGGGGGGGGGGGGGGGGGACGGGACGACAAATGTCAGCCGTACCTGTAGGAGGTGGTCCGGTGAAAGCAACACACTGCGGCGAGGGGAGCAGCAGCTTGTGCTGTGCTTTATTTTGAATGTTAACAGAGACAGAACTTTGCAGCGCGGTGCGTAAACACGGTCCCCGGCGGGCTCCGGACCCCCCCCCCCCCCCCCCCCCCCCCTCTCCTCCCGCTGCCCGCCGTAGAAGTGACTTATGAAAAGGCCGCTTACAAACTAATGTTCCCACCACGTGTCTCTCCAGACGCTCCCCGAAGGTTTTGCTGCTTCTCGTCGGGAATTAAGGGCGTCTGAATGATAACTTTATTTCAGACGTTCAGTATTCAAATCCCAGCTGGGCGGCGGGGACGGGTTTGTTGACCCATGCAAATGCTATGCTAATTCCTCGCATGTTCCCTGCTTTAACCTGCCTCTGTCCCAGATCCTTGTTGTCCCCCCCCCCCCCCCCCCCCCCCCCCATTGAAAACCACCAAGGTTTTTTTTTTTCCCTCAAATTGCAGCCGAAAAATAAAAAGTGAAGGTTATTTCTGTAAACACTGTGTGGCTCCGACTCCGTGCCTGCGTACAGTAAGTAATGCTGGAGCCTCTTTCCCGTTCCTGTGTGCAATTCCCCCTCCGTGTATAATAATAATATACATATATATGTGATATGCTAATACATTCTCAACGCACATTAAAACCAGCCCGGCCTCCCCCAGTGCCCCCCCCCCCC
>NC_079423.1:28206559-28219059 GCF_026213295.1 Gadus chalcogrammus
ACGCTGTTGATGGACGGAGGGGTCGAGGAGGACGAAACGGAATAATGAAGTCCTGCAGGTGGGAACACTGTTGTTTTTTATTGGTCGTCATGAAAAAAACATTAGGGGTAACACTGTTGTTTTTTATTGGTCGTCATGAAAAAAACAAAAGGGGTAACACTGTCGATATTTATCAAATTAAACATAGGGGGTAACACTGTTGTTTTTCTTTGGTTGTCATGAAAAAAAACACAAGGGGTAACACTGTCGCTTTAATCAAATGTAACATGAGGGGTAACACTGTCGTTTTTATCAAATGAAACATGAGGGGTGACACTGTCTTTTTTTTTTGGTCGTCATGAAAAAAACCATAAGGGGTAACACTGATGTTTTTTATTGGTCGTCATGAAAAATCATAAGGGGTAACAACACTGTCGTTTTTTATTGGTCGTCATGAAAAAAAACAAGGGAAATAATAGATTTCCCTTGATTTAATAATCTTTATTGTTGATTGATTATTGTGTATTGTCATTGCCTCAGTGGTGTAGTTGAGTGCACTCTGCCTAACCCACTAGAGATCGCGGCTCAATTTCGGTGGAAAACACATTATCTTTCATTTAAAACGAAATGCTATCATGTCTATTGCACATTGTCTTTTGTCATATATAACCTCAGACATAATTAAATTTTAAATCTCAGTGGGAAGTGGAGAGAGCTGTGAGCTAACCCCCGGGAGACCGGGGTACAAGTCTGGTTGATGTCCTCTGTTGGAAGACTATTATCTCTATTTCATGCGAATGATAAAGTTAATAACCATTGTGTTGACTTTATTCGGTGTCTTGATGGTGCATTGATAAGTTCGGAGGTTAACACTCTATACCGCTCAGGTTCGGATCCCGGGAAAAACGTTGACAGGGGTACCACTGTAGATTATTATTGGTCAACATGGAAAAAACATGAGGGGTAACTCTGTCGTTTTTTATCGGCCGTCATTAAATAAACATAAGGGGTAACACTGTCGATTTTTATCAATTAAAACATAGGGGGTAACACTGTTGTTTTTCTTTGGTCGTCATGAAAAAAAACATAAGGGGTAACACTGTTGTTTTTTATTGATCGTCATGAAAAAAAACACACTGTCGTTTTTTATTGGTCGTCATGAAAAAAAACATAGGGGGTAGCACTGTTGTTTTTTATTGGTCGTCATGAAAAAAAACATAAGGGGTAACACTTGTTTATTATTGGTCGTCATGAAAAATAACATTAGGGGTAACACTGTTGTTTTTTATTGGTCGTCATGAAAAAAAACACAAGTGGTAACACTGTTGTTTTTTATTGGTCGTCATGAAAAAAAACATAAGGGGTAACACTGTTGTTTTTTATTGGTCGTCATGAAAAAAAACATAAGGGGTAACACTGTTGTTTTTTATTGGTCGTCATGAAAAAAAACATAAGGGGTAACACTGTTGTTTTTTATTGGTCGTCATGAAAAAAAACATAAGGGGTAACACTGTTGTTTTTTATTGGTTGTCATGAAAAAAAACATAAAGGGTAACACTGTTGTCTTTGTCAAATAAAATATAAGGGGTAACACTGTCGTTTTTTTATTGGTCGTCATGAAAAAAAACATAAGGGGTAACACTGTTGTTTTTTATTGGTCGTCATGAAAAAAAACATAAGGGGTAACACTGTTGTTTTTTATTGGTCGTCATGAAAAAAAACATAAGGGGTAACACTGTTGTTTTTTATTGGTCGTCATGAAAAAAAACATAAAGGGTAACACTGTTGTCTTTGTCAAATAAAATATAAGGTGTAACACTGTCGTTTTTTTATTGGTCGTCATGAAAAAAAACATAAGGGAAATAATGGAAATACACACATACATTTTAATGTCATGTATATCCTCTTTATTGATGATTGATTATTGTGCATTGTCATCGCCTCAGTGGTGCAGTGGAGTGCACTCTGCCTAACCCACTGGAGTCCGTGGCTCAATTTTATGTGGAAAACACAATATCTTTAATTTTAAACGTAATGCTATCATGTCTATTGCACTGTCATATATAACCTCAGACATAATTTAATTACAAATATCAGTGGGAAGTGGAGAGAGCTGTGAGCTGACCCCCTGGAGACCGGGGTTCAAGACCGGTTGATGTCTTCTGTAGGAAGTCTCTTATCTCTATTTCATGTGAATTATATAGTCAAGTATAACCATTGTGATGACTTTATTTGGTGTCTTGACGGTGCATTGATAAGTTCGGAGGTTAACACTCTAAACAGCTCAGGTTCGGTTTTCCGCAAAAACGTAGACATTAAAACATAGGGGGTAACTCTGTCATTTTTTATCGGCCGTCATGAAATAAACATAAGGTGTAACACTGTCGATATTTATCAAATAAAACATAGGGGTTATCAATGTTGTTTTTCTTTGGTCGTCATGAAAAAAAACATAAAGGGTAACACTGTTGTCTTTGTCAAATAAAATATAAGGGGTAACACTGTCGTTTTTTTATTGGTCGTCATGAAAAAAAACATAAGGGGTAACACTGTTGTTTTTATTGGTCGTCATGAAAAAAAACATAAGGGGTAACACTGTTGTTTTTTATTGGTCGTCATGAAAAAAAACATAAGGGGTAACACTGTTGTTTTTATTGGTCGTCATGAAAAAAAAACATAAAGGGTAACACTGTTGTCTTTGTCAAATAAATATAAGGTGTAACACTGTCGTTTTTTTATTGGTCGTCATGAAAAAAAAACATAAGGGAAATAATGGAAATACACACATACATTTTAATGTCATGTATATCCTCTTTATTGATGATTGATTATTGTGCATTGTCATCGCCTCAGTGGTGCAGTGGAGTGCACTCTGCCTAACCCACTGGAGTCCGTGGCTCAATTTTATGTGGAAAACACAATATCTTTAATTTTAAACGTAATGCTATCATGTCTATTGCACTGTCATATATAACCTCAGACATAATTTAATTACAAATATCAGTGGGAAGTGGAGAGAGCTGTGAGCTGACCCCCTGGAGACCGGGGTTCAAGACCGGTTGATGTCCTCTGTTGGAAGACTCATATTTCTATTTCATGTGAATTATAAAGTCAAGTATAACCATGGTGATGACTTTATTCAGTGCCTTGATGGTGCATTGATAAGTTCGGAGGTTAACACTCTAAACAGCTCAGGTTCGGTTTTCCGCAAAAACGTAGACATTAAAACATAGGGGGTAACTCTGTCATTTTTTATCGGCCGTCATGAAATAAACATAAGGTGTAACACTGTCGATATTTATCAAATAAAACATAGGGGTTATCAATGTTGTTTTTCTTTGGTCGTCATGAAAAAAAAACACAAGAGTCACTGTCATTTTTTATTGGTCGTCATGAAAAAAAACATAAGGGGTAACACTGTCGTTTTTTATTGGTCGTCATGAAAAAAAAAAAAACTGTCGTTTTTATCAAATGAAACATGAGGGGTAACACTGTCGTTTTTATCAAATTAAACATAAGGGGTAACACTGTCGATATTTATCCATTAAAACATAGGGGGTAACACTGTCGTTTTAATCAAATGAAACATGAAGGGTGACACTGTCGTTTTTCTTTGGTCTATGAAAAAACCATAAGGGGTAACATTGTTGTTTTTTTATGGGTCGTCATGAAAAAAACCATAAGGGGTAACACTGTTGTTTTTCTTTGGTCGTCATGAAAAAAACATAAGGGGTAACACTGTCCTTTTTTATTGGTCGTCATGAAAAAAACACAAGGGGTAACATTATCGTTTTTATCAAATGAAACATGAGGGGTAACACTGTCGATATTTATTCATTAAAACATAGGGGATAACACTGTCGTTTTTATCAAATGAAACATGAGGGGTGACACTGTCGTTTTTCTTTGGTCGTCATGAAAAAAACCATAAGGGGTAACACTGTTGTTTTTTATTGATCGTCATGAAAAAAAACATAAGGGGTCCAACTGTTGTTTTTTTATTGGTCGTCATGAAAAAAAACATAAGGGGTAACACTGTCGATATTTTCCATTAAAACATAGGGGGTAACACTGTCGTTTTTATCAAATGAAATATGAGGGGTGACACTGTCGTTTTTCTTTGGTCGTCATGAAAAAAACAATAAGGGGTAACACTGTCGTTTTTTTATTGGTCGTCATGAAAAAAACCATAAGGGGTAACACTGTTGTTTTTTTATTGGTCGTCATGAAAAAAACCATAAGGGGTAACACTGTTGTTTTTCTTTGGTCGTCATGAAAAAAACATAAGGGGTAACACTGTCGTTTTTATTGGTCGTCATGAAAAAAACAAAAAAGGGGTAACATCATCGTTTTTATCAAATGAAACATGAGGGGTAACACTGTCGATATTTATTCATTAAAACATAGGGGGTAACACTGTCGTTTTTATCAAATGAAACATGAGGGGTGACACTGTTGTTTTTCTTTGGTCGTCATGAAAAAAACATAAGGGGTAACACTGTCGTTTTTTATTGGTCGTCATGAAAAAAACACAAGGGGTAACATTATCGTTTTTATCAAATTAAACATGAGGGGTAACCCTGTCGATATTTATTCATTAAAACATAGGAGGTAACACTGTCGTTTTTATCAAATGAAACATGAGGGGTGACACTGTCGTTTTTCTTTGGTCGTCATGAAAAAAACCATAAGGGGTAACATTGTTGTTTTTTATTGGTCGTCATGAAAAAAAACATAAGGGGTAACACTGTTGATATTTTCCATTAAAACATAGGGGGTAACACTGTCGTTTTTATCAAATGAAATATGAGGGGTGACACTGTCGTTTTTCTTTGGTCGTCATGAAAAAAACCATAAGGAGAACACAAGGGGTAACAAAAAACACAAAAAAAAAAACACAAGGGGTAACACTCGTTTACATCAAGTATAACCTGTAACATGCAACCTGTAACCTGTAGACCTGTAACGTGTAACCAGTAACGTGTAACCTGTAACCTGTAGCCATGTAACACTGTAACATTTAGCATGTAGCATGTCAACTTTATCCTGTAACCTGTAACCTGTAACCTGTAACCTGTAACCTGTAACCTGTAACCTGCAACCTGCAACCTGTAACCTGTAACCTGTAGCCATGTAACACTGTAACATTTAGCATGTAGCATGTCAACTGTAACCTGTAACCTGTAGCCCTGTGACCTGTAACCCTGTAAACTGTAACATGTAGCCATGTAACACTGTAACATTTAGCATGTAGCACGTTACACCATAACACTGTAACACTGTAACGCCATAACACCATATTCATGTAACACCGATGCACTGTTCTGTTATGTTATCCTAACCCTAGGTTTTGTAGAGGTTTTGTAGAGGAGGACACCCCTGCATGACAAACCATCACACACAATGATTGAGATGGTAGCTAAGAAATTAATACAATTTTAGGAATACAATAATGACATGAAATATAATAATATATTGAATCTCTTTAATGTTTGTAGGCCAATCATTTTCTTGGTATACATAGCCTACCTACACCCGAATAAATAAAATAGTAAAATAATAGTAAACAGTAAAATAATACAATTAGGCCGACATTTGACACACATATTTACGCTCCACATCACATTAATCGTCCACCAGGCCAATCTTTTACCATTTCATTTTCATCAGAACCATTATTTGTGTTAAAGGAGAACGATACAAGAGGAACAGGAATAACAGGAATCGTTATCCATATTGGTAACATAATACAAAAGCGTCCCACTGACATACCATGGCCGCTAGATGGCGCCATTGAATTAGCCGATAACTCAGAAAAAGCTACAGTGAATAGGCATATGTTCAAATTGGACAAATAAAAGCGACAATTGATTAGAGGTACAAAGCATGAATGCTTTTTATAACATCAATGTTTTCATGATTGCAAACTGCCAATTGCAAACATATATTTATTTAACTTATATTTAAACTCAAATAGGAAATTACGCGGGAACATTATGGTCAATTGTAGCGCTTAGGTTGAGGGTTTTTTGCATTGTTATTATTGTGCCACGATATTATTATCTATCTATCTATCTATCTATCTATCTATCTATCTATCTATCTATCTATCTATCTATCTATCTCTCTCTCTCTCTCTCTCTCTCTCTCTCTCTCTCTCTCTCTCTCTCTCTCTCTCTCTCTCTCTCTCTCTCTCTCTCTCTCTCTCTCTCTCTCTCTCTCTCTCTCTCTCTCTCATCAGTCCGTCCGTCCGTCCCTGCGTCCGTCCGTCCGTCCGTCCGTCCATCCATCCATCCATCCATCCATCCATCCATCCTGCTACGCTATTGCCTGTATAGGCCTATGTGAGTTTCCTTCCCTCGCTGAGTGGCGGCCATGTGTTCTTTGTCTGTGTTGTATGTATAAACAGATGCCTCGATACTTCAGTGCTCAGACAGGTAGGCCTACTACCTATAGCCGACAAAATTACACACCACTTAAGTTTAGGACGATTTATCTGGAAATTGAATGATTTGAGAAGGCATTAATCGAGTGAGCTAACTTTGGACAAACTCAATTCAATATGTCTGATCAGGAGAAAAGCTTAATTATTCGGACCAGTTAATGCGTGGACGCTAGTCCGGGAGCGCAGGCGGTTTGGCGACTCTGCCGCAACCCATGGTCCTGGAAAAACCAAGTCACTGATCGCGCTCTCCGTCTACGAAAAGTTAATTACGCTAATAGGACCATATTATATATTTTAAATTAACTTCTAATACACAATATCTCCATGGCGTCTTGAAACCATGCGTGAGGCTAGATTGGGACATTGTGTCCTGCATACCCCTCTGTGGGGCTACCTGTAAAGGTCATAGCCTACCATTAAACTGTTAGACCGTTGTATTTGAGCTGTCAAGTCAAAAAGTGACGAAATACCTTGGGTTTCTGTCTCACTTAAAAAAAGATTTAAGACGCTACAGATTAAAAAATATATTGCAAACGTTGGATCCATAGTTCCTAAATGTGGCAAAAAAAAGACCGTTAATTGCCAAAAATGTACTTTTTTTTCGACTGGCTTTAAGTCAGTCCTGTCCAGAAAAGTCCTAATTTACCTATCTACAAAATATATATTAGGTCGAGTGAATTTCCCGGCCCAATCGCCTCAGGCTAACTATTCTTTGTATTAATTGTTCCAGACCCCGTCCCGGTCCGTTTCGGGACCTGAGTCCACGACGGGACGCCTGAGGCGGGGCACCAAGGAGCATCTCAGCTGCTCGCTCCTCTGGTGAACACCTCACCTCCTCCGACAATACCTGCTCGTTCAGGGGCTTCACCGTCTCCACTAAATGCACGATTCAAGATATAATTTCGAATTTATAATAAAATTCAAATGCAGTTATTCTTAATTTGTATCGGCAGACTGGTTCTCATTTGATGGGCTATTTTAGGAACTTGGGGGATCGTTCAGCTCTAGAGTTACTATTCTACTACTTCGTATATTTTGGAGAACATGTACTTATTCATGTGGAATTACTTTGGATAAAAATAAATGGCACATAAGGAAAATCGCACACTTTCTGCTGGTAGCCACACAGAAGAGGACAGAAGCTTCCTTTGCAACTCCTAAAATACTGAGAGGTAAAAATTATAATCATAATAATAATAATAATAATAATAATAAATATGTTATTAATGTTTTTGACTTTTCTAGGTAATACGGTTGGTTTCTCTCGGGCTATGACCGTGAACCGTATTCCATGAGGCATGACAGCTGACCAATGAGCATATTTTTTTGACGTCAGCAACGTGAGTAATAATAACAATAATGTATCTCGGCCTATAACCACTACTACTACTAATAATAATAATAATAATAATAATAATAATATTAATATTAATAGTAGTAATAATAGCAACTTGTATTATCATATTATATTTATAAAACTACTATAAAAAACAATACAGCAAAAATAATATTCATAAAAATAATAATTCGTTTAAAAGAAATACTATTTTTAGGGTTTCTTTAAAATAACATTTATTTCAAGCAAATTCATACAATAAGACATGTACAGCTTGCAACATTTGAAGATCATTCGACTTCAATTATGTGGCATTTAGAAATACCACATAATTTTGCAGCTGGCTAGCAATTTATAAATGAAAGATCCTTTATAGCATAAGTAGGCTAATATTACAATAATTCAATATATAATACAGCCAGTGGAAAATGATCCGAAAGTAGGGAGAAAACAAAACTAGAGTAGGGAAAAGTGGAGGTGGCAATCTCACGTCATTATTTAAACGTTCACAGGAGGTAATTCATGGGGTTAATATCAGCAACATACATGTCATCATTTAGCCAATCAAATCGAACTATCACATACTGATGATGATGATGCATGATGCACGTGTCATTTGATGGTTATGAATATGAAAATAGACTGAGTTTCTTGAAAGTCCTTTTCTATTGTTGTTTTTCTGGAACGAGGGTTTACATTATTTCATTTATTTATTATATTTTGCAACGAATTATTTTGAACGACAAAAAAAAAGTGATGAATAGGAACTACCTATCAGACCGACGCAAGGGTCCATAACTTTAAAACAGACTATGGCTACCTGGCTGCGTCTCTGCTTCTCTGTACAGGAACTGGCTGAGCATTCTGGATTTGTCCACGAAACAACTTTCATTTTTAAAATGATCTCATCGAGGGTAGACGTTATATTAGGTGTATGTACATTCTCAGCTGAAATAGCATTGTGTAATAACACTTTGTACATGGAAAAGGAAACTATGAACATTAGGGCCTACACAAAAGATACAACAAAAAGAAAATGACCACAAGTCAGATAATATTATTTACAGCTGCTCGTAGGCCAAAAAAACACATCACAAGATTTCTCCAACACATTCAACACTTGTGGCTACACGAATCCGTTACTTTACGCGTCATTCTACCATGACCGAGTTCATGGCAGGGCAGACACGGGCAGCCCTCACTGTTTGTCCGGCGTGTTGTTCACCAGCGGGCCGTACAGGCTGTTCGTGTAGCCCTGCTCCTTGTGCAACAGAGTCCTGTCCCGTATCAGGTCGCTGAACGCATAGTCCATCGGGGGTCTGAAGCCCAGGGTGGGCATCAGCCCCGTGGTGGAGTACGGGGTCATGAAGGCCAGTCCCCGGCTGTGCGCGGAGTAGGCCAGCCTCAGCGGGTTGAGCCCCAGGTGGGTGCCCAGAGGGTACGCACTGGGGTCGGCCCCGAAGTGTGGGGCGTTGGGCTGGAGCGGGGAGAAGGCCGAGCGGTTGCTTAGCGTCATGGCCCCCGGCAGCATGGGCCGCTGGGCAGCGCTGCTGGCGGAGGATGAGGACAGGGTGGGCTGGTGCAGCATCCGCTCCGCCGTCCACGTCTCCCCCTCGGAGCCCCGGGCCTTGCCTGCCGTGGTGGTGTGCGCCCCGCCACCGTGGTTGAGGATCTGCTCGATGGCTTGCACCACGTCCTTCCCGCAGCCCTGCAGCACCAGCTCCAGCACGCTCCTCTTGTGGCTGGGGAACACGCGGGTCAGGATGTCGATGGCGTTCATGTGTCTGGAGGCCGCGGAGGACGGGGACGGCTCCAGCTCGTCCTTGTCCGTCTCTGAGCCCGAGTCGGAGCCTAGGGGACTGACGGAGCCCGGGGTGTCCCCGCCCGTGTCTTTCACGGTTTTGGATAACACGGGGGATCCGATGCGACTGAACGACTCGCCGTCGCCGTTCTCGGAGCCCGAGCCGCCGTGCCGGACATCAGGGGAGGAGACGCCCGGCACCGAGTCGCCGTCGGTGGAGACCGTCTTGCCCGCGATCTGTGGCGGGGTGTTGGACCCGGACAGCTGGCTCTTGCTGAACAGCTCGTACTTGTGGAGGCTCGAATCTATTAAACAAACAAGAGGATATCAGAACGGTTCTGAATGACAGGCCTATGAGGGGAAAACGAATTGCTGTGAACGGGTTCTAAGATATGGGTTTCAAACTACCGGACATGCAACGCCCGACATCAATATACACAAATATCTCACTTATATCTAATGGGCTAAATGATTCACAGTCCGGACGGAATATACGAAATACAGAAATACGCAATACATTAGCATTCATGCATTAAGCAAACCCCTTGCACGCCAGATGTGTTCATTATTATGAATACATCTAAGAAAACGATAACTAACACACAGCATCAATAACTCAATCAATATGCGCCATCGTTCCGTCGCACTCACCAGAGTTGCCGTCGGTGCTGACCGAGCCGTACACCTCGTAGTTCTGCCGCGGCGGGATGATGCCGTTGGCCGCGGCCAGGGCGAGTCCCTCGGCCGTCCCGTAGAGCAGCTGCAGCTCACGGGCCTCGTTCTCCTCCTGCGCCTGCTGCCGCCTCAGCGCCACCTGCGCCGCCATGACGCGCTGGCGCTCAGCGATCAGGGTGCACTTGGCGCACATGCAGTCCTTCCAGCGGCAGTAGCGCTTGTGGCCCTTGAGCGCTGACACCACGCCGTGGTTCCGGCAGCGAGCGCACTTGGGCGTGCGGGGGTACTTCTCGGATGCGCGCAGGAGGAGCGGAGGGCCGCGGAGGAGGCTGCTGGCCATGGACACCGGGATGGAGACCCCCGCCGAGCTGTGGTGGTGCACCTGAGACGCCGAGGACACCGTGGGGAGCTCCGGTCGTAGATCCATGCTCGCCTTTTTAAACCGTGACAGCACGACTTTACTTGACTTGAGTGATGGTCAAAAGTTGCGTTGAACGATTTATTCGCAGATTTTATTAAAGATAACTTTGTTTTATTTTCTCGTGACAGACTGAACCGTTCCCAACATGTCTTGGCGATAAAGTGAAGCCAACGATAGCCTAGCTGTCGACTGAGAATAAAAAGATGTGGTCAGATACTAACCGAGCTGTCGGGAGATTTACGCACAGGACCAGCGTGGTGTGTCGGGACGAAAGTTTGAATCAGGACGAAGAAAAACTGAAGGCGTTACAGTCAAATTAAAATCCAGAAATCGTTAACAAAGAGATGAGAATTCATGCTCGCTTGGCTTCTAAAGTTGGTGTTCTCCAAGTCGGAGAGAGAGAGACGAGGTCGCTACTGGAAGCAGAAGCGTGAGACACTAACTTCCTGAGAGATGGCCAGTGGATACAGACCTTCTCTCTCCTCTCTATTGTTGCTCCTGCGTTTTCATTACACCAATTCGACAACAATGTGGCGTCTGTCATTGGCCGAAGGGGGAAGGAGCGCTCTGATTGGCTCGCTGGGTTTTTCAACTGTGTCCACCTTAGATCTTTTTTCAGATATCAAGTGTGTAGAATCGTACGGGAGTCCCGGATAGCTTCAATCGATACCCATGTTTTATATCGATGAGTTTTTCTGTTTTATAAAGCTAGTTTGATTTTACAAGGAGACGTGGCGGGCCAGATTTTGGAGCCATCGTCTTTAAATAGCTTAATATACATTCATTCATCTCTTATAGCCTATATATTTTTTACATTTAAGAAGTTAAAAGTATCATGCGTTTAGATGTTGTTGTTTTTTTTGGCAACGATATGTATATTATTAAAAAAGGAGAAGACGCTATTTGGTGTTTATTCCCATCCAGATGTGTGGTAAGTATGAGTTATTTTATTGTTAATCAATCAGAAATCATTCGATGGCATTAATAGGAGAATCTTGAATGCTGAGCCCATTTCTTTAGACATGTGATGGCAAAATAATCGGCAAACCTAAACCGTTTTAGAACAGTGAATTGGAGGTTATTTAATGTGTCCCTATAGTTGCAAACATGATTTAGTTTATATTGAAAAAGTAGTTTTTAGTCATGTCACTCTTTCAGTTAAGATAAGCAGGTGTCAATTACGATTATTATTTGCAATAGCCCATTTTGAGCTTGGAAATAAAGCTTATATCTTGAAATGTTTTAGCAAAAATAAAAAGGCATACATTTTTCTGTTTTCGTATTCGATGTTGTTATTAAAAACATATTTTCAGTATTGGCTGAGTAGGCTACTTAATTATCTATAGTCACAACTCAAAAATCAACCTAATAATTGAGGAATTATGGCTTTGTTGTCCCTCCTTTGATATGCTGTTGTTAACTCATGTGGATCTTTTTTAGTGACAATATGTGAGTCTTGCAGACTGAAGGCGTATGAACATTTTTGAATCAATGCTGTTTATATTTGATTCATAATTATAATAGATAATTTTTTTCAAAGCGCAATAGCTAGGTATTCAGAGTAAAAACCGTTGTAAATAAATTGTTCATTGTGAACCTTGTGTCATATTTATTTGTGATTATATGTTATATTTGATACTATTGAAATAATAATTAAGTATATTATTGATTGTATAATTAATTTGTATTCCTATTTGTATTCTTATTTGTATTAGTGTAATTAGTATACGTAGTATAAGGAGTAGGCTAGCAGTAGTATACCATGTCTTTAGGTTAAAGGGTTTCTCCATCAATACCTGACGGTGTAAATGCCAGCCAGCCGGTCATGTCCAGCCTTGTGATT
>NC_079423.1:28221559-28226559 GCF_026213295.1 Gadus chalcogrammus
AGAGAGAGCGGAGCTGGAGAGGCCGGCCAGCGACACCATGGCCCTCCGCGTTACAGCAGCCAATTAAAACGCTGCAGTCCACTCCTGCAGCCCTCTACATCTGTCTTCTTTTTCAAACGAACGGGGCAGAAAAGAAGGAACCCCATGAATAGGCGCTCATTGAGATCACAGATGGAGTATGGGTTTTTGCTAGAAATTTGAGAAACACCATTGTCCCCAATCTAAACTCAATGTGTTCGCCCACAATAGGGCCGACTTTGAGCTGCGCCGCTTCAATTGGCAGTGTTTTTGAAACTTGAAGTGTTCTCCACAAAGAGAGGCCTCCTATGTGTCACCACCACGTCGGCTGCGAGTGCAGGGTCTCCGTGCGCGTTCAGAAAGAAAAAGAACACAATTATGGAGCAATAATTAGTCCCGTTCACGTCGCACGCCGCTGCCTCCATTCAGCAGTTATCAGCCCCACTTGGCGCTTTATCCTGGGACTTGATAATCCAAATACCACAAGTTGTAAGCCCTTAACAATTTTTTAATAGAAGGACGACCTATGAGGCGCTGCACGTCGTTATAAATAAATTAGTTCGGAAAAAAGACTAAATATATGCTCAATGTTTATTCGTCCCCGGGCTTTGATATTTAAGGTTGAGTTAAATTATTCGATGTTAATATTTTGCGAGAAAACCAAAGCATGTTGGAATTAAAATGGAGCTTATATTAATTACAAGCCAACTATGTGATTTCCTTTTTGTTATTTTTTTATGAATTAAAGAAGTAACATGTTATGCTTATGGAAAAAGTAGATATTATACTAGGCCTACATATCAATTTTTTTCAACACAAATATATCGTAATTATTTGTATTCGTTTGTCTAGATCACTAAGGGAACGATTAAACCAGCTATAGACTCTGCATGCCGCTGCCGCCAAGCAACAGTTTGTTACACTTCAAAACCTCTGGGCTAAAAAATAGCCCAACATTCACCCCACCACTGAGTCACTAATGGGACGAATACATATTAACATCCCTGGTGCAAATTAGAGGGGCGGTTGATTAACAACACCAGTTTTTAGAACAGCTCCTTAAAGCCTCAAAACAAAAAACATTATAGCACATCATTACGTTAAAAAATAACAAACATTTCTTCAACATTTGTCCCAAATGTTTTGTACACACAGCCTAAGTGTGGGCCAAAGCAACTGTTCGCAGATGATGACCATTAACATGATACGCAGCACACTGGAGAAACTCACAGGTGGGGGAGGCACTGCTGGTGAATGTCAAACACAAAGACAGCCTTGAAACAAACATCGACAGCCTCCATAAAGAGTTTGTTTCGATGTGGTCTGAAACAAGGTAGAAGAACTTAGAAAAATAAGTTAAACCTGCCCACTTAGATAATGACAGCCTACAGGAATGTAAATAGAAAAGGATTATAGTCCATAAATTCACATAAACTCACCCAGCCCATAGAAAGAAATGCTTTTGCTCCCTATTAAATTATTCTTTAATTAACTAGCCAATTCTAAATTTGGGGAAGGTGTTATGGTATCAATTGATGAGTCTTACTTAAATATGTTTAAACCCCCGAACT
Source organism: Gadus chalcogrammus (assembly GCF_026213295.1). NCBI lineage: Eukaryota > Metazoa > Chordata > Actinopteri > Gadiformes > Gadidae > Gadus > Gadus chalcogrammus. The sequence goes on from NC_079423.1 coordinate 28,223,149, forward strand.
GTAACAGTTCATTTTGCTTGTTAAAGGCTCCATGATCATTTCTGTCCCTTAATAGAAACAGTTCAACATTATGTCTCAATAAAAATGTACTTGCCTGGAGTCAGGCCCTCATTTAGTTCAATACTCTCTCACAAAACAGGTTCAGACACAAACTCAGTTACATACCTAAATTAAAATCACATTTGATTGTGTTTGTTATGTAAAAACATGTAGGCTATCTTAGTTGCCTTTGCCCTCTATAGCCTACTAGATAATCAACTAACCACCCGATTGGGGTTATGTTCATCTCATAGTTGAATAAATAGTCTCTAAACTGAAGGAACTAAACTGATAACAATAGGAAAAGATACAGCTTGGAAACATTTTCCATCCCGAGTCTATGGCAAGCTAGTTTTAGAGGAAGATCCATGGCACTAGCATCTAGCAAATGAGCTAGTTAACTTCAAACAACACCGTGCTCAGCGCGGATAACACTTAACTCTCCCATACCACTAATTGTATTATGTAAATGAAGATTCATGTACTGCGGAGATCGAAACAGTGTGCGCTTGTAAACCACCGCCAGTCATATCGCTCAGAAACCCTGGCCAGGTGGATTACTCGAAAACCTCAGCCAATCAGATCGCTCTAAAACCCAAGGCAATCAGACATCTTGAAAACTCCAGCCAATCAGCTAACTCGAAAACCCAAGCCAATCAGATCCCCGGAAAACCCCAGCCAATCAGATTGCTGGAAAACTAAAGCCAATCAGTTTATTCGAAAACCCCAGCCAATCAGATCGCCCGAAAACCCCAACCAATCAGAACACTGGAAAACCTCAGTCAATCAGATCGCTAAAAAAATAAGGAAAAAAAGTCCCATACGTTAAGAATTTGTGTTCCCGAAACACTAACAGATATAGCAAAAGGCCACATGGTTTTGACCGAAAGAACATGATTAAAGGAGTTTAGGCGATGTTCACGTCCAGAAAGTTAGACAATGGAAGGCGGAAATGGATGGCGGGAAAAATAACGAACCTGGGTCAAAGTTACACAACCAGCTGCTGCGAATGAACACCTTAGAACCAATGTGACCCAACATGAGCAACCCAACAGTGTGTGTACATTACCCCAAACAACCCAGAATTATGACCCTGCACAATCCATCCAACAAATGTTGCAGAAACCACCCAGCCCTGATTGGCTAACAGCTACAAACGGCCTACAGTGTATTTCTGATGTCTGCTTTGTCAAATAAGAAAATGTGTGTGCAATGCCTCTATATACCTTACATAAAACAACCAAGATGCTGCGCCAAAAACGCAAGGCACTGAGTGAAACGGTTGGGAGGGTGAACAGCACCCATATCAAACAGTTTAAGCCTCAGATTGTCTTTCTCCAGGCTCCGTCATTGAGTGCCACGGCCGCGTCTCTGAGAAAGTAAACTTTAAGTGACCCCTCCAGGTTAGGCCAGTCTGGGATCCAGTCACAATGCTCTTCGGCTTGGCCCCTGTAGGCCCGCATTGGCCCACTTCAAAGCTCTGGGGGTGGGGGATGGGGTTGAGGGGGGGGGGAATCGCTTGTGTCAAGAATTTAGTTCCCTTCACCAAAGGGTTGCATTCTTGACCTCGGCGGAGCTGGTTAAACACCGCGGGTCTCTGCTCTCCATTGTCACCGGAGAATCAAGACAGCAACCTGATGTTGCCACCGCTGAATAAGTGACGGGGGAGACCGCAGAATAAACTCATTATCACACACACACACACACACACACACACACACACACACACACACACACACACACACACACACACACACACACACACACACACACACTGCCTTTCTCCTCACCCCCATGAGGGACATTGAAGCGGGACGTCCGAGCTACGTCGGCCACAGGCCTTGCATTAAGTCAGAGATTGAGACGTCCAACCAAAGTGAGAGCAGCCCTATAAGCCTTCAAGAACTCTCGGTGATTTAAACGTCATAACTGTGAGATGATCACAGACGGGTTGAGTCCTGTCATCCAATTATGACTTCCGCGTTAACTCGATCTGGCGGGTTATGGCAGGTCAAAGGTCAGATGGTCCGACACAAATCAAGTCTGCAGAATCCTTATTTAGATAATGTTGTCGACCTTTCAAAAGCCTGACAATATGCGCTTTCCTAAACGAATCTGTTGGTTTATCGCGGGTCCTATTAGGCTTTGTGACTTACGTGCTGTCACACCGGGTTACGATCACAGGAGTCATCACCCAGGGAGCCAGCAGGGAAACCGATCAACAGAGTGCTAATGACATGTTAGGTCAGGTAAAGAGGAAAATATCATTTTAACCAAAAGGCACTTCCGACTGTGTTACCGTCACACAGAGAAACGTGCCCTGACATATTTTTCACAGGAAAAACGTCTGCGGGGTTGAAACTGTATTCTCACACCAAGTGACATGTGTGTGCGTATCTCTCTGTCACGTTCCCACTGACATTAAGACAAAGCACAAAGTTTGACAGGCGTGCCACGATGCACCTGTCTCCTGCCTGGATGCACTGGTTGTAGGCCAACTCCCACCAGAGCGTGCGGGCTGGAGGCTGTTTCTCTGACACTAACACAGGCTGATGAATCCATCCACTTAAACAATTAAGCCGACAAATTGCCAGGTATTTGCTCTGCTCTGGATGACATTCTTCTTTTGAAATATGATGAGATTCTTCTTCTGACATGTTTGGAGGTTGCTGCCTATACTGTGTCAATTAATTTTTTTTGATTTAAAAGCATTCCGAGTATAGCATACAAACATGATTCGGAAATATAGCAGTGTTTCTCTATTAGCCTACATTATACGCCTCGTCATATCGATCCCCTGCACGAGTGTGCGTCGATGAGCGGACGACGCTCTCATTTCTCGCGAGAGAAACCGCAGCGGAACGGTTGCTGTCTCCCACGATTCATGCGTGCGCCATTACGCACGGAGAGATTTTCATCTGCCCTCTGAAAGGTCACTCACAGCGCGTCACCCGAAATATCCGCTGAGGAGGCGTAGATATATTTTCCTTGGTAGAATGAATACCTACAGTATTGAAGATAACTATGGGGATTGATCAAGGTAGATGATTAAAAACTCATAGGCGAATAATGTAGGCCTACCGCCAGAAAAGTGTTCTCAGAAGACCAAGAGAGGAGAATCAGAGAGTACTGGAAAGAGGCAGCTGACTTAAACTATGGCTTCAGTCCCAAGGAGGTCAGAAAGGGGTAGGAGGGAGGGTAAGGGAGGAATAGTTAGAGATAGACGATATTTACTGTTTACGTTTTAGTTCATTTTATTTCAGGTTAGGAGGTTTGGCTTTCAGCTAGTCTCCTACTACAACTGCAACTTTCCCCAGAAGTGGAGTGAGACCTTATGGCTGCTGACGGGTTCACTTGCTTTCTAAAGAGGAG
>NC_079423.1:28531559-28615807 GCF_026213295.1 Gadus chalcogrammus
GTGGGAGTGGGACGGGGAGGCCGAGAACCCCCCCAGAACGTCCGGCTGGGGCAGCGGCGGGGGTCCGCTGAAGGAGGCGGTGGGCTCGTACTTCTTGTGGGGCTGGGTCTCCATCTCGCGGAAGGAGCTGCTCCTCTTGGGGGGCGTGGGGACGTTCTGCTGCAGCTGGGAGGCGGAGGTGGACGAGGACGACGTGGACTTCTTCTTCATGAAGGAGCTGAAGAAGCCCGCCTTGCGGTCCCGGGTGAAGGTGCCGGCGTCCTGGGCGTCGTCCAGCGGGCCGCCGGGAGACTTGTCCCGGGGCTGCTGTTTGCGGGGCAGAGCCGGGGAGCAGCCCGACCGGACGTCCACCCCGAGCACGGTGGAGACCACACCTAGGAGCAGAAGACCACAGGGTGGGGTCAGTCGACAGAACTGCCGGGCCCTCTTTAGGCTGAGAGAGAAGTTCACTGTCCACCTTGGGTTTATTACGGGTTAAATAAAGCTCTCAACAAGGTTTGTTTCTCTTGTTCGATAGACGCAGAGGCCACGCCCACTAGAGCTACGCGTGGACCTTTCTATGAAGAGTTACATCGTGATCCTCACTCTCTCAACAGCAAGCTGTTGTCTATCCTCAGGGTGACAGGGATGGAAAAATAACACATTTCAGGCAAATAGAGGGGAATATTTGATGCTGCGCCAGTGGCGCACTCATGCAGAGGTCGATGATTTACAACTGGGGCTTGTGTAAGACAGGAAGACGATTGGCGCGGGGGAGAAACATTTAGGGGGAAAAGCCCTGAGATTGAGTAAACCTGTCAAACGCCTGATCTCCATTAGGAGCAGAACGGATGTTGCGTAACTTTATTTATAAACGCTAGGGACCGTTTATGTCAAAACAGACCGAGAAAGAGTGAAAGGTCATCTCATGAGGTGAATTATTAATTTGAGCTTCCGTTGAATGAGCCTTGGCAATATGTGTAGCTCATATAATCGTTTAACAAATCAGAGTTATTTTACACATCATCGTATTATTCATGCTTCAATAGTCATGTTATATTTGTCTCCAGATATTTAACATACTTGTCAAAGGGGTTGTGATTTGTTTTAACTAATGAACAGAAATAAAAGGTTGGAAAAAGGATGAGAAAGGGTTTTCTATTTTCATTCGTTATGTGCTTTTGACTTTAGGTAAATGCAATGTATACATAGCTTTTGATGAATTCTAAACATGAATAAAACCAGACTGATAAAAGTTGTGGGCAGGTTTAATGTACCAGAAAGTGAATATATTAATATTTTAGTAGGAAATCAAATTGAAACACTTTTATTTTTTAACAGAAAATTAAATAACATAAAAAAAACAAATAATTGAATCAAACGTAGCATGAAACAAATGCACATTCATACGATTTTAATCCATTGCATGTTAATGATGATCCAAATAACACCACATACATAAACACTAATTGTTAGAAGGAGGGCTCTTTATAGCTCTTTTGCGCTTTTCATGGCATCCATATGACTTCTGATTCGAACGCTGTGATCCAATTGGACTAGCGGGGTTGTTCCCACAAAAATGCAGCCACGGGTTTACACGGAGTCAGTCGTCGCGGAAGACGGCTCCCCTCCTCTTCAGGCGGCGCACTTGCCGCCGTTGCAGGTGCTCGTCTGTCCCTGGGGGCCCGGGGCCCCGGGTACCTGCAGGATAAGGACTGGAGGAGCCCGGCGACGGGCGGGTGCTGGTGTGGGCTGTACCTGAGAGACTGTGCGAGCCTTGGTCCGTCCGGCCGTCCAGCCCGCCCTCTATGTTCTCCTTGTTGTCCGTGTGCTTGCGGAGGGTGCGGGACTTGGACGGTAGCAGGGGCGTGTCGTGGCCGAAGCTGTGCGGCTGACCACCGTGGCCGGAGGTCTTGCACAACTCCTCTGCGACCTCTGAAAAAGGGAACGAATGAATAAAAATCGATTATGAATGGTTTGCATTTATGTCGGGACCCTTTCAGACCTCTGTGGCCCATTCAAAGTGCTTTACAATTGTTTACTGATATAACATCCACCCGTTCAATAACGCCATGCAAGGCACTACAGCCCGTCGGGGGCGGCCTGGTGGAGGTGCCTTGCTCAGGGTCACCGGGGAACGGACCAGGATCCTGTGTTTTGCCGTGACGATGACACACCGGAAATCCCTGGCAGGAAAACACTCCTTTTCTAGGAACCCAGATGCAGATGCATGCATTACGGTGTGCGTGAGTCAGACACATATCTGTCCCTCACCCCAGCCACGCTCCCCCGGCGTCATTATTTCGTTTTATTAGTGATGAAACTCATCCGCTCCACGCATTCAAATCTCCAATCTCCAGGCCCACCACTACATTATTTCCTGCCACTGTAATGAGTAAAGCCCTCTGGGAAATATGTGTATTTTCCCCCCAGCGCATCTTAAATCAGGAGTACCATGCACAGCAGTATTGGGATATGCAACGCTGCAGACACCAGACGATGTACCGCCATCCTAGCACTGGCCTGGCTACTACCTTAGTCACGCCCACCGTCTCAGTCCATTTAACAATGCACAGCTATGACTACTACTGCTAATGAGAGCTACGCTGTCTGCATTATGGAGTCTCTGGGTCTCACAGGACTAATGTAGCATCACAGCTAAATCAAGTCTTCATTCATCATCAGTCCCTGCATGCCCTCTTCCCGAGAAGAGCTTTTACGGTAAGAGGGGCTAAGACTACAGCCAGGGCAGTCTTGACTCAATATCTTGACTCAATCTCTGCCCTGTCTGGACAGTGTTTCGATATCCAAGCATAGTGGTGGGTAAATATAGAAATAATCAATATCATATAATCTCAAGAAGACTGGAGTCCTGGTTGATGTCCCACATCTTGCCGAACAATCGGATCTAGAGAGGTTCAGGTAGGGGTACAACATAAGGACAACCCTGCAGCTGGATGAGCTGTGTGTATTAGTTTACCTTCAGAGATGCTGGAATCATGGAACATGGTCTCAAAGGCCTGATGGATCTCAGCAAACGAGGGCCGGTCCAACGGGCTCCACTGCCAGCCTGGTGTGGACAAAGGCCAAACAAAAATCCATGGTAAAACAACAACAAAAACATCTAGGAGAAGTCAAATGATCAACATATGGGAATCCTAAAAAAGTAAGAATAAATCATTCAATTCATAGGAAAATGCATAGGAAAATGTTTCTGCCTAATTTAAATAAGTCACTTTGGATAAAAGCGTCTGCTAAATGCCCAAAATGTAAATAGAACATAAAATGTCTTTATAGAAATAACATGGATCTGTGTTTAATGTTTTACCATGACTACAACTATTATTCTCCATCTCCATCTCTTTAATAGTTGAATAGTAATACGACACGCAGTGTGAAGCATCCGATTGCATCGACGTTACAAGACGGACCAGTATCCGTCTAACTTTGACAGGGTTGAACGGTGTGCAGGTGGAACGGCATGCCGCTACTCACAGGCCCTCATGAGCTCGTAGACTTTAGGGGGGCAGCCCTCAGGCTGCTCCATGCGATAGCCTTTCTCCAGGAGGTCGTACACCTGGGACAGGTCGATCCCGGGGTACGGAGACATGCCGTAGGTGGCGATCTCCCAGAGCAGCACCCCGAACGCTGCAGTGGACGCAAACGAGAAAATAAATCCATTAGAAATGAGAAGCCCTGGGCACAGCGGAAAAGGAGAAGCACTCTGGGGTGAGGTGCTGCGTGGGTTTTTCTCCGGCTGACTCACCCCACACGTCAGACTTGATGGAGAAGGTGTTGTAGGCCAGGCTCTCGGGCGCGGTCCACTTGATGGGGAACTTGGCGCCGGCGTGGGCCGTGTAGGTGTCCCCGGTCATCAGCCGGCTCAGGCCGAAGTCGGCCACCTTCACCACGTGGTTCTCCCCCACCAGGCAGTTCCGGGCGGCCAGGTCCCTGGGGGGGAAAAGAGCGGTGACACGGTGAGCGCGGTGGAGTTGCAGGCTGGGTCACGTGGAAGAGTTTAACATCACGGTTATAATAGTGCATCTTTAAATACAACATTAGATATCTACTTAGATATTCAAATCAAGTCTGAAACTCAAATACATAGATTTCGGCGGGTATTGTGATGCAGACAACCGCATCACAATATGATTTATTGAAGATTTATTTTTGCATAGACAAGAAGTTAGACAGGAAGGTATGGGAGGAAGAGAGAGAGCGGAGGACTTGCAGTAAAGGTCTAATCGGTCAACCACCGAGGCGCCCCGCAATATGATTTATGATGATGAGATTTATTTCCCGCTGAGGCAACCCAACGCTGTGGATAAAAGCATCCACCTGGAATACATTATCTTTTCTTTTGTGAGGACACTAGGGCTGTCAAAATTGCTCAAAAATGACATTCGAATATTCGTTTGGAAAAAAATCACGAATTCGAACTATTCGAATATCTGGTTGCCTATTTTCCGCAGTTGCCGTCAATATGTCAATAATGCGACAAAACCATGGTTCAAATTAGTGGGATATATATATATCCTATATATAGGGCGGCGGCTTCCTGCTGGGCATTTCCTTACTTTAAAACGAGGGACATCGCGAACAGACGGAGGCTCATTCACAAAGCAGTTAGGCGCTTGTACCGCGGGAGTGTTTTTTCACATTCGAATATTATGAGGGACATCGCGAACAGACAGAGGCTCACTCACAAAGCAGATAGGCGCTTGTGTAACCGAGCGTTGGCACTTAGATATTTATATGACAAGAATGACACAAGCGTGGAAGGGAAAATAGTCTCGTTTACTTAGTACCTATCAGAAGTCACCCAGTCACAGCGTGAGAGCTGGAATACCTATATCCAAGTACGGAAACCCCGAGGGGATAAAATACATTCGCTCTTCACAATACTAGTCTGTTACACTTGTACCGCGGGAGTGTTTTTTCACATTCGAATATTATGAGGGACATCGCGAACAGACAGAGGCTCATTCACAAAGCAGATAGAGGCGCTTGTACCGCGGGAGTGTTTTTTCACATTCGAATATTAATTTTCACGTTCGAATTCGCGTTTTTGGATGCATTTCGAACGAATATTCGAACTTCGAATATTCGTTGACAGCCCTAGAGGACACACACATACGCACATACACACACACGCACACAGCCTCACCTGTGTATGAAGTTCTTCTTCTCCAGGTACTCCATCGCGGAGGAGATCTGCGTGGCCATGTAGAGCAGCACCACGGCGTTGGTCTCCTCGCGGTCGCACTCCCTCAGGTAGTCCAGCAGGTTGCCGTTGGGCATGTACTCCGTCACGATGTAGAAGGGAGGCTCCAGGGTGCACACGCCTGGTGGAGAGGGCAGGGAGGAGACGGGTCAGAAACAGGTTTATTCTGGGGTTCAGGGGACGGCGTTGTAGGGGACGCAGATTCACCATCTCAGCCTTAGGCTGAGATGGTGAATGTGCCACCTCCGTCATGGTGGCACATTCCCTCGTACACTTCACACTTGTTTTGCCTGTGTGTATGTACTTCAATTATGGCGCCCATTGCACTCATGATCATCCCTGGATTGAGGGATCCCCCACTCGCGTTCCTTCTCAAGATTTCTTCCTTGCTAATTAAGGGAGGTTTTTAGGGGGCTAGACTCAGGGGGTGTCATAAATATACGGCCTGTTAAGCCCTTTGAGACTGTACCTGTGATTAAGGGCTATACAAATACAATTTAATGGAACTTGTAGTCGTAAGAACAAATCCATGGCCACTGACCTAGTAGTTGGACTAGGTTGGGGTGTTTGACCTCTTTCATCACCGCCGCCTCCTTCAGAAACTCTTCAACCTCCATGGTGTCCTCCTGTCATGGGAACAAACCGATTTAGATATGATGATTGGATTAAATGATGAGACCATCGACTAAGAATAGAATAGTGAATGGCGAAAAAACACTAGACTTTAAAACATCAAAAAAATACACCACATGCAGTACCACAAAACTAACAGCAGGCGGTGCTCCAATACCAGCGTGCTTGGACTATATGTTCTGTTAGAAGATTCGGGCTGTGGTGGATGAACACTTTAAATCCAAGAGCAAAACAGATCAGCCCACTCCAGAAAAAACAGAACTTTTCCAAACAACAACAAAAACAAAATAAAAATAAAGTGTCTTCCGTTCATCTTCGAAACAAACGCACCTTGAGTGTTTTGACGGCGACGGTGAGGCTGTACTTCTTCCAGACGCCCACGTAGACCTCGCCGTACTGCCCGCCGCCCAGCTTGTGCTTCATGGTGATGTCGGTGCGCTCCATCTCCCACTTGTCGTGGATGGGCGACACGCCGTACACGGTGGGCTTGTTGCACTTCGGCGCCGGGTAGTGCAGCGTGGTGACCAGGCCGTCCGCCACCGTGGAGTGGTGGTGGACCAGCTCCGCCAGCGTGGCGAAGCGGCTCTCCGCCGTCACGTACACCTGGGGGGCGAGAGGGAGCGGGAGGGGGCGAGAGGGGGCGAGAGGGAGGGAGAGAGAGAGGAGTGAGAGAGAGCGAGAGTGTGTGAGGGAGCGGGAGGGGGCGAGAGAGAGCGGGAGGGGGCGAGAGGGAGAGCGAGCGAGAGGGCGAGGGAGCGAGAGAGAGCGAGGGCGAGTGAGAGAGGGATCGGGAGAGCGCAAGATGGGGATCGAGAGAGACAGAGAGAAAAGTTTGAGAATTAATTTCAATCATTTTACGAAGAATCCTCAGACTATTGGGTCTAGGAAGACTAGTGATCGACATGGGGCCACAGACACGAGATACTGAAGTGCGGAAAAACCATCTTGTTCCAGTAACACGAATTAAGAGAGAAATTCAAAAACAAGTGCAGTCGGAATTTCCACCCAAAAACATTTCCACCAACAGTCGCACAATTTCTGAAGAAGCGCCATTGAGAAGTCTTAATTGAGGAAACCGAACCAAGAACGCACGCCAAACCACGACCCTCCTCTTCCTCCTCCCCCAACACCACCACCACCACCCCCAGTCTCCTCTACCTTTCCGTCAGAGGACGTGTTGCTGTGGTAGTGGCACAAGTGGCCCTCCTCTTCCTCCTCCTCCTCCCCCTCTTCCTCCTCCTCCTCCCCCTCCTCCTCCTCACCACCCCCCCTCCACCACGCCCGAACAACCCCCCGCCCCAAGTCTCCTGTACCTTTCCGTCGGAGGACGTGTTGATGCGGTAGTGGTACACGCGGCCCTCGTAGCGCAGCGAGATGGACAGCTGCCCGGGGCTGCTCTCGCTCTCCCGCACCAGGAAGCTGCCGTTGATGAGCGAGCTGAGCAGGTACTCGGCGGCGGAGCGCGACACGGGCCCGTGGTACCAGCTGTGCTTCTCCAGGCTGTTGACGGGCGTGATGTAGTTGGACGGCACCCAGCCCTGGCCGTTCTTGGAGCGCACCTCGCTCCACTCGCCATTCTGGTTGTAGCCCAGCACCCGCAGCTTCTCGCCTGGATGGGGGGGGGGGGGGGTTAGGAGAAGAGATAAGATGGTGTAGCCCGTGTATGGTTCGCTATAAAAAGGGAACAGGGGGAACGGGTGACCCAATTTGAACACAGCCGAGGAGATTTATGTAACAGGCGCCATTGTGGATGGAGCGAGGTTAGTTTAGTTCATACCGTCATTAAACCAACAATGATATTTCGTTTTTACTAGATCCAACGCAAAGGACCAGCTTCGCAGTCTAGTGTCTGAGAAGCCTAAACAAAATAGTTACAGGTTTGATGGTCAGGGAAAACTATGAAAGATATATCGGTGAAACCAATATGTCAGATAACATTAGCTAATGAGTCGGACTCATAGCCAAGAAAGCTTTTTAGCTTTACTTTAGTTGCCATCACATAGATAGCGATACAGACGGTTTGTGTTGTGGAGAGGGATGGTATCATCCAAAAGACACTGGGTCATAAGGCATACCAACGCATGTAAGGGCAGAGGACAGTAAGACACACGTATGAGGTATCTGATCCTGTGTGCAAGGAACACATCTCAAAGCCGTGCGTGTTGAGACCTGGCCCGGGCCACTCCTGCCCCTCCTTACCCCCCCCTGACGTCAGCAGTGTTGCAGAGGTGGAGGAACGTGTGGAGGAATGGGATACACCATGCCACACAGCCTATCAGACACTGTACCAAACCCCATAACAAACCTAAACACCTTACCAAACACTGAGCCAAGCTAATCCCCATTAACAATCTAAACACCATACCAAACACTGAACCAAACTAAACCCCATAACAAACTAAACACCATACCAAACACTAACAAATACTGTACCAAACCAAACTAAACACCATACCGATAACTGTAACAAACTACACTTCGTCCCAAAACGAACATCATACCAAACTGAACACACCATACCAAACAAATGACATACCAAACTAAACCCACTACCAAACGACACACCCGCGGCACCACACATCGTGGTATCCTCAACAGAAGGTGAACACTATTACGAATCCAACACATACCCTATCGGCTAAGGGCTTCAGCTTTTAGGAGTTAAATTGAAAGTGAAGAGAGAGGGGGGGCTGAAAGACTAGGGGACGGGGGGGAAGAAAGTGAATTGAGGACAGGTAGAGCCACTGTTCCAGCAAGGGCCCTGTGACGGTGAGTGGGCCTGACAGCGACTAGACCGGAGTGCTTTTCCTGAGGGGGCAATGGAAACCGTGTCCCATGCCATCACATGCTCCTCTACGGCTGCCCACCTGTCCAGCTCGCCTCACCATTCGTCCGAGTGCTTCCACCAGTTATGCAACCCTCAAATACGTTTATAAAACCCCTAACAGTCATTTTTGTCATCTTTCCAGGCGACGTCATAATCTTTGCGAAAGCCACTCATGATGACTTAAAATCGATGACGGGGAAGCGTCCCCCGTAGGACTTCATCGTCCACAACAATCAGCCATCTTGTGCGATGTAAACGCCAAGAACATAGCATGCAGTACGACATCACAACCCAGCTGAAACTGCACCGGGAAGAGGACTTTTCTCAGAGCATCCTCCTGACTAGACTACGTGTGGGTGTGAAGTCAAAGTTTGCAGGGTGGGGAAGGGGTCTACCCTTGGCACAGAGCAAGTGGGGGGGTGGGAGGCATGCTTGCTATGAGCACGGCACTGTCTGGACTAGCGTGGCTGGGCTTGGCTTGGCTTGGCGAGCAGCCTGCGATTGGTCACAGCCTCGGGGCCCTCTCTTGTTGTCCGCCCCCCGCCCACGCTCGACCACTTCCACCTGTTATTATTACAGTTGAACGGACTTCATGTTAACACTGCCTTAGAGCCGGGGCACGCCGTGGACGTGTCTGGCCCCGGGTTCAAGAGCGAGAGCGAGAGAGAGAAAATAAACACCGGAAGAAACGGTGGGGATGGGGAGGCTTCACGTCGGTGCATGCATGGGCGGCGTGCTCACGCGTGCGTCTGCGTAATCTCACATTGGCTCAATGACTCAAGGCCGCGAGCATCGCCTCAGTCCAAGGCCGCTGGAATGAGAGGCATTAGAACGACGGGACAATTAACACACTGGCCCATGTTTAACACTTTAGACGGGCCGGGGATCAAGCCTGCGTGTCTCTGGGTAATCGGCGGGGGGATATTTTAAGCTCATGACTCAAGGGGAGGCCAGGGGGGGTGGGTTCAGTCGGTCCACTGGTAAAATGTAGAGGGAGAAAGAAAAATAACACAGAAAACAAACAAAACAAGGTTAAAGGGTGAGGGGATCACCGTCACCCTGGACTCCTACAGTAGCACCCCGATTGAATTATATTAACACAGAATATGTTATTACGTTGTTGTTGGCGAGTACCGTCTTTCAGTTAGCCAACAGGATGCTAAGAATTCAGTGTTCAGGAAGAGCCAAATGCAAACAGCCACATCAAATCCGGAAATGTATTAGCAATAATGACGACTTGAAAACCCTGCGGCGAGTTCAGGTGATTGGTGGACGCTATCTGATGAGGAGGTGAAACCGGTACCGGTGGGTTGGTGATCTGGTCGCTCAGGCATTGCTTGTTCACACAATGGAGCTACGGTATCTGTCCAGAGGTTGGTGATCATTCCTGGGGGGGGAGCAGGTGAACCTCTGCTGACTCACCACATTCCAACCACACGCACTTCCAGTTATGTTGCTAACGTAAACAAACCATCGGAGCAGGTGACGTTCATTCATGCGCGCCCCGCGGTCCGTCACTACTCTCACTCACTTAACACCTTGAAACTTGAAAGGGGTGCCGTGCCTTGATGACCACAATCTATGCCAGAGGAGTTGCTCATCCGGGCGTGGTTCTGAACGCTTTGGGGGAAGTGGAACGGTTGTTACGGCAACCAGGATGATCAGGCATCAACACCAAGCATTGTAGTCTAGACAACGGAGATTAACCGCATAATGCGCGACACATTGAAAAAAACTATTCACAGCAATTACTTTCCGTTGACCACAAATTTACTTTGTGAAAAAAAAAAAGAAGAGAATAAACCCTTTGTCAATTACGGGTCGGCCTGTGTCTCAGGAGGTAGAGAGAGTTGGCTGGTGACCCGAAGGTTGCGAGTTTCGATCCCGGGCTCCTGCTAGAGTGTCGAGGTGTCCCTGAGCAAGACACCTCACCATTACTGCTCCGATGTGTGAATGTGTGGTGGTTACCTTTGGTGATGCTGAGCGTGTTGTCGCCGCTGGCCACAAAGTCATAGAGCGCCACGAAGAGGTTGGGGTCGCTCTCCGCCGCCCCCAGCAGGTTCTCCTTGGAGCTCCAGCGTACCGCCTCCGTCAGCGCGGCCGCGTCCAGGCCGAAGGGCCGGTGCAGAGCTTCTGGAGGAAGACGAGGGGCAGGGGGGGGGGGGGGGGGGGGGGGCAGAGAAGAAAACAGAGTGAGACAGATGGAAGAAGAGAGACACTGACAACCCCACAAGAAGCACACACAAGAAGCTTAAAGGCAATTTAGAAAAATATAATAATCGGAAGGCCCAACTGATTCATCGCCTCGCTACTCTGGATGGTCCAGGTATCTGCTGGAAACAACCAATGAACAGCACAGTGTGTGACCAACGCATTGCTCTGGTCAAGGATCAACCTGACACAGCTAGGTGTGGTAGCAGGCTGATGGAGGGAGAACAGCAACAGACCCTGGCCTGGTCCCCCTATGCTGTTGTTCTCTCTCCAAGCCTCACAGCCTTGGTTCAGTGACAAAGACAACAATTTAAGAATCAATTTCGGACTCCTCTGGTTCAGACACAAAATCAAGCAATTGTCCAGTACAACGCCAACAACAACAACCAAAAGAGACTGCCGGTGAAGTTTGTATCCTCTACCTGTCGGCTGGGGCCCATTGGCCTGGCCCAAATCTAGGGGGGCCGATCCATTTAGACTGGTCCACTGGTCCTCAAAGCTGCTGCTCGCCCCTAGGCAACTCAATAACATAATCTATCTGACTCTATGAACAACCACTGGAGTCCTGCTATGCACAAGACACACACACTGATCTAACACGGCGTGCGGAGCCCAAGCAGGTAGCCACTGTGAGGGGGAGGGATTTGGATTGTGTGGGGGTGTGTGCATAAGGAGAGGCGGGACCCGGGGTAGCTACGAAACGCAGGTAAATAATGGCTCATGTCCCAGGAATGCCTAGAGATGGTCCTCGGAAAAAGTTCTAGTAAGTCAAGTACATGAAACGACACGTACAGTCAGAGACACGCAACTTAACACTCCTTAGACAGTGCGGCACCTATGCACGGGCTCACACCCACTCAGCCCGATGTTGGATCCGAAACGCACATTCATAGTCACCTGTGCGGTGAGTGACTATGAATGTGGGTTTCAGATTATGCGTTTATCAGCAACACACGCAGCCATTGTACACACAGTCACACAGACAAAGTCACACAATTCCCCAGCTGCTGCCAAACTCCACGACGCGTCGGGACAGCTGCTGGGAGATTGAAGCGGGGCTTCGAGAGCAAAAGGGACAGTGATACATAGGGTGGAGAGACGGAGCCCTTATCGGTTAAGAAACAAAACAAGAGCTATGCTAGCTAAGGAATTGTTGAGTATTAGTAGTATCAGTAAGTGGAAACTAAAAGGATGTTATGCCGTTTCCGTATTGTGGTATCAGAGTAGCATTATCACCATTCACGGGGAAATACAGAAGTAGGAGAGACTTTTAACGAGCTTCATAGTTTGATCGAAACCTTTGTATCCTTTCACTTGCGCTGTGGTTCAATACCGCATTCAACCACAACTGAGGAACCACAGCATGAATAGACTGAACATGTGTCAGCTGGCGATCCGTTCTTTAGAGACAGCCAGATATTTGGAAGTTACTTTTGAGTTTTAATTATCCAAACGTTAGCACACACACCCTCTGGTAGCAACATTCTTACATGGTGTTGTTCAAGCCAGCATCTGAAGTATAACAATGGACGAGTACAATGTTGAGAGAACACACCGTGTGATCTGCTTTAGTCCAAAGTCCAATGCAAATCCCTTCTAAGATGACTACTACACAAAGCACTACACACCTTTGTTGTGGACCAGCATGCATTGCAGTGCAGCGGTGGCAGTGACCTGACTCAGCCACAGCTCCCAATACATCTTGTGGTGGAGTATCCCAATGAAGGAAATGTAAGGATACAGTCCAGAGCCGTCGGGGGGAAAAAAGGAAAGACGCAGACAAGCTAGAGTCAATGACGCTCCTAGACGCTTAAAAAGTTTCCTGCGCTGAAAAAAACCGGCATGACGACGGCGGAGGTAGTAGACCCCCCCCCGCACAGCGTTCTCTTTTACCCACGATCGGGACCACCTTTGAGGTCTAGAGACGCCGGCGGTGACTAGCGGGCTCCGCTCTCACTGGGATGTCTGTGAACCTCTCCAAGGTCTAGTCTCTGGAGGGCTGCCTACTGGCTTTGATGTGGCCTAACGGGGTTCAGCTCTCCCGGGTCCATCCGGGCAGCACCGGGAGCAATGACTGCTGCTCTCTGTGGTGGGATGCACTGTGAGGGAGGCAACGCGTGGTGGTGGTGGTGGTGGTGGGGGCGACTGTAATATTGTAGGGGGGAGGGAAGGGTGCATGTATGCAGAGAAGTTTGGGGGTATGACCGTCTGTAAGGTATGGGTGTGTGTGTGTGCATGTGTATATATGTGTGCGTGCGGGAGTGTGCGTGTTCGTGGGGGAGTGTGTGTGTGTGTGTGTGTGAAGTGTGTGTGCTTGTGTGGGCATGTGTGTGGGAGTGTTCTTGGGGCATTCGTCATCGCTGATCTTGTGGGCCACAGCAGATGGCCAGTGCTATTGATCCACACTATGCCTCTAGAGAAGGGAGTGAGTGTAGGGTGAGTGTGTAAGTGTGTGTTTTTATGTGTGTATAAGGGCTGTCAAGTTGTGGTTGGTTGGTTGGTCTACATGCAAATGTTGAAAAATCGCTGGTGTTGCTAGGCTATATCATCCAAAATAATACAATTTTGAATAATAACGACTTGAATAATTCAAGACTCCGAAGCTTCTGTTATAATTATTGGTTGAAAACGACGACAAAACATCATGTTGGTGTGAGACCCTCTTCATATTGAAGCTCTGCCGTAACAGAGTCGGACTCAGAACAAGAGTAGATCTGAAACCAAAGTAATTCCTCCAAAAAGCACTTAGGTGATATTGAGGCTAACATCTAGAGTAGAATGCCCTGTGGCCGATTGAGTTAATCTAGAGATAAGATTAGTTATCTCCAGATTAATTTCAGTCGACCAAGATATTCTTTGGATGACTACAGCCCGAGTGTGCATGTTTCAAGAATCTGTATATGCAACTGTTGTACATGGGGGTAAGGCCAACTGTTCGTCCCACGTGCATATCACAGCACTCTCTCTGAGAATGTCACTCTAATGAAGTAGTGATATTCCGCCATGCCCCTCTTAACCACCTGCTATTTCCCAACAGGGACGAGGCACACTCTCCAGGAAATGCATAACACTCAAATCATACCTCGAGACTGGGCTATGACGAAAGCAACACCTTGCCAGCCGCAACAACAAGGAAATAGCTTCACGAGATTGTTTGAAGTATTCATTGGATTTCAAATAGATAACAAATGCACCTTAAAACTGGATATGGTGTGGTCGACCAAACAATTTAAAAGACTTAAGATTGGAAAAGGTGTACTGTCATGGTGAGTTGACCGGAGACAGCGTTTGGTATGTGTGGAGTTCGGCGCGTGCCTGTGTGTGTGCCCTGTACGCTTGTGCGTACTGGGGGCTAGAACACATGTGTGCGGGGCAGAGACTGTGTCCTTGTGTGAGCGCGGTGGGCTGTGCATGCTTGTGGATCCCATTGGCAGGCCAAGCCTCCAGCACCCCCCCCCACACCCCATCCCCACTACCCCCCTGTTCTCCAAGACAGCTGGGATGAAGGTGACCCCCCCCCCCCCAAACCCCCTCCACCCCGACCAACTCTCTACATGCATGTGCTAACAGACATGCTTGCTGAAACATACAAACATTGTGAATGTGCCTCAGTGGTGATATTATATCCTTCCAGACTCACCAAGACCCTACTTCTATGGCCGCCACATGTGTGCGTCTCCTCCCATTTAGTGAAACCCCAACCATACATTGAATGAACAGTAAGACGCATGCCAATTAAAGACATAATTGTTTCTAATTGAACACGCACTACCTCGATTATGAAACAAGCGTGCCGAGAGGTATTCATAGTATAGCAGATGAACAAAAAAGCATCAACAGACACCCATAAATACCCTCCACATGGAGTCCAACTGGCCAGAAGTTGCAGATAAACGGCCTTCTGGCTGGAGGAAGCCCCAAACAATGAGCCGAGACAATGTCACGGATGAGGGCCACGTACACAACAAGACGCCATGCAGGCGTACAGAGCCGGGTGGGACCCCCAGGGAGAGGCAGAGGGCGGAAGCTAAGTGTGAGGTGGGGGTGGGAAATCAGGGAAAGCCACTGACAAGACAACAGCACAACAGCACTGTGGATGCAGCTCTTCGTCAAGTGAATTAATCGTTTGTTGACAACGACAATAATAATGTAATGCGATTAAACTTTGGAAAACTGATCAAATACCAGGTCAGTGTTTCCCACAGAAATTTTGGAGACTATGGGGGGGGGGGGGAAGGGGGCTGGTATGGGGCGATTGTTGATTGTTGACGGGGTACGGGGGGTATGGAGCGATTGTTGACCGGGGGGGGGGGGGCGGGGGGGGGGGTATGGAGCGATTGTTGACGGGGGGGGGGGGGGTGGGTATGGAGCGATTGTTGACGGGGGGGGGGGGTATGGAACGATTGTTGACGGGGGGGGGGGGAGGGTATGGAGCGATTGTTGACGGGGGGGGGGGGGGGGGGGGGTATGGAGCGATTGTTGACGGGGGGGGACGGGGGGGGGGGGGGGGGGGGTGTATGTCTTCAAACTTCGCCTGAGCAAAAAAAAAAAAAAAAAAAATTTCATGTGCACGCAGAGACTATGGCGGCCGAAATTAGACTATGGCGGGCCGCCATAGTCTCGTCAATGTGTGGGAAACACTGCAGGTTCATCAAACCTAAATAGCCCTGTAACATCTGAACAAGTCCCCAGTGGACATTTGATTCAATAATGAGACAAATGTAATAAACAGATCAAAGTACATGAAACCTGAGGAATTTGACTGTTTGCTTCATTATGTACCGTTTCACTTCATGTTATTTGCATATTAAACTAACATACTGGGCCCCATTAGCCACATTGATTACCGTTGCATTCATTAAGGAGGGCTCCTCCTTTACCAATGAACGTGTATAAAGACATCAGATGAGTTCAACATTTCCATTACCAATGCTACTTCAGAATAAGAAGGAGTGCACGCATGTTCAAGTACTGACAGGACACTTGTGCCCATTTCTTGACCTTGACCTTTGGCTTTGAGTGAACGCTTAACACCTGTACCGACACAGACAGATCCCGGCAACGCCTTTGGATGTTCCTCTGGAAGGGCACTAATTAGGAAGAGAGAAATCACCGACCTGAGCCCAAGGGCCAGTAGTCACTCAGGCAGGAACGGGGAACAATGGAGCCCTAACCCACAGGCTTAGGCCCTCCCTGGCGGGGCCCTTGGAGGGCCCGTTATGGGAAGAATAATGGTCTCTAAGTGCTTCCCTCAAGGCGTACAGGCAGCATGGCTAAGTGCTGCATTATGCGACAGGGCACTGGATGAGCGTCACATGACCACTTACAGGACGTCTTCCTTTTGCTGAGGTTTAAAAAATATGTGTATCTATAACACACAACTCACACCTTCAAGACTGTAGCATCCTTTCAGAGATGAAGGATGCACACAATTGAACCTATAGCCGTGTTTTGGAAGGGGATAACAAATGGAGGTTAAGAAGATAAATTCATCAGTGAGTGAGTGAGTGAGTGAGTGAGTGAGTGAGTGAGTGAGTGAGTGAGTGAGTGAGTGAGTGAGTGAGTGAGTGAGTGAGTGAGTGAGTGAGTGAGTGAGTGAGTGAGTGAATCTCCTCTCGGGCCTTGCTCAATACCCAAAGCAGATGAAAGACCACTGTTCCTATCCAGCACATATAATTCATGCTACATACACGTACACGGTACAGAATGGAAACCCGACGTCTACCATGACTCCAGCTGAAATGGGGGCAGTCAAGAGTGCTCATTTTGTTACAGACTTTGGATCGGTTCACTCTTGTTGAATAATCCACAGAGTGCTTTGATGATGTAAACTTGTCTGGCAGAGGTGTGGTAACTGACGTGATCCAATAAAAGCCCCGGGTAAAATAGGCGTGTTGACAATGACCACCTCAGCCAGCCACATGATCTGGTGGGTTCCATGCCTTCCTCCCATCCTCCTCCTCCGTCTCATCCTTTTGATTAGGACTCAGTGAGTAACCAGAGATAATTGAGATGTCTGGCCAGCTAATCTGTGTGTGTCCCAGTTAAGCTTGGCTGTGTGTGGGGGGATCTCTGTGCAATCGAGTCAAGCTAAATGGACAGTAGGTACACCCAAACCTGGGATTTTACTTTCTAGTAGAACTGGAAAGAGTTCACCTGATGGTGACCTGACCACTGGTGACCAGATCAGTCTGATGGGACATGGCATCCAGTTCAATATTCATACAAATACGGCAACTCCTCTAATAAGTACTCGCTAAAATAGGAATATTTGAGCGAGATATATAGTCTTCTTCTTTACCGCCAAATACATATTGGGCAACCGAACCATCCCGACAGATGGCAGATACAAGCCGGAAAAGCATGGAGTTCAGTAGCTTACCACGTAAAAAAAAAAATCACTAAATTTTTATATATGCTAATTGACTAAATACAAAGGCCTCAGTTCAGAAAACAGAATCGACAATCAAGCACCTAATCCAGTGGTATTAGGTTACATGGCGCGGATCTCTTGGGAGATTCAAGCACCATGGAGAACCTGAGGAAGACACTTTGACTGTGCACTGCTGGAAGTGACCGAAGCAACACCACACTACAGGCAACACAACTAAGGGCTTTGACTTCCCTGATAAGGCAGGCATGTGTGGCCACATGCATTTGTCAATCTGCTGCCATGGCAAACAGGGCAGGAACAATGCTGACATTATGAAGTATCAATGAGATAGCTGAACAAGCCAGCTCGTTTAATCAACTGCTATTGTCTCCACAAGAGTAACAAGCAACACATAGAGCTAGTGTGCTTGGATCACGAGGGGGTTGTGAGAGACAGTAGTGATAACGGGCGCCAGATGAGGGTTTTCTGATTGACTGTTCGGCTAGGGGGGCGGTTGGTTCGAATCAGAGATGATAGCTGGGAAATGGACATCAACAAAAAGATTTACTGTATATTACAACCTCACTATGTATTGTAGCACGCGGGCGTGTTTGTTTATGTGGGTGGGTGTATTGTGTTGGTGTACGTTAATGTTATCACAACACACACACACACACACACACACACACACACACACACACACACACACACACACACACACACACACACACACACACACACACACACACACACACACACACACACACACACACACACACACACACTTTGGGGCCAGGTCTCCTGCCTGCAACAAAGGAGATAAGCAGCAGTGATAATGTCCACGGGCAAGCAACACTCCTGGAAGCAGATCAACACTAAACAGGCCTGCATTCAAGCCCTGTCCCTGCAGCTAGAGATTCTCCCAGTACAACGTGTGCAATGAAACAGCACCCAGACGCACTGTTACAACAAGAAGAGTTCAAACAGTGATTCATCCAACGGGTGCAGACAAGCACTTAGCACTGGAACTGCTAATGGTAATAATCAACATAAAAAAGCTTTTATTATCTTTAATTACCTTTCAAAATAAAAGTACACAAAAGCACAAATAGGAAAAACAACACACTACCGTCATGATCGTACACATTGACAGACATACAAAAAGTAGCACAATATTGGAGGGTCATTCAGGTCATCTCAAGCTCAAGCATGCATACCCCAACACCCACACTTTCCAGTAGCAAAAGGGATAGATGCAGCCTAAAGCCCGGCTTCGACCATCTGCTGTGGAACACAGGAACGCCAATCATTCACTGCCAATGTGGTACTTAATCCCTGGCTTCTAACGATGGTAGCCTGCGTGGAGGCTACGGAACAGGAGCAGTATGCAGCCTTGGTAGCTGCAGGAGAGGGCTGTGCAAGAGCAGCAGTACATGCCCAGTGCGGAGGCTCATGTCTGGGGGTTGTGGTGTAGAGGCAGACAGTCACCAAGTTGGGTTTCTCTTTACGCTCTGCTTGCTTGCCTCCTCCACGGGGATATTAAGAGTGCAAGGTCAGCTAAAGAAGATCTTGAGGAGATTCAATATCTCGCTCAAGGACACTTCAGTGGAAATAAAAGGCCTAGCCATGACTGAGGTTTAAATATGGGCCTTCTAATTGAAGGAATCTTCCTACCCCGTTATACATGCCCCGTTGCCCTTCAGTTAGGACGGGCTTTGTATCAGCAATTACCACAAATGGTTGTGGGATTTGCACTGATTATACCCTTACGATTCCACTCTCTTTGGAGTGAAAATAATTAAAAACCCTTGCTAATAAAGGCGGAGCAGGATAAGGGGAAAGAGCAGCCAAAGAAGACGTAATCTCAAGACTCAGTGGCAGCTTTGATGCTGGCTTTTCCTCGATTGAACCTGACTGTAGTGAATGTGTCAGAGCTTGGTGGACTACACGGCCTGTGTGACGAGACATTTAGGCAGAGGCTGGAGACCCAGGAGACATATATTATTGAACAAGCCACCACGACAGAGAAGAGAACCAACAGATAGATGCATTGTACCACACAAAGCCATGTTATGCAAACATCCAACCAGAAAATAGGTCAACTTTGTGGAATTTGACTAGCAAGTGTATCATTGCCCTGGGATAACGACAAAGCTTAAGACAGAGGAGGTGTGGCCCCAGCTCCCCCTAGTGGCAAGAGCCAATGGGAGTTGCCCTTACTAATAACGCTATTATTATCATTACCTCCAGTCATTACACTGTGAAAGTCTTACAGTCAACACATGTTTAGAAATGCTGATCTCCTTCCACCAGCAGCAGCAGCAGCCTTTATCCTGGATGTCAGGGATTAGCGACACACAGCCTATTGCAAGTGGATTTATTTCTAATCCAATTGTACCGCTTAATGCAAATCAACTCAGGCCTATGGATCTTGGATCTGGGCAGCGTTCACCAGTGCGCCCAACATTGCCGCTAACTGCCAAACGGAGAAGCATCAAATCCTCTCATCTGCCCCAATTTTAATGATCCAGAAAGGGTAAAAATAGATAAGCCGATGCAGTGTTGACAGGAAATTGAACAGTGAAGCCATTTCAGTCAATATAGGACGATAGTGACTGACTTTTAATGTTGGATGAGGCTGTGTAAATATATATATTTATGAATTATTCAATTCAGCATAATAGCACAAGTGGTATAAAACTAAAAGGCAGGCCAATATAACTAGGTATAAAATAACAATAACCAACCGGCCTGGATGACTTGTGGCATTCATTCTTCAGCATCTACCAGGATAGTTTCAATCGATGTATGCAAAAAGAAAAAAAAAGAAAAAAAAATGCCTCTGTTAACAAGATTCCCAAGCTCCTGACATGGCCAAAAGTAAAAGAAAGTCTCTGGCACCCGTCAATCGACGGATAGCTCCGCTTCAGGAACACAGCACCATAACCAATACTCCAGAACACAGCTGGAATCCCTTTGAGTCAGCATCGTGGGGGGGTCCGGGCCGACGTGCCCCTCACCTATGCTATACCCTTCAGCGGCTCCTAGATGGGCTGTCTGTCTGCAAAGTAGAAACTTGGCTCCACTTGGCGTCAAGCACGTTGAATTAGTGATGAGCCCAGGAGGAAAAATGGCAGGGTGACCCGAGATGGGGACCGGGGCTGAGTCACCTTGCCTGGGGAGGGAAGACGAGGAGCGGGGTTTGGCGGCGGTTGGGGGGGGGGGCAGTGGTAGTGAGACAACCATAGGAATGCACAGATACGGGGGCTGATATAACACTGCTAAGAAGACACAGAGGAAGACGGGAGGAAGGAGAGAGGCCGTGGGGGCCAGCAGGAAGACCCACAGTCGTGTTGTCTTTGTCCCACATAGTGAGTCACTGGAGTCTGGCATCAACTCTGGAAGGCCCAGCGCTTGGAAGCGCCTGCAATGTTTCTCGGTTTCACACTAACAGAGGTCTTTGTTTATTGTCTGTGTGATATTCGCTGGCCACGCTTTAGAAATCGACTCTATTACAAAACAGTATAAAGCCGGATCAGGCCGGGCATTTAAACATGTCAATCCCTTCTGTAGTTTTAAACAGGACAAATCTCCTAGTAAGCTGGAGAAAGAAAGAGGGCATATTGGCATCGCTGGAATCACTCTCTGATCCCCCAGTCACTTGAATTACACCTTTGAACCATAGCTGGGGATACAATTATGTAAATACGAAGTGTAAGAAATCCCATCAAGTCAACTCATTTAGTATTCTAAACCCATCTGATTCAACAATATTAACACAATGAAAGCAATCGTCAATGCACCAGTGATACAAAAACAACAAGGTATCCTCATCATCACTCGATCATTTACCACTAGAGTTGGAGAGCTGAAGAGAAATCTGGGCCGAAATTCGACGTCATACATTTCTCTGACACCAGATAGAGTGAAAGAATAAACAAAAGTATACAAGATAGTGTTCTAGAAATAGATTACTGGTGGATCAAAAAACAAATTTTACAATCTTAAATCAGACGACTCACAACTTTCCTAGGCATCACAAATTGCTTTAAACACAAATATAGTGCATTAAGGTCCAAACTGTTTTACACTCTGATTGTGTCAGATTTCCCCCAACTTGACTTAGATCTTAATCATTGGCCTTGGATTTGACTCTTTAAACACTTGAGGCCATACTAAGTGGTTTAAATACTAGCCATTCCTTTAGCCTCCCTTGGATGAAAGGGACGTTTGAATGGTCAACGAAAGAGGTAGTGCTCCGTCCCAAGTCCTCTCACTTAAGAGTCATTGTTACATTACAGAGCGACTAAAAGAGTAGCATTCACTCCACAGAATAGGGATGGAACCACACACTGGCCTCTATAACCAGCCCAGGCTTTTCGAGAGACTCGTAGCAAAAGGCACATTGCTTACAATAATTGGTGGTGCGCTGTGCGGGTTTCATTGTCTGTAAGTGCCCCCAAACTAGGGAAGATCTGCAGTTGAGATGTGACAGCCAGGGCAACGCAATCATGTTCCATTCCCTAATGCTCCAACCTTCCCCTCCTGCCTTTCTGGGTAACACTGTGGTGAAGTAAGGCCTGGGACATGGGTGGAAAAACTAGACAAGATATGCAAGTAGCTCGTTATGGCTCTTCATTTTACGACAAGGACCAAATAGGAAAGGTTTTGCTTGCTGGAATGGTATTCAAGCAACCTAATTCTCTCTCGTGCTCTCGCTGGGCTATCTGCAGTAGAAACACTGAGATGGGCGGAACAAAAGCAGCCCACCAACTGAAAAAGTCCAACTCTCGCCAAGACGTCGTGGATTTCACGGACATGCTCTGAAAAAGCTGGAGCGAGACACCCCATGGACGGGGTGATACCAGAGTGGGTTTTGAGATGGTCTAGGTTAGGGTAGAAAGGCTAGGAAGCAAGAGACAAATCCATTCAGTGTTTTCCACAGTTCAAAGGCCACAGGACTGGAGCCAGCGCTGTAAGTGAAATATGAGGGGAGGGCTGGTGGGTAGGGTAACTGGTACCTGCTTCAACTTGCAATTCACTGTACTTTATAGCATTCTTCATCCCATAAGTTTGAAATGTCAAATGCCTGCTCGTGTGTGCCTGATTTAGTTATAATAAACGTACACTTGATATTTCCTGCTCAGTCTTTCTGCAGTGTATGGCTGGTAATGCAATCAAATATAAAATAAACCACTTCAATTATTCACAACGATTTCGTGAAATCAGAGAATGCAGTCTTCCAGGCATTAATCCCATTAGTAGTTGAGTGTGTTGCAAAGGTAGACATTATCAGACAGCGGCATAAGTGAGCATGTGAGAATCACTCGGAAGTAACGTGAGCTTGTGATAGCTGTTACATTGAGTTAATGGAGCAGACTTGCTGCTCATTCCCTAGTGGCAAGAATCATTGTTTACCAAGAGAAGTATTACAATGATTGGCTTTAGACGTGCGTTTAACTGGCTAACTCGGTATTTCCCCTTAGGCAAGGCACAGCTGGCCATCCTGAATGAACTCTATATCAGCGACAGTCTCCCATCTGTCTGCGAGGCATCTTCTAATCACATGCAACGTTACACAAACGCATACATACATATAGATTGTACATTGTATGGTATCAAGCTCTAACTGAAAAGGAAGAGAATCTGATGGCAGGATTGCTCGTCATGGCCTTTACCGCTAACGCGTCGGAAAGGCACCAACTCAGCGAGCCCACACTAGAACTATCACTAGTAAACACATTTATGGGTAACAGTGATTTCTTCTCACCGACCACCACACCCACATCCTGCTGAACAATGTAGTTTTGTCGCTACCTGAATGTTTCGTGAAGATATTAGTCCCAGGGTCCGGCACGTTAACCGCAGCTGTCCTGCCCGGCGGTGTCCCGGTGGTGCCGCCGACTTCTCGGGGTCTCCTCCCGGCGCTGCTCCCCCTGTTCCCCTTGACTTGGTGCGGCTGTGGCGCGGCGTGCGGCTGTGGTGGCTGGAGTGCGGTTGATGTGCTCTCCCCAACGCGGCCTACCTGTTGTCCCATCCCGACACTTTCGTGTAACAACTACAGGGACGAAGGAAACCCCCTGTCTACCTCAAGTTCACATCCCCCAAGTGGAGCGGCCTGTTCGGAATAGTCTTCCTCAGCCCCTCTTCGCCGAGTCGTTGCTAGCTGCTAGCTGCTGTCTTAGCTCGCTCACTTGCCCCGTTAGCAAACGTTAGCAGTTATCAGTGAAACCCACCCACCCTGCCTCAAACAATACGACCAAAAACCGAAGCGTATGGCAATAATCTAATCCTAACGGTGATCCAACGGGTCGCAAGGCAGATGGCAACGGCGACCCAAACGGTGTATTCTGTAAGATAGAGACGGTTTCAGAATGGTTTTGCCGTTCTCCGGCCACTGCGCGCCCCCTCTGACGCCGCCATCTTTACCGCAGAAGAGAACAAGATGTGTTTCACAAGGGGGGTTTCGATCGGATCCCCGGTCACCGTGATCTTCTACCTCACAACTGTCCGGACTCCGGAGTTGTTTACAGACCTCCAAGCCACTAGGAGGACAGGCAACAGTGGCTAAATTATGTCCATAGGTTCCATGCTAATGTATGCTTTTTTAATAACGTTTCAGGATGTCACTGTCCGTCATTTTATAATGAAGAAATCTGCTCTTACAGTTTCAGGTAAAATGTGAAAAAGTGAAAAAATATATTTTTTATTACATATTTATAATGCATGTATTGGCAATTACACACGACAAGATGTATAATACATTTTCCTTAATGTATGCAAATGCATATTAGTTACATTGTTAATAATAACAACACATAATCAACCTAAAATAAAAGGGTAGAATGAAGCCAGAAACATCAAGTTTATACAATGAAGTTTATTCTCCAAGAGAGCCTTTGCAGAACTAGAGAAAACAAAAAAAAGCAATCACTTCATCAGCTAGCCATTTTTTTTCAGAGGAAGTCCAATCTGAAAAAAAGTCCCGATAACCACAATGTGTCGTTTCAGCAATGACAATTATATTGTTTCAATTAAATAGTTTGACTTCGGTAGATTAAATGGCACAAATTGAGAATGGCCCAGTATTAACCAAGATCATGGATGAGCCATTGATGTACAGCGGACCAAAAGAAGCTGCGCTGGGAGAACGCGAAAAGATGCCACCTCGTGGTTACAAAGTTCACTGTATTATTGAGCTGGTTTTCGCTTTTTATTGTGCTGTTCATTTCACAGAATACCTCGTTTCACAGAACTCATCTCGACTTGGCACCGTTAATTATGCAATGTATAAATCCCAATATTTACATAATTTTTTAAAAAGGAAATCAATGCATTCAATTATTCAATGTCAGACCTACATTTACGCAGAACAATAAGAGTGCCCCATAGCATTTGTTTGACAGAATATAAATATTGTATCATTGTTACAAAACCTATTTTACTACCAAAGGACCCATTGTAAATCGTATTACTTGCATCAGGTCTCACTAACAAGTAACATGGTAGCTTTAATACGTAATGGCAGTTTCCAACAATACAAATGCACCAGTATTACCTCTACAGATGCCTGTTACCTATATAGAACGATTCTCAAGTTAAATATACATTTCCTTTGACATCAAACTTTGTTCCGAGAAAGATTAGACATACGTGGTTATTACATTCGGTTGTCGCTCACTGATTGGTTTTTTAAAGGGATTTCCATCATAGGGAATAACTCACAGCATAATGTGACAGAGGATATGACTTGAATTAGGGTCCAAAAATGACTGGAGAAGTATGGTGATGTACCAAGGTTATCTTCCAGAAAATCTCACGTACCAGTAAACCTCTCTTCCATCGCTTTTTAAGCAAACCCTTCAAAACTTTTTACGTTTATCAAAAAAGTGAGTTTAGATGGTTGTCAAGGAAGATCTATGCCTCAGATATTACTCAGAACGGTTGATAATTTGGTTTGATCTGTATAATTACTACTGACTAATTCCTAATAACAATTTGCCAGAGAAGGGTATTCAGGTTTGCATTCAGCTGCCATAACACGATGATCACACATTATGCACAAACATTGCTTGTACACACTAACAGAAAAAGGGGAAACATACATAATATAAAATAAATATGTAAAACAGGTATGTGCATTTAAAACAAACATTTTGTTTAACATACAATTATTTTAACCAGGCTGTCTCGGACAACCAAAAAAATGACAAAGAAGGCAGCTTAGAAAATTCAAAGTAAAACAGAGGAATCTTTTTTGCAGACGGTTAATTGATTTTCCTCAAGGGCCTATCAATATAATTAAACGTTCATGTGCGCAGAACATTACACTGAAGCAATACAATTAAACAAAAGGCCACACAAAACATTCAACTAAACTCTTTAAGAGGCATGGCAGTAACCTAAAGGTTGGTCTCCTCTACCCTTTTCCACCCGCAGTTCACAGGGGATTGATTGGTCACTGTTTGGATCAATGCACATATCGCTTGTCAAATCCCCTGAGACTGTGCCATGCCGTCTTTTTGGCGGTGGCAGCTCCAGGACCGGGGCTTCAGCAACTCCAGAAAGGAAGGCTGGAAGTAAACAGATTAACCTCAGCAGCTCATGTGGAAATATAGATAACCCATGTAGGACCTAGATGGAAGAGAGACTACCGAGACATGGAGGAAGAAGATGTTTGCTAATGCATGTTACATATATTTTTATTATTTGTGTTAACACTACGTAAATGTGCACAGCAATCAATTACAAATCTGGTCCCATTACTGAAAAGACTGATAATAAATTAGCTAAATCATCAATTTACTTTGACTATCTCTCTGATCAGCTTAAAGCCTAATCATATCACGGACGAAACATTGCAAAATGTCCCTCCGGGTTCTTTGTTCAGGCAATTTGCACACAACAAAGGGCTTGATGCGATATTGTAAAGTATAATTCAATTCATAAAAACATCAAATTTCAAATGTACCTCTGTGATGGGACAGTAGCGCTGGGCGTACCACTCCTGGCAGTACAGACAGATGATGACCCCCTGTCCCAGGAAAAGGGACGTCCACATGATGATGTTCCATATAGGACCTCTCCGCCGGTCGTGGAGGATGAAGTTGAACATCACTGTGACCGAGGGAGCATGGTCAGTCACGGGGCAGGAGGAAGCAGAACATACCCAACAGCACAACAACAATAGAAACCCGTGGTGAAAAACCAACAGAATATACTGCAGTTAAAAGGTTAACGCTTCATAGTAACTACATTCTATAACCAATTTCAGGAGTGAAACTTTTCACTTTCTGCTAAAAACCGGGAGAGAGTTGCACCTCTTTCTTCCAACGTCTACCACTTACTTCCGAAGCACATGAACAGGCAGAAGAGGACGGGGTAGAAGAAGCCAAAGCAAATGGCTAGAATGTACTCATGAACCACCGCAGACACGGTGAACACGAAAAACATGGCAGCTGCACGGAATCGCATCCCAGACATCTGGAATGACAGGGAACGAAAGAGGAAGCAAACAAGAATAGAAACGTGCAGCTCAATGTTACATGGTTGGCAGGTCATAAGCAGAATATATCAAATGTTTTAAATAAAGACAGGTGTTACAACTGCATGATAATGTGAAAAAATATCACTTTGTATGTGGCATCCAAGTACCAGCGAACCTCTTCTTCATCTAGACTTCGTTTACTCACCAACAGGAAGTCCCTGTACACATAGTAGTACAGCCAATCATGGACCACCACATTCCAAGTACGATAGTAATTGGCAAAAGACGTTGAATTCCACCAATCCTGTAACAATAAAACCAAGAACCATTCAAAATACCTTCACAAATCACCACGTTCAGGTTTGAGAGAATACACAGTGATACCAATTCAACGTACCTTGTAAAACATCCTATCAGCAAAGCGAAGCATCTCGGCAAACGCATTGAGCCAACAGTGAAGCAAGGCAAAGAAGGCCAAGAAGAGAACCAACGCACCTAGACGGGGAGCCATAAGAAGGTCAGCGCTTGCATGACAATATATAGGTGATATCACAACACCAACAACCCTCCTTCCAATTTGGAATCAGGACGGTCAATGCCGAATTGGTCTTGGCTGCGTAGGGGCGTCCAACCTGGCAGGATGGAGTTGAAGACTCCCAGGACCAGAGACCTCAGGTCAAAGAGCTGCAGACTGATACTTCGAAACTGTGGGATGCACAGCCGTACAAAGACGTAGTAGGCGTAGAACAGACATCCCAGCACCTGGGGGACACATTTAGGAGGCGGTCTGTTTCATTTTCAGACACCTCTCTATTTGTAGAACTCACTCTTACAATGACAGTGTTACCCTATAGTAATACTGGATCTTTAAATAAAAAAAATAAAAAAAGCAAACTGCAAACAAAGCGCATCAGATGTTGGTACCTGCAGTAACTTTGTGGCCACGTAACCCCACCTGATCAATGGATTCCTGGATACAAGAACAAATGTAAGATGTTGCACCTCTTCTTGGCATTTATTAGGAAGGAAGACAATGGAATCAACCACCACAGTGAAAATGAAGAAAAGCTGGTTTTACCTGGGGTAGTTATCTCTGTAAATGAGGGTAGGTGCAAAGAGGAAATAGAGATACTGGTTGATATGTGGCCTCAATGGGACTGAGTCTGTACATGACACAAAGAGTACTTCTCAGTCAGTCTGCAAAGAGTGTAAATTACAAGTCATAGAAATATCTTCAGAGAAGCGGACAACATACCGTTCTTCTCCTTAGCAGCCGAGAGCACTCGTGGAACGTTCTCCCGCACAAAGGAGTGCGTTTTCATCATGAGACGCACCTGGAACCGACACACAAACACATGCACAGGACACACGAAGGCGGTTCAGAAGCAGGAGGCCACGGGGAGTCAATGGAGCGCAGATCAAACGTCAACTCTACATCATGGTTGGTCATAGCCACCGCCAGTCCGGTCCGTCACCTGCTCCAGGATAACGATGAAGGAGGACGCAGGCGGCAGGCTGTTGCTGACGGCCACGTAGGTAGGCAGGAATCCCAGGCCCACGGCTTGGTAGAGGAGAAAGGCCGAGCCATACAGCAGGCTCCACAGCCTGGGGTGGCCACCGGAGCCACACTGACTCTGGGCCCACGTCTGGAACAGCATAAAGGGAACCAGTGACGCGGACACGCACATGTAGATCCACGTGCACACCACCAGGGGAAACTGCCCAAAGACGTAGACCAGGAGGTCAAAGTCAAGCACCAGTCTGGAGTTGAGGACAAATAGGAGAAGAAGGAAACCTTTTTTTTAATATTTGTCAGGCCATTTAATTATAAGGTGAGTGTAACACATTTCGGTCAAGTTGATCACAGTTCTGGGAATAGGAATGCAGGAAAAAGTGGTTAAAGGAAAGAAAACCTCTTTTAATTAGAGTTGACACAGTGAATCTAACAAACTGTATGATGAATAAATGAATACCACAAATCCTGACCACTCAACTGAGGTCCCAGATTTATAATTATCCCGAACCATGATACAATAAGTAGGCGTGTACGCTACCTGCCTTCGTCGATAAAATCCACGACCAGGGTGCTCAGGATGAAGAGGATGAGGAGGGCGATGAACATGTGGTAGATGGTCCGGATGTGGTTCACCTCAAACAGCTCACTGTGGGAAGCAGGAGATTGGAAATGGTTCATCTCTCGGACAGGAGGATGAACAGCAGTGATGGTCACTGAGATCAACGGGCTACAACTCTCGGACCCGAGACTAAACTCTACTCACTCCAGCAGGGATCTGCGGTTCACAAATTGCTTGCCCTCACCGTGGGGCGGCCGGATACTCCTAGGAAACAAAGTCAAGACAAGTAAATTGAGGGGCATCAGATCTGATGAATTAAAGAGCAGAACTTGAGGCCGTTGAGGGCGAAGACAGTACCTGAGTTTGCTCCTCTCTTTGTCCGACATCGAGGGAGAGAAGTTTGCCGGTAAGGGGGTCGGCTCCAGAGAGACGGACTCCTCGATCAGACTGTCCACAAGCTCACTGACATGGCTGTCAAACTGACGGATCAGGTCACATCTCAGGTGCTGAGCAATAGGCAGAGATACAGAAACAAGTCACCGAATCAGAGGGCGGTGATGTCAAGCACTGAATGGACAGGAGAAGCTGCGTGTATATAGTGTTCTTCTGGTTCCACGTGGCGATAACATGCAGACACGATGCAAATACTACTGTGTGAAAATAAGATACATGATTTCAATAGCTTAGCACATTCATTTCATTCATAAAACCAAATATAGATAATCATTTTCCCTTTTTCCTGGCAAGGTGGCCAGCATTGGGGGAGAAGGGAAAGTGCAACCACCAATTTCTGAATTTCCATTCCGTGGTCTCATGATCAACCAAGACCAGACACAATTAATTCGCTTTCAAGCATTTGTCTTCTGCTGATAACTAAAGCTTTGTTTTAAGTGACTCATCATTTGTGCCTCATCCAATTGGCCTAATGACCGACAAGACAAACAAGTCAAGTTGGGGTGATGGCTGCATAACCCATGATAATTTTTTTTTAATAAGTGCACTGTCATACAACCATGTCATACAAGGGTGAAATCTTTCTCAACCTTTCGTAGGAAGTTCAATAAACAGTTTCATCCATAGTGTCATTTTTATAAGACAAAATGAAAATAATGGTAATAAAGAGGAATAATAACTTAGATATTAAGGCTTTTTCCTTATAACAAACCTCTGCTTTCATCTTCAGTTGCAGTTTTTTGCTGATCACATATTCTAATTCCATTTTTCCTGCAATTATAAAAAAATGGAAAAGGCATTACATCATTTTGTAGAATGAATACATAGCTTATGCAGAAATGCCAATAAAAAGTCCTTTGAGTGGACTTTGGCTCCATTCAAATGAAGCCTTTTGGTCAAATTCATTGACACACACCAAAATCAACAGAGCCAGTTTCCTGATTAAGATTACTAAGGCTTACTGATGGGCATAGGTAAATAAACAATGAGCAAACATATATTAGCTGCCTGTAACACAAACAGATGTCATGAGTACAGGTACATTTCAGGACCAAGCACTATGCTCTTTATTTCCTTGTAGTATAATCAAAATCAGGAAATGACAGAAATAACAAAACATGAAGGTCCAAGTAATGCTATCAGGCCTATAGACCAGTTTATATACTAGTCAACTTATTATTTTGTAAGTCCTATAATTTTTTTAAATGGGGTTTTCAACTGTGGATTTTTACGCCTCTGCTATGAAAGACAATGACAAGATACATTACTCATATACAGCAGCATCATGTGTTTAAGTGATATTTCAGTAAGATGACCACAAATAAAGTAGCTGCAATACAATTTGTAATGAACTTTGCCATTAATGTGAGGTCATGCGTCCTAAGGAGTGTTTTTGGCTGGGAGTATCTATTTGAACAACACACTGTTGAGCTGCCAGTTCTTCGCAGGCATGTGATGCAATAGGTGAATCAGGATGAGACACAGACACATGGCCAGTAACAAAGCAGTTCAACAATGTAGGGTGATAGACTACACCTTGTTAGGATGCATCCTTACTTCCCTATTCCTAGCATTGGATGTGTAATACACTCACAAGTAGGCCTACACCAACAATGTCCAATCACCTATCTTAATTACATTTGTATTACATTTTCAAAAAGATACCTACATTGAGTGGACTATATTCAACATTCGCAGTGCCTCCTTTAACAAAAAATAGCATAATTGAATTGGGATTGAATCCCATCTAGCCACCGTGACCCTTGGCAATAGGAATATCCAGTCACTTATTCTCACCGTTGCTGTTTATGAGGTCTCCAAAGCCCTGCCTTTCCTCAGCCTGACTGCCTTCCATCACAATAGGGCTTTTCAGGTCAGGAAACGCAGGCATTTCGGGGATGATTCGCATACGTGGCCGAAGACCATTACAATCTCCACTTTCCATCCTGTTAAACACGATAACAAAAAGTGTGCGGTTGTGTTCAAATGTTGCACACTGTTTCTTGTGTTTCTTGCATGCATTTTTACAAGATTTGCACGGAATCAACAAGCCACTTATAAACTTCAAGAATTCCATGGATTTGGTTGTCAAATTCTCCCCAAACAAACAAATAGAGCGCAGGTGACAAGCGATGCAAACGTGCGCACATGACCGACGTGAGGAAGATAAACAGACCTGTGAGTTCGAGACGGGTGATCCCAATTCAAGGACACAGCTAGCCATTCACCCCCCGCTCGGATGAGAGACTAAACAAAATCGTATTCTTATCAAATCGGTTGTAGGTAAAACTGGGTCACGTCATTCACTGTTATAGCGTTTGTCAGAGCTAATCAAATCTATGGGTCGAATCAGATCACTTGTTGATGTGACTGTCGTTAGCTAGCAAACATGCACCGGGACTCGGGTAGTTACGAGTGTTGCCTCACAAACCTATCTCCGCCGCTCTGATGAAGGCGATATCCGACGGAATAAATGCCTGTTGGAATTTCCCCACCTGTTATTGTCACCCACGGCAGCCAGATCGCAGAACATCCAAGTAAATATTGAGGCGATGTTGAACAGGACTTGGTTCTAATTGGTCAAAAGTCTCTCCTCCTTTTCTACGTCAGCGTTCCAATCCTTTGCGTGGTCTTGTGTGAAAGCAATTCAAATAGGACACCGAAATGGTATGAGGATTGAACATGTCATGGCTATAATATGGCTAAACACTAAATATTGTTGTTCTTTATGTAAACACAGTAGCAGGTACAGTGTTTAACCTCACAACATTAAAACATTAACAATTAAGAAATGCAATATGTAAAGACTGTATCTTATAATCCTCCTGAATCCTACAAATAAATTAACCAGTAACCATAGCTATTTACATGAATTTACACACACATACACACACACGCACACACACACACACACACACACACACACACACACACACACACACACACACACACACACACACACACACACACACGCACGCACGCACACACGCACGCACGCACGCACGCACGCACGCACGCACGCACGCACGCACGAACGCGCGCACACACACACACACACACACACACACACACACACACACACACACACACACACACACACACACACACACACACACACACACACACAAACTAAAACTAAATGTAATTATTTGCATGTTGTCCAAAGAAGTAGGTTGTCGAGACAGAAACATAGGCCATATAAAAAACAATGAAGCAAACTTCTCCATGTGCTGCAGAAGTCATTAGTAATATTGAGTGCATTACTGGTGGTACGGCCACATATTACTGCTCTAATTAATTATCAACTGTCAAATTAATAGTTTGTAAACAGTTGTAATGTCTTACCATAAAATTCTGCCTCAACAAACTGTGCCACGTATACATTTATACTCTATACTAGAAGTATTTTGTTACATAAATGCGATAAAACAATGAAGACAAAATTATTCGAAATTAATAATTTCACACACTATTACGCACCAATAATAATAAAGAAAGAATAAAATATGAAGCAAATATTTAATGAGGGCCATAAACTTCCACTGAGTTGAATTTGTCCTAATGAACCCGAATATTAGACAGCCAATATTCAGTTAGTCCTTTGCAACCGTTTACAAAGAACGACTTCCACTTCAATCTTAATAGGATTTATTATCAACCGGCAAGGTTGAGAAGCAACTCCTGCAAACTCTGTTTCTTTGGGCAAGAAGACAAGGAGGGCAAACTGTTGGCCTGTCAGGTGCGTTCGGTTAGTGCCTCTAGAGTACATGGATCCCTAGAACAAGGTCAGCTGCAAGCGACTATACGACGAACTCTACTGAAATTAGTAAAACTAGTTCTATTCTTCCAAACATTCTCCACACGATTGGAACAGCCCTAACCCTCCTTTGTCTCTAAACATATAAACAAAGTTAACAAACCAGTTCCGGGAGAATTGGGAGCACCCATAACCTTTTTGAAGGAGTGGGATGAACAGAGGATTGAACACAAAGCACATCTCACACAGCTGGCCCACACAGCTATTCAATTAGTACATTTCCTGGACCTGATTGCTACACTACTGAGTTTTACAAAGCCTTTTGAGAGTATTCAAGGATGCCCTTCTGAAGGGCCGTCTACCACCTACCTTGTCGGAGACCTCAATGACTTCATTGCCCCAGGAGGACAAAGATCCGCTCCTCTGTAGAAGCTACAGACCGATCTTCGGTCTAACAAACTGCCTGCTGACTATTAATGACCTTTTAGTAAAAAGTGTTTTTCCCTTGTTTGCAGTTTTTCGTTGTTCAGGATTACCATGTCAGAGGGTGACATGTAAATAACTAGTATACTCTTCCCTATATTCGCAAGTCCCAGTCAGCTGCAGTTCTCTGTGTTTTATACATAAATGTAGAAAACTATTTATAACTTATTTATAGCAATATTTATTATTACTATAACATTGTTATTGTTGTTTTACTATTTAATAAAAAAAAATTCTACCTTTCCCTTAGCTTATCCTAATTGTTTGTCATGGTTATTTGTTCCCTCCTCATTTGGTATACGTGTGTGACCGAGAATAATGGACAGACGTGGCCGGGAGAATGGCCGACCTCAGACATCTGAGGGGCAGAGTGACCGGCGACGATCTAGCTTGGATAAAAGTAGACAGTACTGAGTACACAGCGTCAACCTCATGGCCAATGGTTTATGTCTGTAAAAAAACAATCAAGAGATATTGAAAAATAACAAATACCTTTGTTATATTATGGCAAGTGCAAAGTAAATAACATCACTACATATGTTTCATCCTAAAAGGCAGTGTTACCCAACATAAACATATAATTCAAATTACAGGGAATCTTTGTAACAATGAAACAATGAACAATCCGTTCAATAATCACACTCAATTAAGATTTATACACTGAAACAATTACACAAAGATGTAATACAGGATGAATTGAAATAATACTATTCATGTTAATGCAAAAAAAAACAACGAACAATAGTTATTTACATAATACACACACACACACACACACACACACACACACACACACACACACACACACACACACACACACACACACACACACACACACACACACACACACACACACACACAAACACTATAGGAAGCAGAGGGGTCCCAGGACAGCAGTTATCTCAGGAAGCAGTGAGGAAAGCCCTGGGACGTCCACACCAACACTTTGGACAGGAAGTAGCTTCATATCACCTCTGTGGAGGTCTGCACTTCCCATAACCCTCACCAGTAAATTGACCTAGAGCCAATAAGGGGAAAGAGACACACAGACGATGTTTCTACTATGGAAGGGAAGAAAAACCCCATTGGTGAATTGTTTATTATAAAATTGTGTTTGTATCTATTTAAAAAAAAAAAAGAAGTTACAAGACAAGTAAGCCAACACGAGAAACCCTCTTTATTTAAAGTTTCCATATGTCTGAAAAAAATCACTTTGCAGAAACTAAAAGATTCCTGATGCTTCATGATGGCTAGATGGATCAGAATGTTATTGAGTCTCACCACACAGTCGTCCCTGGATATTGTAATGAGGTTCGAACCAATTTCCGTCCCAGAGTCTCCCAGCAAGTGTACAAGGATATTGGCTGAATCAGGTATGTACGCTCTGCTGGAGTGATTGGTGGGACAACGGATGGTCACACTCTGGAAGGACGTGAGACTGTGTAACTGTAGAAACCTCAGCTGGACTACACCCAGGCCTGCATACTCAACCTACAAGAAATGATCGTTTTTTGTTCAGTGGAATCGCTTGAACAAAAGCACTTCCCATAATGCTGTTGCATGATACTCAATTCATAAGTGTTTACTCATTTTACAGTCCCACCGTTTTGAAACTTTGCTGATCAGTCATCCAATGCATGGTTGGTGTCCTTTTTAAAATGTCTGGTTCCCAGCGCCCTGTAATCTAAAGAAGAACAGAGGTTTTGTGCTGCTCTGCATTAAAGGTCATAACATCGACTTCCAGGTTTGTTATTGTTTGAAAAAGCTGAGCCGTCGTCTTGCTTGTGTCATTAGAATCCATCCATTTGAAATATTCAGTCATCATGACATTTTTCCAAAGCACAGTGAAGCAACACAGAGCTAGTTTCACATCCTGCTTCTGTTGCAAAGTCTGGAACAGACCGTTAAAATGTCATGCGTATCTATTTATTGGAGGCTTGGTAGGCCAAATGCAAATTGTAAGTTTGTTGTCATTTGCACAGCAGCTGCCAAATTGGCAAAGAAACACTTAACCTTCATGTTTCCACAACAGTGCAAAACAGGTAACATGAATACTAATAATCTGTGTAAACCCTCAATTTAAATTATCAATGTAAACCATCAATATAATAATCCATGTAAACTCTAAATCAAAACCATCCATGTAAACCCTAAATAATAACAATCTATGTAAACCCTAAATAATGATAATCCATGTTATCCATAAAAAATAATAACCCATGAATTGTAGATATTAAAAACTTTTGGTGCTTTGGGTCAATTATTTGTCAAATGTTTTGCATTATGTTGATCACAGGGTCAATTCAAATCAACGTGCTAATAAAAAGGACAATGATCTGTCAGTCCTTTTTCGAAGCCAAAGCCGTTTTTTTTTGTTACCTGTGGCGGTTGAGGGTTAATACAGGTTGATCCCCCTGCTGTGAAGTTACAGAACACCAGCACAGCGTCAAAAGGACAGCCCTGGTTAGGATCCATGTAGAAGTAACCTAAAACATATCAATGTTTATGGTGAATAATAGCATGCGGAATGGAACAATGGCCTTTCAAAATACCTAATAAAAAAATTAACATTTCTCAAAGTAATATCATTGGGTGTGAGATGCTACAGTATTTCAACCGATAATGGTATTCAGAATACTGAACAAGACACTGTTGACGCTTTTTACTTACTGTCAATGGTGCCCATTCTTTTTCTTATCATAGATAGATGTGGACATTTCCGAAATCAGGAAACTAAAAACCTGTTTGGGGACATACCATCATTGAGATCAGGGTAGATGAGTCCTAGCTCATAACAGGTGGTGCCAGGGTTGCTCTGTGTCCCTTGAGGCCAGCTGAAGAATTCCTCGTAATCCTCAGGAGATCTCCTGGATAATGACCTAGACTGCTGAGAAAAGGAATCCAATGAATCATTTATTCAATACACGGGAGAACAGCTTAGCCAGCAGGCCAGACACCCGTTCAGTCAGACAACAAACTTATAAACCCGAAAACAAAAATATATATTAACTTAAAGTTGCACCAACTTTTTGTCTTCCTCTTCTTCGTGGTGTGAGTTTGGGTTTTATCTTTTGTTTCCGATTCCGGGTCAACACAGGTCTTAAGGTATCTCTTGTTCTGGGTCTTAACCCAGGCCTTGTGCTTTGTCTTGGCGGTGCTGGAGGTCTTTTCCTGGGCCTTGGCTTGCCTGGTTTACCTGGTTTACCCTGTGAAGAAAAAAGTCATTAACAAAGTTAAAGCTTTATGTCTCAAAAGAAACCCTGCATATAGTCTTGGGTAATTGCATACACATTATATTAACATTGTTGTATTGTGTTTCGTAGATGTGTTAAAGTCATGTTTTACCGGTAGTCCAAGTTTGCCCCTCACACCTTTCGGTCCTCTGTTTCCTTGTACACCGTTCACTCCCTGTGATGACCCAAAAACAGTGACACAGGGAATGTGGAGGATCCAGGCCGATCATAATGTTGAAAAAGAATTCACAAAGATGTTATTCTTGTAGCTGTTGGGAGTCAGCGTCAGTATTAGCTACTCTGAT
Organism: Gadus chalcogrammus; assembly: GCF_026213295.1. NCBI lineage: Eukaryota > Metazoa > Chordata > Actinopteri > Gadiformes > Gadidae > Gadus > Gadus chalcogrammus. The sequence continues at coordinate 28,568,600 of NC_079423.1, forward strand.
TGGATGAATTGTATTGGTATGTAAACAGATGTTGGACGTGACCTGGAAATAACCCTAACGTTGTGACTTTGTCCAATGAAAATTTGGCTTTGTATCCCTGAAAGACATGAATACAATATTTTGTGTAAAATCACACTTCATATTGATAACACAATCAGTTTTCACACTTGTTGGGCAGCCATATGCTCCACTGGCTCCCGAGCTGTCTGACCTCTGACCCCTTGGGCTAGGTCAACACCATGTGAACGCTGTATTATGGAAAAGGATTTAACGATCCATTACGATAAAATCTGGTAACCTGTGCATCAGATTGAGATATCATATACAAAGAGCAGGTAGACCTAGTACTGTGTGTGTGTGTGTGTGTGGGGGGGGAGTTTGTGGGTGTGTGCGTGGGTGTGTGGGTGCGTTTTTGCATGCATGAGCGTGTGCATGTAGATACTCACCTTCTTTCCAAGGAGACCCTTTAATACCAATAGAAAGGGAATTGATCGGATTATTATGGTCATAAGCAGATATTTAATGTTACATTTTTCCTAGGGATGAAGGTCAAAGTCACATACAGGTGTTCCTTGGAATCCTTCTTTCCCAGGTGGACCACGCAGGCCGGTATATCCCTGGAAAACGTTAAATATAGCTACATAAAAAGGCAACCATGCAATCCTACTCAATGATATCTAATGGATAGGATAGCTTTTGACATGCGGTCTTTCAGCTTGTAAGATATAAAAGATGCAAACCTCCATTCCTTTCAGACCTCTTCGACCATTATGTCCCTGTAATCCGTGGTCCCCCTAGCAATAATTATCATAGAGACAAGACAAAAAGACCATGCATGTCAATGTTGATGCAATATGATAGGTTATTTCGCCCAAGCTTTAGTTTAGTATATTCATTTGAACCTACTTTTGGCCCCTGTGGTCCGATTGGTCCTTTTAAACCTCCATCACCTGGGAGACCCTAAATGTAAAAAAAGAGCGTTAGGTCCAGATAAAGACTTTAAATCAGAGATTTAAAAAATAACACCACCCAAAGCGATGTAATTATATTTAGTCAACTCCATGATCGCAGTTGTCATTGATTCTGCATTCAAAATTGTCGAATCATCAAATGACTTTGGACCTTTTTGCCGGTGTTTCTGATCTCCCCCTTTTCTCCCCTGAGTCCAGGAATACCCTGCACACAATTTCAAGATTTTTTTTGCATGGACAATATCTTCATGTAGTCAAAGAAATTGATTCAATGTATGCAAAGTGTACAAAATAGTATAGTATACTGTTGATGTACCTGTGGGCCCATTGGTCCAGGAAGCCCGCGGTCCCCCTTTGGTCCAGAATAACCCTTCAGTGCCCAATAGTAGAGAAATCATTGAAAATTATGTCTTAATACTATTACATTAGTCAAACAGATTATACAAGAGAAATGTCAAGGATCATGGGAATACTGCATTATTGGTTAGTGTCATACCTTAAACCCTGGTGAACCGCTGTTCCCTGTGATGCCAGGTTGCCCATGTGATCCCTGTTAAAGTAAACCAAAATAAGGATTTCATATGTGATATGCTTATGGCGGACCAACACAATCTAAAGCCTTACTGGCCCTCTGTATTTTAATCAACTCACTGCAACAATTAAATATTAGCCCACCATTTTGCCAGCCAAACCAGGTGATCCAGGAGCTCCAATGAACCCGATTCTACCCTTTGGTGTAAAAGGATAGATACAAGAATGTTGAAACCAAAAAATGATTCCACAATCAGTAAACTATAAACTATTACATGATATATCCTACCGTATAGCCTTCATTTCCCTCCACTCCTAGTAAGCCATCCAAACCACTAAGGCCCTGGAGACACGCAATGAAAAGATCTTTATTAAAATCATTCATTTTGTTTTATAATAATAATCAATTTTATTTATAAGGCACTTGACATCAACTCAATGACCTCAAAGTGCTACAATGCACATGCAAAAGGAACAAATAAAAAACCACATAAAATACTTTAAAACTAGATTAAAAAGAAAAAGAAAAAGAAAAAAACAGAGAAAGAAAACCATTTAAACATTTAAAACAACAGTTCAGCCAAAAGCTTTTCTTAAAAGATGGGTTTTCAGGCCTTTTTTTAAATAATCCACAGTCTGTGGGGCCCTTAGATGGTCAGGGACAACACAGGCTGGGTTTTGTACCTTGAATAACGATTAGGCGCTTGCTTTGCGTTTATTGTTATACTTGCTTTCAATATGTGTGCTGCTAATGGACTACCTGGTTTGCGTATATTAGTGTTGCCTATAGGGATACTTGGTTTGAGTATTAGTGTTTCTAACAGGGATACTTGGTTTATGTATTAGTAATGCTGAAACTTATATAGGGATACTTTGTTTGTGTATTAGTGTTGCTAATAGGGATACTTGGTTTGTGTATTAGTATTGCTAATAGGTATACGTGGTTTGTGTATTAGTGTTGCTAATAGGGATACTTGGTTTGTGTATTAGTATTGCTAATAGGGATACGTGGTTTGAATATTAGTGTTACTAATAGGTATACTTGGTTTGTGTATTATGCTAATAATGCTAATATAGGGATACTTGCAGGCTTTCCATGTCTTCCTTCGGGGCCAGAACTCCCTTTGGGACCATGAGCTCCCTGAAACACATTGGTATTATATCCCATTTTATATTTTCAGTGATCGTGTTCGATAGAAATTAGATAGTACATCAATTAAAAAAACTCACAGACTTCCCTGGACCACCTTTGCTTCCTCTGTGCCCATTTCGGCTACTTTTCGCCTTTTTTAGGAAAAGGAACAAATAAACGGTTTGTCTTTGGGTTAGACAGAGAGCAGTATCTCCGGTTGTGCCACTCTACTATTGGTCCTTGGGTAGGTTGGGTGATTGTTGGGTGATTGTGTGTATGATGTGTTCCTTCCCTCGTACCTTTGTTCCCTGTAATCCTTTACTTCCTTGATGACCTGGCGGACCGCTAGGCCCTGGATGACCTTTGCCCCCTGGAGAGCCAGTGAACCCCAACTTCCCCAGTGAACCCTGAGGATAAAACACATCACAACCATCTTAGTATGTAGATACCTGAGAGGCGATAGAGAAACACTAGAGTCGTCTTGGACACTTATGTCACAGTTATAATCGCAGATGACTTACAGATACCCCACGTGTTGCCTCCTCTCCCTTTGCCCCCGTTTGACCTCTACGTCCCTGAAAAACAAGGAGACCGGAGGGGGTATAATGTGTAAAACTGCATGGCTAAGAATATCATGAACGTGGCCAGCAGAAACAGGTCAATGAAGCTATGAACACACACCATCGCTCCCTGGATGCCTGGATGGCCAAGCCAGCCCTGTTCGCCATTTTCTCCCTGACGTGTGAAAACATACACAACATTCAAAGCATTGTATTTTTAAATGTTGGTCGTATTGCATTATAAGAATGAGGGTTAGGGTAAGGGTTCATTTGGCATTATACCTTCGGCCCATCGAGTCCTGATTTCCCATCTGTTCCTCTATCACCAGGCAAACCCTTCAGAAATAAACAAGACAATGTTCATGTAATTCTCATGGTAACCCTACAGTCATTAAACAGTCATATTATGTACTAATAACTTGATTATTACTGGTGCTGATGGCCCAATGGGTCCCTGGAAACCAAGACTACCCGGCGGGCCCTGTAAGGACACATTGTGCAGAATTTTAATTCCATATGATTAACAGTTCCATAGATACCACCAAAATACATTCTGCCGCTGGTGAATCTAAACACTCAAACCCACAGTGTGTCCATGGAGGCCCTTCTCTCCTTTGGCTCCTCCCACTCCGGTGTCTCCCCCTGGTCCGTACCGACCGGGGGGGCCAGGGGGTCCCCTCACACCGAGCGAACCCTGCAGTCATAACCACAATCACATCCATACACGAGCAGGGTACAAGCAAGGAGAAGATCCTTCTGTTACGTCTCAGCACCGCTAGCTAATGACTCCCATCTACCCGTCTAGTTTCTGTCTGACGGCTCTATCAACGTGACTGATTGATTGATTGATTGATTGATTAATACTTTAATAATCCCAGGGGGAAATTATTTTTGTCACGAACTCCAGATATACATACACAAATATTAAGGATAAAATATTATATAATATATTATATATATATACATATATATATATATATATATATATATATATATATATATATATATATATAATATAAATATATATACATACATAAAAGATAAAAGATACAACCTAAGAAATACAAATATACAAACAACATACATTTAAGGACAATATAAATATATATATACACTATATATGCATACATATATATATACACACATACGTATATATATATATATATATATATATATATATATATATATATATATATATATATATATATATACATATATAAAAGACAGCACTGTGCAAACTGACTTTGACTGACCTTCAGTCCTGGCACGCCCTGGTTACCTCTGCTTCCCGTTACTCCACTGTTGCCCTTGAGGAAGAGGGTAGTGGGAAAGGATAGTGAGTTTAGTGAGAAAGATCAAGGTCCCAGGATTGAACCCGTTAATATTCTGTGTTTCTGTACACCTCTTTTCCTGGCGGCCCTTTTGGCCTCTGAAGCCCACGGTTTCCCTCATCTCCCTGAAGTCCCCTCGTTCCCTTTTCTCCTGCAGGGCCAACCGTCCCTTTCTCACCCTTCCATGTGTGGGAAAAGATGGAGTTAAACTAAGCAAGATGACTGATCGTATGACGATGCGTGGTCAAAGGACCACAAAATGAGAGTAAAGGTTCAATGATTTACTTACAGCACTCCCTTTCTGCCCTGACGTTCCCTCGACTCCCCTCGTTCCAATTGGACCCTAAAGCACAGTAGGACTGAATAGTTCTTATAAATCATCATGATTCACCGCAAGTCATTGTACAGAAAACATTTGGCCTGTTGAGAAGACGAAAAAAACATACAGTGGCACATTGAAAAACGATAATCAGTACAGTCTGATGAATCTACCTCCTCACCATCGACACCAGCAACCCCCTTCTGACCCCCGGACCCTAAAGATCCCTGCAGAAACACACAGAAAGCCCAACACCCAAAGAAGGTTACCACTTACAGTGAACGTGGATGCTGCGCAAATGTAAACTCTGGGTATGTTCAGTTGGGTAGAAGGCTCCTACCTTATCGCCTGTCAAACCTGAGGGGCCCGTCGGGCCTTGGGGCCCATCTTTTCCCTTGGCAAAAATAAAAATAAATACATTTAATGATCTGGTTAAGGTCAACTGACATTTCTTTATAATAAACCTGCATGAATAAGTTTCACATGAGAACATGACTGATAAATGTCAATGTTTCGGAAGGCAGAACTAAGCCTTGGATGATTTACGATTCAAACAGGGATTAAACAACGGTATGTAAAGGAAAGCTTACTGGGTAACCTGTGACCCCACGGGGCCCGACTGGCCCTAAAGGGCCCGCGTCACCTGGGGGTCCGCGGAGACCAATGTCCCCCCAAGGGCCAATGTTGCCCTGGATGCCCTGTCATGAGGCAGGAGGATAGAATATATGGTTGCATGTACAATAGATGATGGAGGGTCGAATGGATCAATGATCGATTTTATTACTGATTTTATAGGAAGAAGGGAGGGAAGTGTGTTCAATGTCTTACAGAAGCGCCTGTATATCCTCTTGGACCAGGTATGCCAATGTCACCCTGCAGGCTCACAATAAGCACAATCACTCAAAAGACAACAAAATAGCCATTATCATTGGTCAGAAAACGTCAGACTCTCATTGGCTGGAAGACGTGAAAGGAACACGTGATTGGCCCCAACGCTGTGACACCAATTACTTAACCTAATTCACTTACTGTTGGGCCTGGTTTTCCAATGGGCCCATCTTCTCCTCTGCCTCCCTGTAAAACAGAAACAGAATATAAAGCATAGGAAAAATAACTATAAATAATTCATATATATATACAGTATATATACTTATTAAGCATATATGGCATAATATGATTTTATGATAATACCTTTACTCCTGGAGTCCCTGGAAGAGCTTTCAGTCCTTCTTTGCCTTTAACCCCCTAAGAAAACAGATAGCTCATGTATTTAATAGTCACATAACCACAATATATAATAGTACAAAGAATATAGCAAGGTTAAGGATTTAGAAACAGTGGATATTAAACAGCGCCCACTCATAACAACATTTCGATTTCGATCACGTTTAAGGTCTCAAGAAACCAGACAAACCTGGTGTCACTTACTCTAATTCCTGGCTTTCCTGGCTTTGCCAGCATTCCTCTGGCCCCTACATCTCCCTGTTAACAGATGCAAACATATTTCTATATCACAACCTGTTTCAAAAGACTATTGATATGGTTAGCATCGCCAATGGATGTGGAGTTGAAGGAGTGCTCGATATGATCTGTTTTTACATTTCTCCACAATGAAACTCACACTCTTTCCAACTGGGCCTTGGACACCAGGACCTCCTGTTTTCCCAGGTATTCCCTACGACAAATATTGAACTGTGAATATGGCACCAAGGCAAAACTTGCTCCTGTCACGTGTATGTGCTCCTATAATGTGTATTTACCCTGTGTCCAGGAGGTCCACTATCTCCGTTGATACCGTTCATCCCAATCGCTCCCTAAGTAAAGAGACACCATGTCAGGTCAAGGGAAAATGATGCATCCAGGATTTGCATTGAATCACAAACACTTCTACTGAACAAAAGCTGTTAAGTTATAGATATGTATTACATTTCTGTGTGATCTGTGTGATCAACAAGTTATATATTACACTACTGTCTGATCTGTGTGATCTGTGTGATCAACAGGTGAGATATATTACACTACTGTGTGATCTGTGCGATCAACAGGTGAGATATATTACACTACTATGGGATCTTGTGATCAACAACTGAGATATATTACACTAATGTGTGATCTGACACCTAGGTGGCTGACCCACCCTACCTAGGTGACTGACCCACTCCACCTAGCTGACTGACCCACTCCACCTAGCTGACCGACCCACTCCACCTAGCTGACCGACCCACTCCACCTAGCTGACTGACCCACTCCACCTAGCTGACTGACCCACTCCACCTAGCTGACTGACCCGCTCAGCCGGTTTACTGTAGAAGTAGGTTGATAATGAGATCTCCTCCATGTTGCCATGCAGGACATCTCTCCCTGTGAGCGGTGATGGCTGGCTTCACCTTGCACAATGATTTCTACAACAGCTGTGCAGCCTCACCAAGCCCCAGAGTCCAATCATATGAGGCCCTGCTTGAACCCGCCAACGTCCACACAGACATTCCAGCCAGTGATACGTTAACAATAGTGCAGATCATTTTCATACCGGTGTTCCATGGACACCATCTTGTCCCTTCAATCCCAGATGACCTTGCAGGCCCTGTGAGAAAGAATTACATTTATCTGACACAAACTAGTCCGTTTGCTGTTAAGTCATCCCCACTTCTTCAAGGTATCTCACAGAGCATCTCTCTCTGAGAACCAAGTCTTTATTTATGGTTTGATCAAGGGAAGGATGCATGTCTCAGGTATGACACTCACCTTGTGGCCCTTAGCTCCTGTCACACCTGGGATCCCATGCCTTCCCTTTAGGAAGAGACAACACTTGTTCATGTGGAGCTATTCTGATTACGGGTCATTCAGTCATGAAGACGTTAAGCCATAACAAACAAGTGCTACCATAATGGTAATGTAAGTATGCTTCATGGATATTTCGTTTTAATAGCATGCATTTAATACAGATTACGTATTTAACAATTACTTAGGGTGATAAGTAAACAATCAAGACCTTTGTACATATTACAGAACGTAAAAGCATCTTCCACTCATGCATTTTGAAGAACAGGAAAAGTGTTGGTACATAAGAACCTTAATACCAAGTTCCCCTTCAGAACCGAGCTCTCCAGACTTCCCCATCTCGCCCTGACAAAGGAACAATGACATCATGGATGATCTGAATATCATAGACATCTGTTATGATGATGTTTCACTCCTATTTCATAATGTTAAATCCTGATTATAGAAAACACATAGTGGACATATATGTTTCTACATTTTTAAACATATGACCAATAAGTATTTGTCAATGACATATTTGCTCTGCTGTCACTTTAATCACTACATATTGTGAGGGTTATATATATTCATACCAGGCATACATGCAAGGTTAAAGGTCAAAGTGCACAATATCCCAGTCTACTTACGAATTGACCGAGCTGCCCAGAAAAGCCCACTCGTCCCTCTCGACCCTTTATCAGAGAGGCAAACACATTACCATTTGTCTCGTTCAACTAGCCTACACATCTTATCTTCTCTATGGATCAGATCCATAGAGAAGATATAATTTGTGTTTGAAATTGTAAATAATTATACTTGAAGAAAATACTTTTGTTTTGAGAATTTGTGTTTGAAATTGTAAATAATTATACTTGAAGAAAATACTTTTGTTTTGAGAATTATGGCAACTACTAGTAGGTCAAGAACTGCTTTGAAACATGTTTGTGCAAATAGTGTGCATAATAATGTTCACTAAAAGATCAGCGGCAACAAAATTCAATTCATATCATATATATTATATGCAATATTCATATATTCATATCGCATCTTAACACATCCCAATGTTCAGTGACCTGTACAAAATACGACACATCTTCACCGGCACAACAGTAGCAAGAAGACCACTCGAAAAAACTGTTGAATATATTCAGGAAACTACAGTACATTCTTTATCTTTCCTTTGATTTCATGCAACTGTATTTCCCTTTTCTTACCTTTTTGCCTCTAGGGCCTGGATTCCCTTGAACTCCTGTTGGACCGCGATTTCCCTGTCGAAAGACGGGCCAAATAAACCCAACCGACCAAACGTACACACCCCAACCATTCACTAAAACGATCAACACTCTTTATTTAGTTTAAAAGCTCCAACTCCAACCTTCAGTCCATCGTTTCCTTGTTTTCCCTGGTCGCCAATGATCCCGTCCACCCCCTTCAAACACATCACGCGACACAGCAGACACAATCACTTCGGTCACTACTCGAACGACCTTGTTTCCAGATCAAACGTCTGATGTTTATTTCACATACACTTAGTCCGGGTAGACCCGTTGGTCCTGGGGGTCCGGTCACGCCCTCCAACCCGGGGGGTCCACTGAGGCCCTTAAACCTGCGTTTACCTGGAGGTCCTGGGGGGCCCTGCGAGTCAACACACACAGAGGCTGGTTGGGTGGGAGGGTGGTACCACATGGATACATACAGAATGGTAGGTAGAGGATTACAGGAAGACACACAAGGGATTCATTGATAAAGGTACAGTCCAGAGACACAGATCATGCAGGAAGAAAGGTGGACAGAACAGGTAGACAGGAGGAGAGGTATACAGGAAGGATGGACTGAGAGACAGACAGGTAGACAGGAGGCCAGGTAGGAAGGATGGACTGAGAGACAGGATGGACTGAGAGACAGACAGGTAGACAGAAGGACAGGTAGGTAGGATGGACTGAGAGGCAGACAGGTAGACAGAAGGAAAGGTATACAGGAAGGATGGACTGAGAGACAGACAGGTAGGCAGGAGGCCAGGTAGGAAGGATGACTGAGAGACAGACAGGTAGACAGGAGGCCAGGTAGGAAGGATGACTGAGAGACAGACAGGTAGACAGAAGAAAAGGTATACAGGAAGGATGGACTGAGAGACAGACAGGTAGGCAGGAGGACTGGTAGGTAGGAAGGACTGAGAGACAGACAGGTAGACAGGAGGACTGGTAGGAAGGATGGAGAGAGACAGACAGCAGAAGAGAGCAGAAGGACAGGGGGTAAAGATGGAACTCACAATGTCTCCCTGGAAACCTGTTTCACCCTTTTCACCCCGATTGGCTTTCGCTCCCTGATGAAAGAAGCCCAGACAAACCGACACACACACACACGCACACACACACACACACACACACACACACACACACACACGCACACACACGCACGCGCGCACACACACGCGCACGCGCACACACAGATCTATATTTAGTTCCTACAGCTGGGAACGTTCTGATTTATCTTATGTAATCACATAAGTAAGTTAATGAAGTAATCTTACAGGATCACCTGAGGGTCCAGGGATTCCTGCCTTCCCATTGGCTCCCTGAAATCAAATTAAAATAAATACTTCACACGCCCATTTATAGCATGGTACAGTATTTTGCTGACCCTTCCATGAGCCAATATTGCACTGGAAGCCCAACATTGCTGCCTCTAAGTTATGATGAGGCAAGAACATAACCATTAATTAACATTAGTTAATGCAGTAATAAGCATCATTATACAGCATTAGCATTAAAATAAGTGTTAATTAATCGTTAGGTAAAGCATATTACTGCATTAACTGAATGTACCCTTATGCATATTATTGTGTGTTTTCTATATGTTGTAAGTATTACCGGCCAGTAATTGACACAAGCACATGCACCACATGAATAGATTGAACCAACATGTCTTTGAGCGTCCGTGTGACTTACATTGGCTCCTGATATGCCCGGTTCCCCTATTGAACCCTCGTTGCCCAGACCCCCCTGATGGAAGGATAAGATATACTTTATTCATTATTTATTGACACAGCCGGGTAATTATAATGCCCCTGCAGAAGGTACAGCCCATGGGAACTAACAGAGGAATATGGAATTACATTCTCATTATTGGTAATGATGAAATATACTGAGGTCTGGTGTAAAGATGCTGTGCTGGCAGTGTGTTTGTAAAATGTATGATGTGAGCTCTACTCACAGGGTCTCCCTTTGGACCCAATGGACCGTCCGGCCCTGGGTTTCCCTGTTTGAATCCACATTCGTGATATTAACATTCATAATTACTTCATATGAGTGACATCAATACAAAACAAGCTAACGAAAACTTGAACTCACAAACTAGTACAATAGTTAGACGTTGGTTACAACATTATAAGACTTTGAGGATGAGCATTTCTCATTATTATTGGATGTTTCCTCAGTTTTTTACCTGCGGGCCGCGGACACCTGGGAACCCGACCGCCCCGTCAGAACCGGCCTTTCCCTGACGAAACGAGCATAGTGTCGATGGAGACAGAGACACAACAAGGACGGACCACTGGAATAGGAGCTCTGAGCGAGTGTTACCTGAGGTCCAGCATATCCCCTGATGCCCAACGCTCCCGGCTGACCCTGCGCGTAGAAACATCCAATCAGTTCCATACGGTACATTCAACTATTATTTTGAGCGCAAACTTTATCAATAAAGGTTATTTTTCTGGCTTACCGGAGCACCATTGACTCCTGGGACACCTTTTGCTCCCTTTGGCCCGAGTTTCCCCTATTGAAGAAGTGACATTAATACATGCTAGACATTTCTCAATCAATAATCGATAATAACATTTACAATATGGGCCATCTTAGTGATCGCTGATCGCTCACCGGTGGGCCAGGAGATCCAGCAAACCCAATCGCTCCGATATCTCCCTGAAACACATCGGAGGGTTCACAGTGAGCCAACAGCTACTGTATGAACATCAGCACCCAACACGAAGAGGTGACTGTAGGAGACATCAGCTACTGTATGAACATCAGCACCCAACACGTAGAGGTGAATGTAGGAGACAACAGGTAATGTATGAACAGGTGAGGATGTTAGCGTCACCTACCAGAGGTCCTGATGGTCCTGGGAACCCGGTTGGGCCTCTACCCCCAGGAATCCCCTAAAACAAAGAATATTGATGTGACACTAGAAAGGCCATGTCATATTGAATAATATAATGTCATATATAATCTCAGAATTGTTTCTATCCAAACAAGCAACAGATAGCAGAAGCGGTCAGCAACTGCGGAAATAATCAGCATGTCTATTGTACTAGACTTTACAACTGGCCTCATCTGGCCAATGTTACTCACAATGTATCCTGTAATCCCAATGAGGCCGCTGCTTCCTTTGCTTCCCTGGTCAAAAGGAGGACAGTACAGTCAGGAAAAACGCTCCCTTTGTTGTTTTCGTACATGTCTGTCTCTCTGGTGCTCACCTTTTCTCCTTTAGGTCCCCTGTTTCCCTGTGGGCCCGGCTCTCCTTGATAACCCTGTGGCAAAATGAACGACCAAACCATTTAATTCCACGGTAGACACAAACCAGAGGCCAAACACCAGAGACACCACATTGTAAAATAGCGCCGAAGCACACTGTAAACAGTACTACTAACTTATTAAGATTGCGAGCACTACAATTAAAATCAGTCGCAGAGTTGATAGAACTTAAAGCTATTTTTCTTCCCTTAACAAGTAATCTACTTATAATTTTGAGAGGCTCATCAGGTCTGAGTAAACACCTCTAGTAAGTATACTTCAGTGAAGTCCAAATGTTGCGGTTCTGAACGAGGTTAACGGAAAAATCCATCCAACCTGGCGGCACTCCACAAGCGACGAAGGTCCCCACCAGTGTGAACTTCTGTTGCTTGTGGAGGGCCCATATACCTCTTATTAAAGTCACTTATCCCAGCACCAGGTATTACACCATCATGCATCCAATGTTCACCTAGATAACATGAGGAGACCTGGCCGTTCTTACCCTCTCAGCCAGCTCCCCGTTGGCCCCCTTCTCTCCACTGTATCCTTGGGGGCCCTGGACAGAGCAACAGAGGACGGTGTCAGAGATGAATGAGATCTCTCTATAATGGCACAGTGGTCACTTTCCATTTTAAAATTCGCAGCTCCTTCTTTTTTCTTTTTTAAGGTTTTATCCTTTTTTAGTACGACCGGAAGGTATGGGAGAGAGAGGGGAAGACGTGCAGCAAAGGACCACGCGCAGGAATCGAACCCTGTCCCTGCGGTAAGGACCAGGCCTTCATGGTACACCCTCTACCCGGTGAACCACCGGAGTGTCTGATATACCATTCCAAAATGCACCAGACCTGATGCAGGGCTCTACCCTATGGTCACTTTATGGTTCCAACCACGTTGTTCTACTATACTCTGCATTACCACAGAGGAGGTTTTGTATTGATAGCCGGACCTAATGTAAGTCAGATATTGATTGATCTGTCTCACCTGTTCTCCTGGAAGGCCGGGAGGGCCTGCCTCTGCATTTCGTCCGGGGATCCCCTCTGCGCCAGCTCTTCCCTGGGGTCCTGGCAACCCCTGTGGCCCTGGCCCTCCCTGGACCAGGTACATAATCAAACCAGCAGTCATACGAACAACCTCATTCTTAACGCATGCTTCAAAGCTTCTTTTAGGACGACGTCGGCCAATACACTGCCCCAGATTATGACTGCTATTGGCTCAAACCGGAAGCTCACCACAGTTATCATTTCTGATGTTTTAATAACTCCAGTGTAGCTGCGGACATTACTTAGAGGCCCTGAAACTATAACCTCATGACCAGTAGAGGAGTGAACGTGAGGTCTTTGCCGATCCAGGAAGTCTGAAAGTAGCCTGCTGTCGACGATCCATCACATACAGATGAACGAGAGATACCTACGATTTTCCCTGGGTCTCCTTTCCTTCCTTGTTTGCCAGTGATGCCAGGCGGCCCCTGAAATATTCATCCAGCTCTTGTCAGTCAAATCGAATCCTCCTATTGGATGCATTCTATACTAATATGAATAAATAGGTCAAACATTGTGTTGGTCGTGAGTTTATTTTCACCCACAATTGGTCCTTTGTCATCAGCAGGTCCTGGGGGCCCGAGACGCCCCTTCACTTTCTGGTGAAACAAGGCAGGGATTGCACATATCTAAGGGCCTGATGGTATATGAATGAGGGATAATTGATGAGTAAATGCTAACTCAAATTTTTTGACATTTAGAAATGGAAAGGCCTACCGGCCAAGATGAAACCAGCTTCTTGTAGATCTTCTTTTTCTGTAAGTATGATGACAGGGCAATTATCTTCTATTGTCACACGTGACTTCATGAACCCCATGTGCTTTATACCAAACCAAAGTTCAAAGTGTCCTTGTCTCCTTCAATTACAGCATGGATTTAACACTGCCAGGGCTAGGGGTCCAACTGAGGCTCCCATCCAAAGGATTTCTGAATGCATGCACTCACAGTATTGTAAAGAAAATGGCATGTGGAAATGTATTAAAAATATAATATATTCATATATTATAATATCTAATATATTATTTGAAAAGTGTCAGAACAATATGTAATTTTGCATCTCAGTCTGCTTCTGGTTTGAAGCATATCACTGCTACTGCTGCAATGGACAATTATCATCCAATTCAATCATTCAATCGCTGAGGCAAATGATTAAGAAGCAGTGCTGTGTGGCTGGGCTAATTGGTCTGTCCAGTGCATCTGAAACGGTTGAGCGTGTTGAGGAAAAATGAATGCCATTCACAAACACTATCAAGGAGCCTAAGAAGACAGTGCCAGTGCTGATGGAAGTAAGATAGAAGTTGTCTCTCGTAAATAATATCCTGGCAGTAAGTTCAATAAAAGTCTTTCTTTTCAACTTCATTGATTAATCTTTTGACCGTTGACCTTTTGATCGTGCAAGAAATGCTACAGCCTCAGTCTGAATTCCCTTCGGAAAGAGGCTCTCTTATCTACAAGGGACTGAGCTGCTTCGATTGCCTACCTTGAAGGCCTGCCACTCTTCTTCAGACGTTTTGAACACCACAATGGCGGGCATCCCGGGAGGGCCGACGGGGCCTCTGTAGCCAGTCCTCCCTGTCCTGCCCATCCCTCCTTCATAGCCCTGAGAGGACGTGAAAGGACATGAAACACAATGAGGATGAAACAGTGACTCAGGCATCTTGGAGAATGATAGGACTGGATCGAATCAGATAGCATAGGATGGGATATGCTATGTATAGGTTTTCTGTTATACTTAGTTTAATAATTAAAAAGATTGTTAGTTATTCTTACTTTGTCTCCTTTAGGTCCAGCAAGTCCAGTTAACCCAGGCAGGCCCTGATGTCCCTAATTAAATCACAAATGTCCCTTAGTTAAAATGTGTAATATTTATAGGTCTATATATTAATCAATACTAATATTTCTTTATATATCTATATATATATATATATATATATATCTATATATATATAGATATATATATATATATATATATATATATATATATATATATATATATATATATATATATATATATATATATATATATATATGTCAAACTATCAAAACAATTTCAAATATAAAATATTTTTTGCTTATATGGATTGCAATTTACTGGGACTTTCAATAATGTGAGGTTGAAATGAAGTTTTATGATAAATCCCTATTCTAATGAGGACTATGGTGGGTAAAGATACACTTCAGTGTAGTACCGCTCTTCAGACAGAGGAGGGAGCAAGTACCTTCCATTGGAACAAAACAGGCATGTCATCCTCTACCACATACACACATGCAAATGGGGCACAAACTCATGAATCTCTCTCTCTCTCACTCTCTCACTCTCCCTGCACACACGCATGCACGCACACACACACACACGCACACACACACACACACACACACACACACACACACACACACACACACACACACACACACACACACACACACACACACACACACACACACACACACACACACACAGTCGCACACTAGACAACTAGTTTTATATGAGATGAAATAGGTACAGACACAACTGTCTCTCAGTAATCAAATCAGCCCTGGATAAATTGAATTTCATCTCAAGGTCAGAAAATGAATGACAAAAATGTCCCTTCCTTCGTTCCATCCGTGGAAAAAGAACAAAGCCATCTTTTTCTCGACTGCCAAACAATGGCTTGATTGTAGGACTCATTATTTATCTGGATGATCAAAAATAGTTGGATAATAATCAGAAGTGTATCTTACCCTCTGGCCTCTGATCCCAGGACTGTATGTTGTGTAGTGATAAGTGTGGTTGGCGGCCTTGTCCTGCTGCTGCAGATGTCTGGAGTCCAGCTGGACCGTAGACATCCTGGTGCCTTCAGCTTCTACAAGATGCCTGGCGTTGCCATCGAGGGTCATGGTATCATGGTCTTTATCTATGTCGTCAAAATCCTCTTCTGGTACCATCCCTCTTTCCAAGCCTATCGCTTCCTCTAAATCTAATTGTGTTGCTTCACCTTTCTCGTCGTGGATATCTGCCTCCGTCTCTCCCTCGGTTCCACGTCCGGCACCGGACCAGTCGGGCGGTGTGGGGCCCTCGTCGGGGCCCACCTCGAGCACCTTGTCATGGCCTATCTCTGCTGCGCTCATCCCCGTCTGTGCATCCAGACCAATACCTCCATCCACGTCCTCCCCACTCAGTGCCTCACCATGAGAAGATGTGACAGCTATCTCGGTTGGATAAGACGCGTACTCTACGTTTACACGCGGCATAAGTTCATCCACCTCAGATCTCTCTGGCGTCAGATCCATCCCATCAATCCCACCATCCAGAGCTCCGGTTTGTACATCCGAGGCCCTACCTCTTACCTTCTCATCCCCCGAGATGGGCTCTCCCTCTCCAGAGGACGTCGTAGGTGAAGGTGCTTCGAGTGTTTCCACCTGCGTTACCTCTGGCTGCTTCGGCTCACCAGCGCTACCCTCGTTCCCTGTTCCCGCCTTTAAGGAGACATACAACTCTGATTCGCTGGTTGGGCCGTAGAGCTGAGTGTCTTGAGTTGCCATCTGAAAGCCCTCTGGC
Source organism: Gadus chalcogrammus (assembly GCF_026213295.1). Taxonomy (NCBI): domain Eukaryota; kingdom Metazoa; phylum Chordata; class Actinopteri; order Gadiformes; family Gadidae; genus Gadus; species Gadus chalcogrammus. The sequence goes on from NC_079423.1 coordinate 28,585,293, forward strand.
CCACTAGAGGAAGTCGTATCCTGACTGGATGACTCCCCGTCTCCTCCTGTACCAGAGGTTTGAAGGCCTGAAGCCGTGGGGGTCTCCACCTCGATGACGGGGCTAAAGATGGTCGTCTCGAGGTCCTCAGTGGCAGACGCCGAAGACGTTTCGGCGAACGTTGATCCCTCTTCGTCGGTGGAAGAAGGGTCATTCGCTTGGCTCTGAGGTCGAGGGGTGGTCGATGCTTGTGGTGATGCCGTCGTGTTTGTATCTCGAACCTCAGCCCCCCCGGGGTCCTGGTCCTTCGCTTGGGATTTTTCCGTAATTAAACGAGAGGGCCGCTGCCTTGCGTCTCCAGCCTGCTCATCAGTCGCAGGGAGGAGAGAATCGGCCTCATAGGAGGCACCGCTACCATGTTCTTTCTGCTTCAGGGCTTTGCCTCCTTTCGGTGAAAACCTTTTTCTTCCCAAGTCTTTATCCCTACTTGGAGGTGTATCTCTATTACTGATAGAGGACTTTACAGGTTTTGCTTCAAAATCGGCTCCATCAGCAGCAGCAGCAGCAGCAGCAGCAGCAGCAGCAGCTGTAAGAGTCACCCTGACCTCTGAACCCTGAACACTGCGTGAGTTGACTTGCTGCGTTTGAATGGGAAATCTGTCGGGTTTCTGTTCGGCTGCTGCCTGACCTCTAAGTCTTGCGCGCACGCTTTTTGGATTTCCGGGCTTTTGTAACGCTCGGATGATGGGCTGAGTGTTGGGCTCAGACACAGCCCCAGTCTCCTTAAGGAAGGGGGACAAAGGCAGTGTCTGTCAAGGTCTGTTGTCCAAAATAGTAATATAATTATAATTATAATAACCCAATAATACAATGACTCGGTTACTTTGGTAAGTAACCATGGTAGCACAAATCCTTTGTTAAAAGACAATCTACCTTCTCTAATATGACAACTAAACATGTTCAAATGTGTGAGGAATAGACAGGGTATTGTGTCCCCAACAAATCCAGGTTCATGAGTCAACCATGGGGCTCTCTCGGGCTGGCATACTAGAACTGTAAAACATCCATTCCCAGACCCACTATTCTGATCCATTAAAAGCATTAATGGAAATCCCAGCAGGCACCACCTGCATAATAACGACAACATAAACGAATGGTTTCCTCAGCTTCCCTCTTTTCATACACTCACTAGTGAAACGCATATGAGTAAAATAATGTATGGCACTCGGTTCTATGAACTGTACCGACAGCGATATATTGTTTCTCTTCTTCTGACAAATGTATTATTGTAAGTGGCTTTGGATCAATGTGTCTGCTAAATGCCCCTCAAGGTAAATTTACCTCTCCATGTAGCGTAGACGTACAGGTGAGGTTGGGGTCATGACAGGGTGGTCTTGCCGTGCTGGACTTTCCCAAAACAAAGAACACCTGCAGGACTGCGGCCTGCAAACACAACATACGACAAAGTAACAGCTCCTGAGGGCTACCACAAAGGTTACATATTACTGAGTCATATGACGTTTGAATAGTTGTTTGAATCAGGTGTAAGTTTTCACATCTGGTGCAGGCAAGGGACACGTTTAACCATTTAAAAAACAAGTCAATTTGGTTATAATGCAGTCATCAACATCATAATAATGAACAAACTTTATAAATTCGAATTCTTTTTTGCAATCTGTGAAAGGCATGATAATTTTTAGACATGGCGACATCATTATACAATATAATACAAGCGCGTTCACAATAAAGGAGAGCAGACAGAAAGAAAATCCTGGGGCCGGGCAGGAATCATTTATTATCAAATTGCCTGCAAGTCTACCCAATATGCTTCGACCACAATGGAACCACATACAAAGCTACACATCGAGGGTATATGTATAATTCAGAGATTTGTGCAAGGCAAATTAGGAGTGTGATTTGATTAAACTGAATTATATATGAGTCACTGAAACCTTTATTAAGGAACTGACGAGCAATTAAAATATGACTTTTATAGCAGCTGGGATATAGTATCACTGATAAAATGTTATTTCCATATATAGCATCACGCTTTACTGCTCTCTGTACAAAACAAGTAATTACTGGAAAGTCTTTAGAAAGAGTTATTTAAAGTAATTAGCAAACAACGAACCACACAGATAAAACTAATGAGGGTCGTCATTACAGAAGTGGCTATGGTTACCTATAAGCATACAAAAACTACATTTGAAAATAACAAGGGGAAATAATAGCACAGAATATGAATATGGGTCAAGTTTGACTCATTCAACTCATAATTCTCACACCCCTGTAGTACTGTACTGCACAGCGTAAAGATACATTTACTCCAGGGCCTGTCACTGAGTGCCTGTCTGAACGTTGCCCACCCTTTGCCACTGCAAAGAGTTTCAGTCAACACAAACGTTCCTTCTTCTACTGTGTCTATTTTCCTGGGCCATTTCTGTTTATAACATGGATAAAGAGACCTTTTTCCGCCCAGTAATTTATGGGACTTGCCTTGTCAATGTGAAAATCTTTAGCTTTCCCCCATCCTCTCACATGCACATGTAAACGCCTCCATGCCGGATCCAGAGAGAGAGCTGCAGGTGTGATGGTGAAACCCTCCATAACAAGGGAACTCCATGTGAACACCTTACTAAATATGCCTTAGTGTGCCCATGCTGTAGCGACACATAACGACCCGCATTCACAAACGTACACTCCCCACGTCCAATATAGCATTATATGAATAAAAAGATGAGCACGGAACAAAACTCAGGCCGACTTGAACCTCACCCCTGGCAGAACACGACGAACCCCTCACCATTTCATACAATAAAGAGCTCCCGTTCTATTAATAATGTTAAGAATGAGTCGTTGTCAACCTGTCAAAACTGTCACAAAGCACAAACACGGATAATCAACACAACACCCAATACAGTCACTACTCCGGCCTACACAGCGTCCGTGAGTCATTCTTTCCAGCATTCCCTTGCCAGGGAACATCATCACCCTAAAGAAAGTTGACAAAAGCACTTACATAGCGGAGTAGGGGCATTGTCCCAGCGAAGGCCTGCATGGCTGATGATCCAACCCTGCTGACGAGAGCAGAGGGCGAGCGGGGCACTGTGGGTCACACTGCCTGCCTGCTCCCCTTGTCCGGGCTTCCCACTGAACAGAACACACCCCTTTACTCGTTGACTGGACCCAGATGGGGGGGGCTGGGCTGGCCTGGCCTGGCGGTCCCTCGTCCACAAACCACAGCACTGCAGCGATGAGGATGCAAACAGCAGCCCCAAAACCGTCGGGTCTTTGTGACAGTCCGGTGAGATCGCTGCATGGGAGTCAACACATAACACTAATGCACACACCCAGGCACTCACGCACGCATATTCACAGACACACACACACTTTCAATCCGTGAATCTACACCCACACACACACTCACTCACACCCACATACACCCCCCCTCGAAAACACCCTAGCACAACTCATCCAGGGTGCTGCGTCCAGTGTCCACAGAGCAGCAGACAGTGAGGTCAGCGCTCGGTCTCTCCTGCCCGTGTTAAAGTGGCTAATATCCAATGTTCAATTGATGACCTGTGAGCCTAGCAGATCAGAGGATGGTGTTATTCCATTGTGTGTGTGTGTGCGTGTGCGTGTGCGTGTGTGTGTGTGTGTGTGTCTCTGTGTGGAGGGGAAGTGACGCCTTATAAAGCGTCAGCCCAGTCCGCCATAAGGCCGGTCCCCGAGCCGGGCAGCCGGTTTGAAGAATGACAACAACGCCTCTCTGGTCGAGAACAACGCTTCTCTCTCTCCTGACCCCTCGGACTTCCTGCTCTACGTCATGACCTTGAGGCGATGGATGTGGCACCGCAGGAAGTACTCGAAGGGCTATCGTGAGCCAAGAGAAGGAGCCGCTCAGATATCTTCTGCTTAGACATATAAAGGAGGCAAAGTATATATGCATGAATTATATAAAGTAGTGTATTTTAGGAATCCCCACTGGGGAATCCAAGGTAGAATAGACATTTAATTTGTAAGTATATATCATAGATCTATCATCTATTTCTTGCAACACAACTTTTGTAAACAAACTCAGATTTACTGTGATGACTTTCCTGCACAAAAAAAACATACCACAGTTGAACTTGAACTAGCCCTCTCTCTCTCTCTCTCTCTCTCTCTCTCTCTCTCTCTCTCTCTCTCTCTCTCTCTCTCTCTCTCTCTCTCTCTCTCTCTCTCTCTCTCTCTCTCTCTCTCGCTCTCTCTCTCTCTCTCTCTCTCTCTCTCTCTCTCTCTGTGATGTGTCAGGTCTCTCACCCCTCCTGGGTCTGAGGGCCACTAGGACTCAGGTGAGGAATGTGACATGGGGGTCAGAAGAGTGAGCGGCTGCTTCCCAAAAGAGGGTTGTGGCGGTGGGGTCAGGGTTTACCGTAAAGGATGTGTGTGTGACCAGGTTGGTATAAGCACTGCTCCTTTTGTCTGTCACCTTAGGCAGGTAGACCTGCGACCTGCAGGGCCCTGTTATTAAGGTGGTGTACCGACTTTCTGTCTGTCTGTCTGCCTGTCTGTGAGTTTGTGTGTGCGTATGTTTGTTTTTACACATTCCACTATCAAAGAGAACCAATAATTTCCACTCCTAAAAAGGCGAACACACACATACATTTATGCAAACACTTCCATCAAATTTCCAGAGGAAAACGTGCAACGATACACACACACACACACACACACACAACCACACACACAAATACCCAGACACACACAAACACACACACACACACACTCACAGACACCCTTTAATGAGTTTACAGCAAACTATAGATTTCAAACCCAAGGCACTGCTGAGACACACGGCACTAAAGGCTTCACAGTCTCACAACCTGGCGACAACTTCACCACAAAGACGACAGATTCAGAGGGTCAAAGCCCTCCATGTATAGCCGCTGAAGGTCAAGTTTAACACAACGGCAATGAGGTAAGCGAAGCCTTACTCAACTCACGCATAGCCGCGATGGTCAGTCTTCAAACGTGATGAATAGAGGCAGTAATTCTCAAAGGAAATGTGATCACATGAGAACTATGAGGGTTAGAGTGGACTTTAAGGTTGATGATCCATAGGAAACACACACACACACACACACACACACACACACACACACACACACACACACACACACACACACACACACACACACACACACACACACACACACACACACACGCACACAATTACTGATTGTAATTTGGTGGTTCAACGAAACCAACATAAAAATGCACATGTGTCGAACATGCATGTACACACACACACACATACAAACACAAACGTAGGCACATACACACTTTGCATTACAACAAAGCTAGCTCATACGTACATACACAACATGCAAACAAGACAGATGACTACACCCACAGTAACAAGAGGCACAGTGAATTGTCCATGACCTTGAAATATGTAGGCTGTAAATTGTGTTTTGCTATTGTAGGCATTCATTCATTAAAGACAAATCAACGCTTTAATGGTCCTTTAAACAGATATTCAAACACTTCTTTTTCAGAGTTTCAAAGACAGGCATCAATATTGAAGTACAATATAGACGGCGCAATAAATTGACATGAATTTATTTTATACAATTGATCCTACATATTTATACCCAATCGCTTCTCTAGCCAAGGAAATCAAGCTCCAGACTTGGCACGGATTTCCTAGACGTATGCTTCACTCTGAATGTACAGACTGAGATTCGGAAGATCGGCCTTTGAGAAGATTGTTCCTTGTGTTGTACTGTACACGGAATGGGCAACAGGAAGAACCACTCTACACGCGTCACCAGTGTACGTTCAAAAGTGGGCCTTGAAATTCAATCTTCAGTGTAAAATGTTAAAAGGGCGATACCTCATCCACAGCCCACCTCGTGTGTGTGCGTGGAATGCCTGCACTGTTCCTGTGTCTCCGCAGCCAATTCACATTTCAGCAACAAGTTCAACTTAGTATAATACGACACAACAACGCATGATATAAACGTGAATGGATTTTAAAAAGGGACACTAATGTTAATATGCTGGGAAGTTTCAACAAGTCGGAATTTCAAAACAAATATAGTTAGCGTAGGGCCATTCGATGATTACTATGTCACGTACTATGTCATGTATGCAGCCTAATGAAAACGAAAAACAGGCATCTCTGAGTCAGGCACATCTTACATTATATTCCACAGTAAACATCATCACCATTCGATAATCACAATCTTCACAACCATCATCTTTGCTAACACTTCATCAAAGTTGCATGGGAATTTAAATGTCAGCAACGTTGCTTTTTCACATGAACAGTTGAGGATGCAGAATAATTCACACCTCCTATGTGGTCAAAATAGAATCATTGAATTGAAGATGAAGTGTTATTAAGTCTTGGAATTGCAATATTATTCTCTTGCCTGCAAAGCACCCTTCTGGAAGTTACACGATTTTTCTAAATAACAGCTATGACTTGCATGTGTTCTGAACTGGCAAATGGCAAATTATGTCATCCTTCAGATGTGTGAAATGAATAATTATGGCATGAAACTGCAGTGAGTCCTGTTAGTAATTTTGGTGAAATTGTTTTGCACTACATGTAAAAAAATTGCAATTTAATTCCCTCAACACATGATCATAGCCTGTCAAACGGATGACCGAAACCACCCCGGAGACTCCAGGTCCAAGAAGAGAGAATGGCTCTTGCATTAGGACCTTCTTCTTTCTCCCAGTCACTCACAACACTGACAGAGGGCAGAGGGCTGACAGATCCAGCAACAGGAGCGTGAGGACTCTGCAGTCTGCCTGATCATCAGGTGGAAGCAGTGGCAGCCCTGGTCTTGCTCGTTATAATCCCAGAACTGAACAGACTATGGCCAAGCATGATCTTCGTGTAGTAGGGGGTGTCATTTTATAGTCCATTGGCGCTGGGGCGAGAGATGAGGTGCTTGGAGATACAAAAATAATAACTACAATGCTACAGTGCCACCGTGCTCCCCTGCCTCACCCACGCTACGCAGCATGACACTGCGTGATGCGGTCAATTCGTCCGTCAAACACAGGCCGAGAGGAGAAACAATGTCCACCACTTCAGGGTTTATTAGAGCTCCTTGGGGCTCATGTTGTAAAGGTGGTTTGAAGCGTTTCTTCTCACCATGTGGAAGTCCATGTATTATCGTCCCGTTTTTGTTGACAGTAACTGTACTTCCATGGTCGTTGACACTAATGAAACCCATAAAACCAAACCCCTTTCATCGCCCAGCTGGAGGTAACATCGACAACAACGTTCTGGTTCACCTGGAGTTAAAATACATTCCTCACATTAATTGCACATGCTACTTTATGTTCACCAACACACAACGCGCCGTAGGCTGTCCCTCAAGTCCAACAAGCCATTAAACCACCCGTGAGTTGTAATCCTAATGCACATGTCCCAACAACCGTCGACACCATTTCAAGTGTGTGTGGGAACGCAAGGTGCCAAACCCCTGACTTACAGCACAGTATGTGTTTGAACCTTTTCTTTGTTTTGGAAATCTTGCTGCTAGGAAGCACACACAGGATACACATACACAGGGTCACAGAATTTCATACATTAATAAATTAAGTAATTAATGAGTCGATGCCTCATCAAATAAACAAATAAAAGGTATTTGTAGATAACAAACTATATAAATATCTGCAAGCAAATTGAAATAATAAATAAATGAAAATATTACATGATAATTCATAGATAAGACATAATAAATATGTAAAGAAAATTACTTATGTCCCTCTTGATTTATTTTGGTATTCGTTTCTTCCTTTATACAAACCATATGTTCCCCCACAGTCCCATGATTTCATTACCAGGACCTTTAGTTCTATCACCACAGCACGTTCAAACCTAACTCTGAGTCCTTCTCCATATTTATCCGTTGAGGCATTGTTCTTATTCATATTTTTTATTTCAACTTTGGTACATTCATACGCACATCCACAAACTGACACACACACATCCACAAACTGACACACACACACACACACACACACACACACACACACACACACACACACACACACACACACACACACACACACACACACACACACACACACACACACACACACAGTACTGTCCGTGTTTACACCGCCAGCAATGACATCATCCAGTCAGCGAGAGGCACCGAGGGGCTGAGGAAGATGCTCAGCGGCAGGTGACCCGGACCTCAGCGCCTTACCCTTCTCCTCTCCATCCTCTCCCGTCTTTCTCCTCCCGGTCCTTAGCAACGGTCGTCCTCGTCCGTGTCGCTCACCGGCTGTCCGGCGCTGGCCTGCACGCGGTGCTTCATGAAGTGGCCGTTGGGCACCTGCCAGGAGTGTCTGAGCTGGGGGGCCGAGCTGATGGCGTTGGCGCGGCCCAGGCTGGTCGCTATGGCGGCCTCGAACGTCAGAGTCTCCTCGCCGTCGCCCGCCTCCCCCCCGGCCCCCCCGCCGCCGCCGCCGCCGCCGCCGTGGGGGCCCTGGTGGAAGGGGAGGTAGGGCTCCGAGATGTAGCGGTGTGGCGAGGAGTGGAGCCCTGCCGGGGGGCCGCCGCCGGGACCCTCGGGGCCGGAGGGAGGCGACCCCGCTCCTGGCGCCGCCACCGCTGCAGCTGGGTGAGCACCCCCCTCCCGCTCCGCCCTCCAGGGGCCCTCGACGAAGCCCCCGGGGTGGTGGTCCTGGGGGGGCTGCGTGGTGGTGGTGGTGGTGGTGTTGGTGGAGGAGGGCGCCGCCGGGGGGGTGGAGGACGGGTCGGCCCCCCGGGACACCAGGGGGGAGTAGGAGATGAAGGGCCGCGGGCGGGAGGGCGTCTGGGGGAGCTGCCGCCGGCCGCGCGGCGTCCCGCCGTCGGTGGCCGAGTGGGCCGGGCTGCCGGGGGCGGCGGCCTGCGGAGCACACGGAGCAGGGGGGCCGGTGGGTGGACGCCTCCACACCCAGAGCGTCTTGCAGTACACGCGAGGGCACACATTGTGCTCATGAGGGGCTCTGGGGGAGGTACGACTCAGGATCCATGCCCCACCAGTTAGCTAACAGTTAGCGGTTAGCTAAACAGGACCACAGCTGGGCTACAGAGAACCACCAGTAAGGTAAACTACCTTACCTTAGGCTACAGGGGACCACTGTTGAGCTGAACACATCAACAAAGGGAGAATTTAGGGATGTAATGGTGCAGTAACTTCCACTTTTTTATTGAATTGCTATCCTTATCTCATTGATATAGCAACCTACAAACACTGAGTCCATTCAGAGGACTTTAAATAAGCAGGAAATAACCTAATCTCAAATTCTAATAAATGAAAGGACAATCCATGAAAGTTATTTATAATAGATATAGAAAGTGAAACTGTTGACACAGCCGAAAGCGGTTGAACCGCTTGGAGTGGTATACGTGAGGCCCAACCGACCTGTCTCTGCAGGTCCCTCGCCCGCCCCTCACTGGGCGAGCGGGAACGCCTCCTCTCGCTGGATTGGTCCTGGCTGCGCTCCTCCGAGTTGCACCGCGACGCGTCAGGCGACAGCAGGTGGCGGCGTTCCTTTGAGCGGCCTCTCTCGTGGGCCCCGGCCTCTTTGTGGGTCACTCTGGGCCCTGCGAAATCCCAGGGACACCAAAGTCTCCTACTGATTATAATGTCTAGCCCAGAAAGCCTCTGGGTCGCATAACAAAAGCCTGGATCGCTGAGGAGGGACCAGGTCCGGCACTAGCGAGACCGAGCACCGTGAATAATCACCGTGGCTGAGATAGGGATGCTATTGTGCAGCCTTACCTCAGTTATTGTGATGAGGGGGGACTGATGCTGCTATCCATTTGGATGTACGAAGTGGTAAAGTCGCAAATCTTACCATCCAAATGGATAGCAGCATGAGGTAACACACTTGACTTTACCACAGTACTGAACACGGAAATGTGTGGCTGATTGCTGCCTCCGCCCTATGGATCTCACTTCCTGCGGGGATCGGCCATGTCGAGTCCATCCCCCTCATCCAGAACCGGGCTGAAGCCCCATCTCCTCGCCCAAGTCACTTATCTTAATTCAATTTTTGTTTTCCGTTGGTGTTTTTGTTTTCTCCTCATCACTGTTGAACACCTTGGGTTTATCAAATGGCCCTATATAAATCACACTTTTTATAATAATCATAATTATTATTATTGAGATTATTCTATTGTGAAGACTGAATCCTCCGTAGACGGTGAGAATGCGTTGTGTCTGACCTCGGTAGCTCCTCTGGCGCGGCCGGTAGGCACAGTCAGGGCTGATCTTCTCCAGGGAGTGCTCCTCCTGCCACAGGCCGTTCACACACTGGTCCCCGATGGTGGAGAAGGAGCGCTTCATCAGCTTACTGTCTGCTGCTGCTCCCGACTGACACACGTGCACGCGCGCACACACACACACACGAACGCACGCACGCACGCACGCGCACGCACACACATACACACAAACACACAAGCAGCAGTGTCACGGGAGGCATAGCGGCTTGGAGTAACCAACTCGAAATCAATTAAATAAAATACACTGCATATCTCTTGGTAGCAACTCTCCTAAGGAAGGGCTTAGGCTAACTGATTTCTGATTCAAGCGATTCCAACATTCAAACAACAGGATGAGTGTTAAGGTCGAGCCCTGGACCTCAAACCATGGACCCCCCCCCCCCCCCACGGTGGCTACCTGGGGGTCCACCACAGCCAGCCTGGGCATGGAGGAGGCCCGGATGGAGGCAGTCCTCCCCGGAGATCTGACCACAGCAGCGGGGTCCTGTGCGGCAGTCTGTTTCATCACCCTGTCGTACTCCACCACCTCGGGTACCTGAACCACACAACAGAGACGAGGGGGATCACAGAGAGCCCAGTGTGAACACCATGGGATCTCTGTAGTCGTGCGCTCCAACCTAGAAGGTTCCCCTGACCGCAATGTGTTCCTGCCAAATCGCTATAAATAAGGGGGAAATGGCGGTCGGACCTTGATGTCTTTCCTGGTTGGAAGGCAACCTTGACAGTAATTGTGACGTTTGTGTCTGTTTACACTGCGTCTCGGTTCTTCTCTGTCATCTTTTTTTGGGGGGCAATTTGTGGGACTTCTCTTCAGGATCCGCAGACCTGTGCGGCAGTTCAAGGTGCATTTTATAAAGACGTTGTTGATGCTGGGGAATAGCAAATGTGTTCATTCCTATGATCTTAAAACCAAAATAATACGTCAACACAAATAAGACCAACAATAAGAGCTCTCTAAATGTCAACCACATCTCTACGCGTGTTGCAGAAGTCGGTCGCTTTGAAGCGGAATCAAAAGGTCTGTCACCGAGCACAGTACCAGTGTGTGCATGTGGTGGTGGGGGTGCTGCTGGATGGGGTGGTGGTAGCGTCTGTAGGGTGGGTGGCGGTAGTCCTCCTCCTCCTCCTTATCAAGGGCGTGAGACAAAGGACGCTGCAGGAACATGTCCTGAGGGGAGATGGGGCTGAGGGCCACAAAACCTCCCCTGGTACTGTGAGGGGAGAGAGAGAGAGAGAGAGAGAGAGAGAGAGAGAGAGAGAGAGAGAGAGAGAGAGAGAGAGAGAGAGAGAGAGAGAGAGAGAGAGAGAGAGAGAGAGAGAGAGAGAGAGAGAGAGAGAGACAGACAGACAGACAGACAGACAGACAGACAGACAGACAGAGAGGGGAGAGAAAGTGATAGAGAGAGGAACGGAGGCAGAAAGAGAGAAAGGGAGAGAGGAGGGAAAGGGGATTAGAAAGAAAATAAAAGGATACAGAGATTCTCACACACACACACACACACACACACACACACACACACACACACACACACACACACACACACACACACACACACACACACACACACACACACACACACACACACACACACACCATGACTCATGATTAACAGCAACAGCCAAATGGATTGAAAGGTTTCGCTTCATAAGCGATCCACCCACAATCCCTTCCTAAAAACTCTGTAAGCAATAGGGGTTAAAAGATGGCCGCGTTACAGGGCTGATCCGGCGCTGTGCGTTAGGAAGGGCAGCGTCTTGGCACTGCACAGGATGTCCTGCGGCAGAGAGGACGCGTCCATACGCTGGAACATCGGAGCGTGTTTCTGTCCAGGGAGAGGAAGTCAAATTGAATAAAAAAAATAAACATTCCCACCAGCAAAGAAATGCAGCAAAGATTATGTAAAAACAAGTATTTTAGGCAGGAGAATCCGTGTATATTTATGTTTACTTCATGGCTAACACAACACTTAGCTTTACCTTAAGCGTCATGTCGAAATGAGGGTTATTTTAAAGGGGATTCGATCAAACAAGGTTCAAAAGGCCCACACACCTGATCCTCCAGCTGCTGCCGGAGCTTCTTGGCTTTGCTCTGCTTGTAGTAATCCATGATCATCATGGCGGCGTAGATCTTCCCGATGGTCATATCGCTGGCTGGAGACCACACACGCCAAACAGCAGTACTCAACGTTAGCAAGAATCCAATGAACCGAGTTACATGGGGCAACAGTGTCTCTTGCACTCCCGTTCCCCCCAATGGACATGGTCATTGATAAACTATTGCAATGAAACAGATGTGAGACACTCATAAGCAGGTCAACAGGACGATGACTCCCACCACCTACTGTACCGATTGGTACAGCGTGGTAGGGTGTGTGGAATGTTGGTCGTCACCTTTGTGGATGGGAACCAGCAGGTCTAGGTTCTTCTGGGAAACGTGAGGCCAGATCACAGCGATCTCCTTCTGCAGGTCGATGTCCATCTGACCCCGGTCCTCACCCCCTGCCAGTACGGCGCACACACACGCACACACACACACACACACACACACACACACACACACACACACACACACACGCACACAAACACAAACACATGCAGGAACACACAAACACACAGACACACACACACACACACACACAGAAACCCAAACACACATACTCGCACCCGCATGCACACACACACACAGACAGAAACACGAACACACATACGCGCACACGCAGGCACACACACAGAAACACACACACACACACACACACACACACACACACACACACACACACACACACACACACACACACACACACACACACACACACACACACACACACACACACACACACAGCAACAGAAACAAAAAGACACACAAACACCACAAAGACACAAACATTGATGTAGCAGATCCTGCATAATGCATTGGTTTCCAGTTTACTCTGCACAGTGTTCACAGATCTCCGTGTTGTGGATGAGGGATGTTCTTTCCGCTGACCTCTGGCTATCTTGACCTCTAGGGCGGTGCGGATGAGAGCCATGAGGGTGGAGGTGAAGTGGACCTTCATCCCCTCGTCCACGGGCATGTTCATGAGAACCAGCCTCTGGTGAAGGGCAGAAGGGCCGCAGTCAGGGGACAGCAGGCCTTACAGAGGGTGAGTGTGTTTGTGTGCCTGTGTGTGTGTGTTTATGTGATGCATGTTGTTCTATGTGATGGATAGCATCAAATACATTTAGGGGTTCGACTGGCTTTGTAAAGTCAAAACAACAACAATTACAACAGTGACAAACAAGCCACAGAGATCACTTGCATTAGCGTGCGAGACATTCTCATGGTAGACATGCATGCAGAGGTGCATGCACATGGAACACACTGAACACACAGAACGCAGGAGAGTGAATGGAAGAGAGGAACCACAGTGGACAGCTAACGTCTGGTCTTTTTGCATGGCTTCTAGAAGTCCAACCACTAACCCACTTAGACCTATGTCCATACTGCGTTTGAAACGTTTGAATTATAATGAAGCTTACTCCCCCCCAGATACGACAAACAAACAAATATTACTTTGTTTTAGATGTCCATAAAGATGCAAAGCGTTTAAAGCCAAACAGCCAAGTAACGCTTACAGCATTCCTCTCCTGCTCACGGAGACAAAGTAACAACACTTGAACATGATACTGTCACAACAAGCATTATCTCGTCGTAGAGTCCACAGAGAAAACAAGCCGCCATATCCGATGTATGAAACACAACACGACAGTGCTTGTCCTTGGTCCTAACGGAGAACACAGTGCCTGGATCCGTCTCCATCGTTTAGTCTACCTTATAGGCCAACTTGGAGGGGCACTTCTTGCCCAGGCCTAGAGGTGGCGACATGTTGGTCAACATCTGATACATGTCAGTGTAATGGATACGACCACTGGGGGGTGCCAGGGAGTCATGGGGATGAGCCACAAGAGATGGAGGAGGAGGAGGAGGAGGAGGAGGAGGAGGAGGAGGAGGAGGAGGAGCAGAGGAGGGGGGAGGAAGAGAGAGGGAGGAGGATGAAGAGGAGAAATTAAAGGGTGAAGGAGCCATGGGTTGCATTCCCGAGGAAAATGAGAGGAAGAGGAAGGGTAGAGGAAGAGGGGGGCACATAAAGGAAGAAGATAAAAGAGAAAAGGATTACTTCATGTCATCAGGGAGAGGGAGGAGAGAGTCGGGGGAGGGAGGAGTTAAAGCACAGACTGTATCCTTTCTATGCGGCCAACGCGGCATAGAAGTCTTGGAAAGGAAAGAACCGAAGACAGGGTGAACACAGGAATGACAGTCTCTTCGGATCTGGTACACATACTTACCTGGGTAGGATATGCTGTATGTGTCAGTGTGTGTGTGTCCATGTGTGTCCATGTATGCGTTTGTGTGCGTGTGTGTGCGTGCGTGCGTGCGTGCGTGTGCGTGTGTTGGTCTGTGTGTGTATGTGTTTGTGTGTCTGTTGGTGTGCATGTGCATGTCTGTGTGTGTGTGTGTGTGTGTGTGTTGGTGTGCATGTGTATGTGTATGAGTGGGTGTATGTGTGAGTGTTGGTGTGTGTGTTTATGTGTGTTTGTTTGTGTGTATGTGTGTTTTTGTGTTGTTGTGTGTCTGTGTGTGTTTATATGCATTCACACATAAACACAGCACCAGTCTGAAGCCCAATCCCTCAGGTAGAAAGGCACAGGGCTTCCCAAACGTTTTGCACCAAAGCACGTTTGAAATTCAAAGCACTCAAAGCATTTCATCGCTCTGAGGCTCGCTCGCAAATCGCTGGTCTGAGTGCCATCGGGATGTCCTGTGCCTCAGTACCCTAGGAGTGGATCGTTGTCATTCTTTCACCCAGGAGGAGACACCAGCCCTAGGGGTTCAGGCAGTTAGTTAACGGGAGGAGGAAGGCACGAGGAGGAGGAGGAGGAGGAGGAGGAGGAGGAAGAGGAGCAGGTAAAGAATGAAGGATCCCAACGGAGGAGAGAGAGGCAGAAGGGGTCTGTTCACTCGTGGTAGAGGAGAGGAGATGTCGTTTTGGGGGATGCTGCTGGGTCGGCTCAGGAGGAGTTTGGGGGTGTGGGGGGGGTGAGGAGAGGTTGAGGGGGAGGGGGGGGGGTAGGACCAAACCTTGCATGCCACCCTGTGGGGACAGTTCTTTCCAAAGCCCAGGGGAGGTGAGATAGTGCGCACAACTTTGTACATCTCCTTATAATGGATCCTACCGCTGGAAAGAACATATGGGGTTTTAGTTGTCAGACCATCACAGAAGCCCCAGGACGCACAACGAGGAGAACAGCTGTAGGTAGGGATGCACCGAAATGAAAATTCTTGGCCGAAACCGAAACCGAATATACTGAAACAGTTGGCCGAAACCGAATGCCGAATGTGGCTTTTGCTGTTTTTCATTCATTTTGCTTTAATTTTTCACCATTGCATAAATCAAACAATTAAATGTCCTTTATAAACTTTTTTGTCTTGCTAATTGAATAAAAAAAATCAATTACAAATTTGATACAAAATATTTATTTAACTCTGAACGTTTTCTAACATTCCAGCAGACCTTATAGCAACAATGAACAATGTACCTTTAATTAAATGAGTAAAACAATTATTTATTTATTTATTCAGTGTATTTTTTTCGGCCTTTTTACTCCTTCGGCCGAAACCGAATATTATGGGCCATTTTCGGCCAAATATTTTCGGTGGCCGAATATTCGGTGCATCCCTAGCTGTAGGGCTTACAGTACAGTGTAAAGGCTGGGATGGGACATCTCGATCTCTATAGTTTGAATGGCCTTTAAAGTGTCACTTTCCTTTGAGTCCCATGGTGGAGGGTCAGATAAAATCTAGTTGAGCACCATTGCTCTCCAACCCTGCTTAACGTTCCCCCTCAACATATCATTGCATGTTACCGTTTTATGTGCACATTTATAATCAAGTATGGGTCTTTAGACAGTCTCTATGATCCTAGTCATAGAGACTCTGTCGCCCTGATACAAAATACAGCCTTGTGCCTTTTGTGCTTGTAGAGTCATAGATTTGAGGTTTGATAATTATTTACTATTTAAATACAGCGTATTCCAAGGCTTTGTTACTCCATTCTGATTGGTCTCTTGCGTCTGTATAACAAACCGCTGCACTTTATACCACATCACCGCTATGTCTAACAGGCCGTTGCTATGAACAACAGACCGTTGCTATGCATAACAGACCGTTGCTATGTATAACAGAACGTTGCTAAGTTTAACAGACCGTTGCAATGTATAACAGACTATTTGCTATGGGTGCGATTTCAAAGCTTTTTTGAGCAGTAGTAAAAAAAGCTTTTTTTAATCAATAAAACTATTTTTGGTTTTTATATTTTGTGACAAATGTTTAATCGCCCGTGTTTTTAGCGGGATAATGTACCTCGAGCCTGTCATTACCACAAAAATAAATCCCTTGAGGGTGATTAGAGATGTTAATATTAGGTTAGTTATCAGGGGTCATCCTTTACTTTGCGATCATGACTGGCTCGCTGTTTCTTATCCCTTACATTAAATAGTGATCATCATCATCGTAATCATCTTCATCCATCCTCCAAAATCTTCGACTTCATCATCATCACCACCATCATCATCCTCACTTGCATTTATAAAGCAGGACTTATCCGAGAACCCAAGTTGCATTTTTTCATATCCGCATTACTAAAGTGTGATAATGTTTCCAAGATGGCGGCTCACCACGCAGCCCGGTCGTACTCCCCCCAGATGCGCACAAACTCGTCCAGGTGGTGAGGGCCCAGGATGGACGAGTCTCTGGTCAGGTACTCAAAGTTATCCATGATCACCGCCACAAACAGGTTCAGCATCTGGACAGAAGGCCCACGTCAGAGAGGCAGGGGAGAAGAGCTGTCTATGGCGGTATTCTGACGGTTTGCAGAGACTGTGCGACGCTACCGAAAATACATCAACATAATATCAGTGATTGCTGAGATTATTGATTTCTCATTTGATTTGATTCATTACACGGCTTGACTAGTGAAGAATGATTTGAACATTAACAGAAATGTGAATAGAAACAGGGTGAAGGTAAGTATAACTAATAAAGTTAATCTACAACTACAAAGAAATGTACAAAAGGATTAAATACTGAAAATGCAGTATAAATGGAAAAACACACAAAACAAAAGGTCAAATAACCTGATTCTAGGTAGTAATAGATGGCTGTGTGCCTTACCAGGAAGGAGCTGAAGAAGATGAAGGAGACGAAATAGAAGTATGCAAAGTCGGTCCCACAGCCCCCCTCCTGGTCGGAGGTCAGCAGCGCAGGAGTATGAGAGGCGGGCAGCTCACAGCGCTGCCCCCCAAGACAGGACAGCATGATCTCCTGCCACGACTCCCCTGTAGCACTCCTACACACACACACACACACACACACACACACACACACACACACACACACAGACACATGCATGCATGCACAGACACACGCGCACACACAGACACACACACACCCACACATTCATGCATGCATGCACAGACACACGCGCACACACACACGCACAGACACACGCGGACACAGACAAAAACGCCCATACATACACACAGAGACAAGCATGCACACGCAAGCACACACACACACACACACACACACACACACACACACACACACACACACACACACACACACACACACACACACACACACACACACACACACACACACACACACACACACACACACACACCTTAAGCTCTTATGAGAGCACTTGGCAGTCGGTTGCACTTGAAAAACATTATTAAGTGCACATGAAACTTTGACTATTAGCTATCTACTAATTAAAGGTATCACTTGTGTCTCTCATTAACCTTTAAAAGATTTATGTTTTGCATCTGAACATGATAATATGACAAGATCAAGCCACAGTACCTGAAGAGCAGCATCAGAGCACCGAAAAAGGTCCTAAAGTTGTTGTGTTGATTGATATGCGTTTCCTCATCCAGCTTTATGTTCCCAAACACCTGGTGCATGCAGATGAATACACTTTAATTAAAGTTCATCCATTATTGATGGTGCAACAAACCTAGGTTTTACACACATGCAAACACATTGTTAATGCATTCAGTGAGCAAATAGGCTAAAAGCCTTCAGGTGCCAGCCTTTGTGTTCCTGAATAGTAACCTAATAGGTCGCCTGCCATTCAAATCCCCACTATTAGAGCTTCGAATCCCACTTGTAATCAGAATGCCCTCTTTGCACTGTGTTTCAACATGGGCGTTGATCCCCTATCAGGCGTCCAATGTATGTGAGAGAGCTGGATCTGGAGTGATGATAAGAGGCTGATGGAGGCGTCTTGAGAGCATCGATCTCATATTTAGCGATCCTATTTTCAGTTTGATTTAACAACGCGATTATATCCTCCCTCGTCATCACATCTCCATCGGACGCGGCGACTGCTAAAACGCACGCACGCTGATCCCGCCCGCGCTAGTCCTCCGTCGGCTCTCTGACCTGCATGCCGATGATGGCGTAGATGAAGAAGAGCATGGCGATGAGCAGGCAGACGTAGGGCAGGGCCTTGAAGGACTGGACGAAGGTCCACAGCAGGATGCGGATGGTGTAGCCCTGCCGCAGCAGCTTGATCAGCCGCGCCGCGCGGAACAGCTTCAGGAAGCTCATGTTGAACGTGTCGTCCGACTGCAGATGAGACAGGGGGTGCGGGACGGACGGACGGACGGACGACGGTGTCGACCGGGGGGAGAGATGTGATGTGAACGCAGGGACGGTATCGTTTGAGAAATGGACAGATTGTAAAAGATTTTCATGACGTAGTTACGCGGAAAAAGAGAGGTCGACATGAGTTGTTTAAAAAAGAGAAGAGGCTATCATAGAAGCGGTTTTCTGACCCTCCAGGCCTGCCACAAAGTGCAGCACCGGGAGGCACACTCAAGGCCGCTGCTTCTGGCTCGGTAACGGGCAGAGTAGGAGTTTAACTTGCATGTAACACCCACGTGAACACGGGGAGAACATATAAACATATAAACATGGAAAGGTCCCCCCCCCCCCCTATTTATAACAGCCTTAGAGCAATAGAAAAGGCAGACTATGGTTTTAATATTTTATGTATTATGTTGATCATATTTTCCAAATCAATCGGCAATGGTATGAATTTCTCTCCATTGAGTACCTGCATGACCACGATCTCCGTAATGCTTCCCAAGACGGTGATGAAGTCGAATATGTTCCAGGTGTCTCTGAAGTAGTTCTGCAGGAGACAAAGAGAAGAGGGGAGGGAAGGGTTATCTCAGATACACACGGCACTTGACCGCTACAGGGAACCCCTCTGGAGGAGTCTGGGGTGAGGGGCTCGCTCATTATCTCACCAGGAAGCCAAAGGCCATGATCTTGAGGATGCACTCGACGGAGAAGAGAACGGTGAAGGCCGTGTTCAGGTGCTTCAGGACCGCATCGTAGGCCGGTGGGGCTGAATAGTACTGCGACACACAGCATACAAACAGGACTTAATAGGATACAATGCAATAGGACACAATGCGAGTGCCATTCAACACATTACAATGCGATACATTTCCATTAAGGAGTTGTTTTTGTGTTTTTCAGTAACATTGCCGTCATTTCAGTTCAGGGAGTTAAATCTTGCCAATGTGATAAGTTGATAGTATGAAAAAAAAATGGTTGAGGAATGGTCCTCATTTCACAAGACGACACTGATTTAAGGGGGGGAATCATAACAAGAAATCATGCTATAAAAAAATGACATTTAATCATTGTTTATATGGAGAACGGAGCCACGTCAGAGTTCACGCCGCGAGCAGACAACAGACTGCTACGTCGAGAACGAGAGGAGAAGCGAACAGAAATGCAGTGCGGTGCGGGAGAAGACCTTTAAGAAGAGACGGCTCAACAAGACGGATGAGTCTCCGCCATGATGGAACATTTCCTTCACACCTAGAAATAGTCCCTTTAGCCTTAGCCCGTCTGACCCATGCTACTATAAGCGGACTCATTCTTCTGGGTGGGTGGGTGGGTGGATGGGGTGGGGTTGGGGATGGGGGGGGGGGGGCGGCTACAGCATCAGCCACACTTAATGGGCCCATGCTAAAGAGGGGGCCGCGGGCTATTATCGATCAATATTTAATACGCGCTGAGTCACAGCACGGCTCCAGCTCCAGAGCCTGTCAAGGGGCCGGGGGATGTAACCACTAGTAAAGAACAAGCAGAAATAGGTCATTACTAATAAAGTAATATTATTATGTTCATGTTTTTATAATCATTCAGATCGGATACTAATAATAATAGAAACTCTCTGTGGTGCTTTGATGGTCCCCAGTAAGAGCCTGTGGGCTCTCAGTCAATACTGTTGGAAGAATCTCCACCAAATGATCCACGGAGATGAATCGGGAACATCAACACAGCCCAGGGGAGGGGGACTGAGGGGGCCTCACGAGCATGCGAGCGTTAACACACATTCGTCGTCGTGTCTTAACAGTAATAATGTTTTCTCTGGTCATTCCCATCGTCTTCAAGTGTGACGGGAACGGGGCTCAGAATAATTTCCTGTTCAGCGTGAGTCACTTCGGGGGAAAGAAGTCATCGATTAACCTGCATCGTTCTTAACGAGGCCCCTGTTATGGTTCTGACATCCCCTCAACATTCGACAGTACTCCGTTTATAGTGTTGAGAATACATCGTGTTTAACGGCGTTGGTCTTCACTCGTTCCCCCCCACCTTCATCATCAGCACGATGGTGTTGAGGGCGATCATGGCCAGCACGGTGTACTCGAAGGAGGGCGACACCACGAAGTGCCAGAGACGGTACTGGAAGGTGTGGCGGTTCTGGGGCATGTATCTGGTCAGCGGCTTGGCGCTGATGGCAAAGTCTATGCAGGCCCGCTGCAAGTGGGAGAGAGACATAGACAGAGAGGTGAAAGTGAGTGAGTGAGTGAGTGAGTGAGTGAATGAGTGAGAGAGAGAGAGAGAGAGAGAGAGAGAGAGAGATTGTAGGAACAGATTTGTTTTTTTGAGAGTGAGCGTTTCATTTTCTTTACTTTCTGTTTTCCTCTATAAGGGAAGAAAAATAAATGTTATTGACCAAAGAGCTGTTTTTTTTTTTTCAGTTGTTTATTTGTTTGGCCATGGTTTACACTGCTTGAAAGCTAATATGGTACGACAGACGGCAGACACACTCATAAGAACTCGATATGAAAGGGCCACAGCAGGGAAAAGCAAAACAAACTGAAAGTCGAAAGAGTTCAAATAGCTTTAGATCGTAATGCCGGGTTTTATAATATGAATAAATAATGATGAGAAAATACTCTCTTAAAATGATCAAATATGAGTGGGAAATATCAGTGAAAAGGAAAAAATTGTTTTATTCTGATACTATACTTTCCATTTCCATTTATCTCAATAAAATGATGTGTGCATATGTGTGTGTGCATTTCTATAATTGTGCATGTGCGTGTGTGTGTTCATGTGAATATGTGTGTGTGTGTGTGTGTGTGTGTGTGTGTGTGTGTGTGTGTGTGTGTGTGTGTGTGTGTGTGTGTGTGTGTGTGTGTGTGTGTGTGTGTGTGTGTGTGTGTGTGTGTGTGTGTGTGTGTGTGTGTGTGTCTCCTCACCTCGTTCTTCTCCAGGCTACACTCCTCCATCATCTTGTCCCCCTGTTCCTGGAAGGTGATGATGATGAGCGCCACAAAGATGTTGACGAAGAAGAAGGGGAACACCACAAAGTAGATGACGTAGAAGATGGACATCTCCATCCGGTTGCCCCGGCTGGGTCCTCTGTCCTCCTCCGTCACGTCCACAGAGTGCTGCAGAACCCTGAACACACACACACACACACACACACACACACACACACACACACACACACACACACACACACACACACACACACACACACACACACACACACACACACCATTATTGTAAGCAAATTTTTTGTTCTTATCGTGCAAGTTCACTTGTTATTCCCTTTATATTTCTGTAAATAAAGTTTGATTTGATGTTCTACTTCAACTAAGGGTATCATCTCAGTTTTCAATGTATAGCTTCAGGGCAGGATTTTCTAGTTGATAAAACTAGACAAAAATAAAGCAAATTGTACATTTACTACCGTTCATTTATCTGAGAGTGAAGGTAGGGAAGACCGCAGCCGATATAATTTGTACAACTTCCACCATAATTTAGCCGTTTTCTAAATGCAACATTACGGTGCTGTGTCATAGAAGCCAGAAAGTTATCATGTCAACAAGCTCTTCTGCTGGTCGACCCGTGAGACAGCAGAGACCCTTACTCCTAAAGGTATGAGCCAATAACCCTGCCTCACAATAACACAACAACCTTCTATCAACAGGGGATAGTTACCGCCAGTCGTAAAAAGCTCCCCATGCATGACTAAATGCTTTGTTTCCCGTGTCTTATGGTTACACATCACGCCAGCCTTTCACATGCTTTTCATGAACCTACATTACAAAGGCCTAATCAAGGAATACTTCATTAGACCACAACCTTTACATTAAAAAAACCTCCCTAAAAAAAAAGGTTATATCAAAAAGAATATCAATTTGTTTCCTTTAACATTTGCCTTGACCGTGATTGGTCAAACCAGATATGGGGAAAAACACGGTGGATCATCCGATTGGCCGGGCACTCACTGCGGCCATCCCTCCCCGGTGGACACGGTGAACAGGGTGAGCAGGGCCCAGACCACGCTGTCGTAGTGGAACTCGTGTCTCTTCCAGTCCCGCCTCCTCACCTCCTTCTTGTCCTTCCCGTAGTCGATGTAGTAGCCCCTGGACAGACAAGACAATGTGGTAGAGATTACATCAAGGAGTGTGTGTGTGTGTGTGTGTGTGTGTGTGTGTGTGTGTGTGTGTGTGTGTGTGTGTGTGTGTGTGTGTGTGTGTGTGTGTGTGTGTGTGTTCGATGTGTAAATAGACTAAATGGTAAACTATCTATCACTTTTCTAACGAGTGGCCACTCATAGCACTTTAAAATTCATACATTCATACACACACTCATACACAGACGGCGGTGTCAACAGCCAGCTCGTCAGGATGAGGTGCCTTGCTCAGGGACAGTTCAACACTCGGCTAGGACGAGCCGGGGATCGAACCAGCATCCGTCCGGTCGCCAGAGAACCCGCTCTTCCTCCTGAGACGATGCGCACTCTTGTGTGTTTGTGTGCGTGTATGAGTACGTGCTTGTGTATGAGAGTACGTGTGTGCTTGTAAATCCATTCAAATTCCCATCACAAATTAAACTCATCCAATCCATGTCTACATGGGGATCAACAGAAGGGGAGGACCCCAGGCCGGGTCCTACTGGCAGTCTTTCTCCGTGTCCTTGGAGCCGTCGGTGCAGTAGAAGAACTTCCCCTTGAAGAGCTGCACGGCGATGACGGCGAAGATGAACATGAAGAGTTTGTAGACGATCAGGATGTTGAAGACGTTCTTCAGAGACGTGACCACGCAGTCGAACACGGCCTGGAGAGCAGGGGGTACAGCAGAGGGGGGGGGGGGGGGGGGGGGGGTCACTTGGTGTGTCGAGGTGTAGAAGATGCATGGATGCTACACGATCCAATCCAATATGTCTATCCTGTCCTCCCACTCCTCTTCTCTTCTTTCCTCACCCTTCCACTCCTCCCCTTTCCTCTCTTCCCTTCTCCCTCTCCTGTCCCCTCCTTCTCCCCATCCTTTCCTCTCCACTCACCCCCATTCCTTCCCCCCCTTTCTTCTCCCCTCCCACCACCCTAACTCCTCCCCTCCTCCTCTCTTTTCTCCCCCCTTCTCCTCCCCGCCAAACCCCTTCGCCCCTTCGCCCCTACTCCTCATCCTCCCAGCTCGTCCTCCTTCTACTCCACCACCTCCTCACTGTTTATCCTCGGGTGATGTCTGTTTACCACCTTGACTGTCTGTCAGACTCTCTGCTTGTCTCAGGCGTCTCACCAAGGTCCTTGGTGAAAAGAGTGGGTGCTTGTCACAATATTTTTAATGCTCAAGGCTAGCCTAAAGCTAGCCTTGAGCATACGTGCACACAGACACACACGCTCGCACAAATAAACACACACACACACACACACACACACACACACACACACACACACACACACACACACACACACACACACACACACACACACACACACACACACACACACACACACACACACACACACACACACACACACACACACACACACACGCTCCTTTCGGTTTGCACCCTGACAGGAATACCGATGACTGAGAGAACGATGGAGACAGAAGAGGGATGCTGCTGACCTTGAGTTTAGGGAGCCTCTTGATGGTCTTCAGCGGTCTGAGGACGCGCAGAACTCTCAGAGACTTGATGGTCTTAATGTCCCGGCCCTTATTGTTCCTGCCCAGAAGAACGGTGAGAAGGTTAAGCCTCACGACGTCGAATGGCTTACAGACACCTTGATTAGCGTTGGATTATACTGTGTCCTTCGACGTCTGAAAGCATTTTCAATGGTGAAGGACTTTTAACGTAGGTGTCTTTCTGTTGCATTGTCACCTTACCCCAACACATTGCTGGAGGTCAGTCCCACAAGGACGCCAGCCACATCATTAAGGTATGACAGACGAGAGAGAGAGCGAGGGAGCGAGAGCGAGAGAGAGAGAGAGAGAAACACACAAAGAAAGAAACAGAGAGACACACACACACACACACACACACACACACACACACACACACACACACACACACACACACACACACACACACACACACACACACACACACACACACACACACACACACACACAGGGCAGTTATAATACTGTACATGCAAACAAATGTCTTTCAGCCATTGGCAAAGTAATTGCAATCTAGACTCAGTGAGTGAAACATGAAGTTAATTAGTAGTTACCTCCCCACCTCGCTACGTTCCCCTCCCCGACCGAAGGCCACATCGGATATAAATGCGGGTTTTACTTGACTACTATCTCTATTTATCTTGTATCGATGAAGATAATGAATGCAAAGATGCCGCCAAAGAGAACGAAAACTGAAATCGTTTTTGATTCGATTGCCACTTTAACAATATGGAAAGAATTTCCGATAAATATGAAGACATCGCAGTCTGGGGACTGACGTGAGGGCGAAAGACACCAGCGCTCCGATCACAACGATGAAGTCCAGGATGTTCCAGAGGTCTCTGAAGTATGAGCCGTCGTGGAGGATCAGACCCATGTTAATCATCTGGGGAGCGAAGGAGAGAAGACAACCGTGATGTGAAGGGAAATGTACATCTGAAGTCAGAACTGGCTGTCTCTGTAAGGAGTTCTGTCTGTTAAGAGATATATTGTTTCTCTTTCTTTTGACAAATGTACTTATTGTGAGTCACTTTGGATACAAGCGGCTGCTAAATCCCTCAATGTAAATGTAAGTGTAAAGGATTAGCTTTTATGTGAACGCCTTTATCCAAATAATCATGCAGTCTATAAATTGTTAAAAAACATTTTTTTTTGGTTTTTTTAACACCATTGATGTTGTATAATATTCTTCTTTACTTAGCCCAAGGGTATAATCTAAATCATAATATTTTGTCTCGCTCCCCCGTAGTATTGAAGTTAATTTTAAACTCCACCAAGCATGCAACCCATCATGAATACCAACCTTGATAATCATTTCAAAGGTGAAGACTCCAGTAAACACATAATCAAAATATCGCAGCGCCTGTAAAATGACATGACAATGACACGGTTTTAGTCCCCAATGCTGGCTCTTACAAACACACACAGCCAATTCACACACGCACACATTTAGCGAAACTATTTCCTTTCAACAAGACTTTTGAGGAGACACAGAAAAAGAGCAACATTTGTTGAAGCCGATTGAGGGAATTTGTGGACAAAGTGCTTTTTATGTTCCTCATGTTCCTGTTGCCAGGACATTTGAACAACAACTGTTTGAGGAATGAAAGCATACAAAAACGTTACAGGCAGGTGTTCACAATGATCCGCTGGCACATAACAGAACCCCACCTTGTTCCAGCCCGAGGCGGTATCAACAGGGTCCTCGGCTGCCAGTGCTATGCTACTGGCAGCTATGACCAGCAGGATGCAGGTCTCAAAGTACCGGAGGTTCACCACATAGTGGCAGGCCCGCCGCACCCTGGGGGGGGGGGGGGGGGGGGGGGGGGGGGGGGGGGGGGGGGAGAGAGAGAGAGAGAGAGAGAGAGAGAGAGAGAGACAGACAGACAGACAGACAGACAGACAGACAGACAGACAGACAGACAGACAGACAGAGACAGAGAGACAGAGACAGAGACAGAGACAGAGAGAGATTTTTTAATTGAATTAATTTGAACAGAGAGAGAGAGAGAGAGATTACTATCTAATAAAATAAATAGGTTTCTGCTTATTTTAGATTTGGGGAGGATACTTTGGGCCCCCAGGGTGGGAGGGTGTTGTGTAATGTGGTCCTGTGAAGACCACTGACACGATAACTGTGACTCTGGGCTGTTCAAACACAATTGACACGACGCCATTTTAAGAAAACCAAAACCCTCTCAAGAGAAAACGTAAAAAATGTAATAAATCGACATGGGCGTAACATTACTCATAGAACCATCGATTCAGAGCAGCAGCCACCACAGCCCCCCCTTCAGAGCCCCCCTTCACGGTGAGCCCCCGGTGACTCACGGGTTGTCGGGTTTGAAGATGAACATGCTGTTAGGGGGGACGGTGCTGACGGGCTTGCTGTCCTCCGTCTCCCCCTTCTCTGACGGACAGCCCTCCGAATCCTTACTGTTCACTGCGGTGGGGGGGGGGGGGGGGGTGAACCAGAGGTGAGACCAGAGGAGAGGAGGAGGATGGAGGAGGATAGCGAGTGGAACAGTGATAACAATCAGGCAAGACATGGGGAACACTGGGGTAAAAGTTGAATTGATTGTATCTTTAACTTAAATATAAGTTAAAGATACAATCAATTCATCAATTCATCAGTTACTACACCAATTCATCAATGAACCAATAACTAAAACAGCCAACCAATCAACTGCCGACCAATCAGCAGTCCACCAAAAGGCAATGACAAAACCAAACAAATCAAACAATAAAGTAAACAATAAATCACCCAGCGCCAACCAATTAATCAAATTGTACAACACCATTGATAAATACAGTCACGAATACAGTCAATCAACCAATCAGGTGCTACAATCAGGCCTTTCACCTGTGATAGTGGAGAGCTCCATGGCAGAGTGTACGTTGGGCATGTCTATGGTCACACTGGAGCCCAGCTGGTCCTGGTCCAGGCACAGGGCGGCGCTGTGGTCGGGACCTCCGCTGTCATCACCAGGGGGAGAGGGTGGCCGGAGACCGGGGGGCTCCCACTGCTCTGCCTGGCCCCCCTGGTTCTGAGGGCAGGGGGCGTGGGTCTGGTTCTGGCCCTCTGACAGACCTGGGTCAGAACTGTGTTCTCCCTTTGGTCTGTAGGAACAGACACACGCACGCAGACATTATATGGAGGAGGTTTATGCAGCGTGTTCACGTTTGAGCTTCAGATTTGAAGGCCCTTGCAGTGAGACTGTTTGTGTAGTCATACTGTACTGGGTGTGACTGCAACGCATGGGATGGGACTTTGTATATTCTTTTTGTGATTTGCATTCCTGCAGCACTTTTAAATCAATCAACACTCGATCGATCAATACTTTACTCCACTTGTTTGGATGTTTGTACGGGACAATCAAGTGTGAAAGGCAGTTGTAGACCAAATGTCTAAAAAGAAATCACAAGCAGCTTACAGGACACCAACAATGTGCGGTGACATCTTATTGATCTCAGATCTCAGAAAATGTTTGAGATGGACAAGGTTAGAAGACCCACGGGAGGCAGCGCGTCTCACCTCCCCCCTCCGAGCTTCTCCCCCCCGGCCTCCTCCTCCTCCTCCTCCTCCCCCCCGCTCCTCGACCTCCGCTCCCGGCTGACGGACCTGCTGGCCGAGCGCTGGCCCCCCTGACCCCTGCCCGGCCCCCTCCTCCGGCCCCTGACCGGCGCGCCGTGACCCCCCGCCATCTCCGGGGTCAGGGCGTCCGCGGCGGCGGGCGGGCGGAACTTCTTCGCGGCGCGGTGCCGCCGCTCGCCGTTCCGCATGGGGCTCCGGCACCCGTTGACGGGGCCGTAGTGGCCCCCCCTCTCCGCCGCCGGCTCCGACTCGGGCGGCGGTCCGGCACCGCCAGGGCCAAGGGGGGCTCCGGGCGCGACGCCGCGTCGTCGCGGTCCGACGCGGCGTCCGCAGCCCCCGCCGGGAGGGCGTCCGGGGGGGAGAGAGCGAGGGCCTCGCCCGAAGGACCCGTGGGATCCGCCGGGGGCGGGGGGTTCGGCGAGGCCAGGGGGTCCGCCGCGGACAGGTGCTTGAGGCTGCCCAGCGGGGTGCTCTGGTTGTGTTTGCCGTGCACGGACAGCGGGTGCGGGAGTACCCCCGGTGGCGGCGTGGCGGCGGCGGCGGCGGCGGCTCCGTCCTTGGCCTCCTCGCCGCCGGTGCTGTTGTGCAGCACCTCCCGGCTGGACATCTGCCGGTGCCTCCGCAGCTGGCTGGTCCGCTGCTCCCACACGGACATGGTCATGCGTCGCCGCCGCTCCCTCCTGGACATGAAAGAGTTACAGGGGTTGAGAGGGGGCGGCGGGAAGGCCTCCCGGAAGCTGCCCTGGCTCTCCTCCAGGGAGTAGGAGTGGGCCGGCCGGCTGCGATGGATGGCCCTCTTCCTGTACAGGTAGGGCCGCCTCCTCCGACTGCCACTGTGGAGAGAGACAGAAAGGGGGGGTCCACGTCAGTGGGGCGCCCGGGACTCAGTGTGCACCGTATACCTCCTGGGTTACATTACTGCACCAGACACTAATGCATTGGTCTGATTCAGCGTGCATTCTTTACATTACTGCATCAACCACTGATGCATTAGTTTGATTTAGCGTGCATTGTTTACATTTCTGCATCAGATACTAATGCATTAGTTGGAGCAGAAACATTCAACTAATACATGAGATTGAGTCAGTCTGTATTGGACTATTACACTACTGTTTCATATACTAATGCATTAGTTTGAGTGCAAGCATTTAAATTTGGCATTCTGCTCAGGGCAACTTAGTTAAGCAAAAACACATTTGTTTAAAACAGCAAAAATTCAATAGACCAAGGTAGATTAAGTTAATTCACTTTTTGTAAACAAGCAAACAAAACCGTTGTCTCAAGCATGTCCTTGTTGTAACTTTGATCGGTGGTTTTGAAACACTTCATACACAACATCAAAGCAACTCCATTTTGATGAGAAACTATTGGCTGAATCAATGAAGATGTTATGTATCAGGTCAACCAAGCCAGAAAAAGTTACTGCGCTACAATCAAAAAAGAAGTTGAAAATGCAGAAGGATGCCAGTGGTGTATATGTATATATGCGAGATTCAAAAATAAGAGTTCAGTGCTGGGGGAGCACAGAGAGTGGGGGGATGAAAGCAGGAGATTACCCATGGAGATGAGAGCAGAACACTAACGCAGGTAAGGAAATCAGACAGGCGCATGAGAGAGGGGGAGAGAGCTGAACAGACACTGTTACTTACTGTGGCGTGGACTCTTGTGTGGTCCGTGTTATCAATGAGCGATTGGTTGAAAACAAGACATTAGTGCTTTTGTGAGCAGACATAAAACAGGCCGAGAGACACGCAGCGAAACAGCCCCCAACCTCGACCCACTTGCACTACAATGGGTTGATTATAGTTGGTTGATTGCACTACAAACCAGCCATTTAGAAAACATGTATCAGGGTTATTGATTGAGAACTTTGACATGGGACTTGGTATTTTATTCATCGGCAAATTTGTTTGCCAAAAGAAAAAGATAAATAGATTTGACTTGAAATCGTGCGCATCACAAACTGTGCATGCTGTAGGTGACGTGTGTTTTCTGGGATTGTTTTGAGTGGTGATGCTCATGTAGGGAGGGGGGGGGGGGGGGGGGGGGTTGTTTCACCGTGTGTCTCCGTTGGAGCCAAGCAAACATCGACAAACAAGATGGTAGCAGAGTTAGAGCAATTCAAACGTTCATCAAACATCAACCTCAAGCGCCACATGGATAAGAGGGAGAGGACCCCCCCCCCCCCCACCCCCCACCCCCAAGGTGGAACGGAGGGGGGTACGGACAGGAGAGGGCTACAGTATGGTAGACAGGTATATACAACAATGAGAAGGTGGGCTCCATCACCAGACGACACACAGAGAGAGAGAGAGAAAGAGA
>NC_079423.1:28615907-28618407 GCF_026213295.1 Gadus chalcogrammus
AGCGTGAGACGTGAGTGTGGTCTGAACTGTAATAACTCTGCTCCACAACCCTGTGTCGCCATCCACACAGACGAGTGAGGGTGTGTGTGCGTGTGTGTGTGTGTGTGTGTGTGTGTGTGTGTGTGTGTGTGTGTGTGTGTGTGTGTGTGTGTGTGTGTGTGTGTGTGTGTGTGTGTGTGTGTTTATGGTAGCCGTGTTCTAGTTGTGACTCTGTTAATGATGAGTTAAAATATGTGTGAGGTGTGACATGTGATGAGTCATTGTGTGTGTGTTTCTCTGTATGTGTGTGTGTGTGTGTGTGTGTGTGTGTGTGTGTGTGTGTGTGTGTGTGTGTGTCAGCATGTGCGCGTGTGTCTGCATGTGTTTGTGCGTTTGCATGTGAGTGTGTGCATGTGCACGCGTGACTACATGTGCATGTGTTTCTGTATGTGCGTGTGTTTCTGCATGTGTGTGCGTGTGTGTTTACATGTGCATGTGTAAATGCATGTGCGCGTGTCTCTGCATTCGTGTGTGTGTCTTCATGTGCGTGTGTGTTTACACGTGCGTGTGTAAATGCATGCGCGTGTGTGTCTGCATTCGAGTGTGTTTACATGTGCGTTTGTGTCTGCATGTGTGTGTGTGTGTGTGTCTGCATGTGTGTGTGTGTGCGTCTTGTCTACGTACATTATAGAGCACCGTGGTCCAGTGTGTGTGTGTGTGTGTGCGTCTCCGTGTACGTACATTATAGAGCACCGTGGTCCAGTGTGTGTGTGTGTGTGTGTGCGTGTACGTACATTATAGAGCACCGTGGTCCAGTGTGTGTGTGTGTGTGCGTGTACGTACATTATAGAGCACCGTGGTCCAGTGTGTGTGTGTGTGTGTGTGCGTGTACGTATATTATAGAGCACCGTGGTCCAGTGTGTGTGTGTGTGTGTGTGCGTGTACGTACATTATAGAGCACCGTGGTCCAGTGTGTGTGTGTGTGTGTGCGTCTCCGTGTACGTACATTATAGAGCACCGTGGTCCAGCCCTCCATGGTGATGCACTGGAACACAGTGAGTAGGGCGAACAGGATGTTGTCGAACTGGGTGATGCCGTCGTTGGGTCCGATCCAGCCCTCGGTGCAGGTGTACTTGTCCGGACACTGGCGCACCCCACAGGGGAACTCGGACAGGGACGAGTCCACCGTCTGGTTCTCTAAACACGTGATGGAAAATAGTAACCAACCAGAAGACAGTTGTTGTCGTGACAACAGGAGAGGCCCGGCCCAAAAGGCCCTAGGGCAGCACACGGTCTCTAAACCATTTGATTGGCCATGAACATTTGGTAACAGAAGGATTTGAGCTTTGGTATTTGTTGTGAGATATTGGGTGTTGGCAGAATATTTGAAATAATATTTCTGATAAATGGGGACATTTTGTGATGTATGTGGGAATCGTGGACAGGCTACTAACATCAGACTGAGATCAAGATACTTTAACTCTGTTGTTGTTAGCTTCCAAACAGAATCTCCTGTATGATTCCCGGTCTGGCCATGACGACTAGTAAAACTATTTTGGCAGCGTCACCGAAGATGCGCTTGTGTTTGTCGGTCCTCACAGTATAGACATGTTTTTCAGAGACGTCATAAAAAAGGAAAAAATGAAAAAGCGCTTCATTTAAATATCACAGCGCTGGAGAAATTGCGTTCGAAAGGCAGAGCAAAACTACGACACAAAAGTAAAAAGGAAACAGAGGGAGATAACACAGTGTGTCTATAAACCAAGCCGTGACCGGGGGACTGACAGCCGGAGACGGATGATTACAACCAGGAGTGCTCCGTGCACCATTGTGGCCAGCGCTATTGTCATCCTGTATTACTCAGAACAAAAAACGGGAGGGCGGGTTTGTTCAGATCTCCAGGTGCGATCCTGCGTGTCACTCATGTTTTGTGGCGAGGGCAGCTGGCTGGGGACACAAAGGCGCGGCGTTCTCCGTCGGTCTTGCTTACTGGATGTCTGCGTGCGTTCACAAAGGCTTTGTTTGTGTATGGCTGTACATACATATCTGTGTGTGTGTGTGTGTGTGTGTGTGTGTGTGTGTGTGTGTGTGTGTGTGTGTGTGTGTGTGTGTGTGTGTGTGTGTGTGTGTGTGTGTGTGTGTGGTGGGGTGTGTTTGAGTGTGTTTGTATATGTATATGTTTACATGTGCATATTTGAACGACAGACAGAAAGAAGGTAGGTAGATAGGTAGACAGACAAACAGACAGACAGACAGACAGACAGACAGACAGACAGACAGACAGACAGACAGACAGACAGACAGACAGACAGACAGACAGACAGACAGACAGACAGACAGACAGACAGACAGACAGACAGACAGACAGACAGACAGACAGACAGACAGATATATAGATAGATAAAGATAAATTAACTTAATCCATATCTGGCGGATAATACTGTGTATGTATACCTGCGTATGTGTACATGTGCGTATATGTGAACGACTATTTGTTCATAAATCCACGTTAAATCAATGT
>NC_079423.1:28620907-28625907 GCF_026213295.1 Gadus chalcogrammus
GCTCCCATCTCCCAACCACACACTCACACACCGTCTCATTGTCCACCCCTCTTTCTCACACTTTCCCCCCCGCCAACTCTGCATTTTTTTTTAACCTTACTCTTGCTATCTTTTCCTCTTCTTCTCATCTCTTCCTCATCCTTCTGTCACACCCAATCTCCCCCAATCTCATCCCTCTCTCTATATCTCTCGCTCTCTCTTGCATACATCCTTCTCTACCTGCCTCTTCTAATGATTACCCCCCCCCCCCTTCTTTCTCTCTCTCTCTCTACCTCTCTCTCTCCCTCTCTCTACCTCTCTCTCTCTCGCTCTCTCTCTCTCTCTCTCTCTCTCTCTCTCTCTCTACCTCTCTCTCTCCCTCTCTCTACCTCTCTCTCTCTCGCTCTCTCTCACTTGCATACATCCATCCATCTCGCCCTGCGTCTCCCAATGATTAAACCCAACCCTCCCCCTCCACTCTCTCTCTCTCCTTCGCTGTTGCCGTCCAGTTGTTATGGAGACAAGGTGTGACAGCCATACAACCCCCCCCCCCCCCCCCCCCCCCTTCCTGTCTTATTTAATCCACTGTTTGCCAGCAGATTAAACATCCAACCTCTATCTCTGCAGAGATAATTGGAAAAAAAACACACAAACATGGATCCCCCGGGAAACAAAAGGCTTGTTTTTTATCCCCCCTCCGTGGGGGGATAAAACCCCTTCCGTCAACGTCTCTGGTCGGAGATGTCTGACGGGAGTTTGTAGCCGCGGAGACGTTTCCCCACACAGTAACGACAGCTCCCCGCTGTGTGAGTGATCGGTGCTGACAACCGCTAAGGACAATGACACTAATGCCCTGACTTCTGGACCGCGTCAGCCCCCCAGCGAGGCGCTGACACTGGTCCTGAGCGGAAGCTTGTTGGGAGTCCGTCGGAAGTCGGATTGAAACAAACACAAATAGAAGTGTACCAAAGACATTTGGGTTACCACAATCGGTGTCGGGAAGTGTCCTGGCCGTTTCGCTCTATATCTGGATGCTAGCTGTGTACTGTGGTGGTTATGCGTGGTTTCACTCTTTTTGCATTCAATTCAAAACAAAACAGTCTGTCCGCTTATTTATATTTTGTTAAATGCCGAAGAGAGGGAAATTCTCCACAATAACTGCAATTCAGTGGATGTTCAGTGTGTGTGTATGTGTCTGTGTGTATGTGTGTTTATTTGACAGTGCGTGTGTGAAATGACTTAAGATTGTGTTAAGGCACTCCTACACTGTGTGTTCTGCTGGCTTTAGCTGATGTTAAACCTCTCCTCCCACTGCACCTTTTCTCCTTCCATTACACGTGTGTGTGTGTGTGTGTGTGTGTGTGTGTGTGTGTGTGTGTGTGTGTGTGTGTGTGTGTGTGTGTGTTTGTGTGTGTGTGTGTGTGTGTGTGTGTGTGTGTGTGTGTGTGTGTGTGTGTGTGTGTGCGCATGCGTGCCTGTGTGCGTGTCCGATATGAAGCAGTCAAGCTCTTATGCAAGAGGAATAGCAAGTATAATCTTTCTTTGTGTTTGTGAAAGCAGTCCAAGTGTTGGCTAAAATGTTGGTTTATTTGTTGGCTAAACGTTGGGTTCTGTGGCTAGGCTCCATAGTTAATTTGGATAAATGATGGATCAGCCATATGGTAAAAGAGAGGGGCAGGGAGAGGGACAGAGGGGCACACACATGCCCACCTAAACACACACACATGCACACCTAAACACACACACACACACACACACACACACACACACACACACACACACACCACACACACACACACACACACACACACACACACACACACACACACACACACACACACACACACACACACACACACACACACACACACACACAGGCACTGGCACACAAACACAGGACAATAATTATAACAATATTGATCAATATATATATAATATAATATTGATTGAAGTATTGACCTCCTGTGCTACATTTCAGAGAGTCATGAATGTTGTCTGGGGGTTAAATATAACCCATCCCCATACTCCTCTTTATAAATATTCAGCACGTTTACTCTGATTATCCATCGGACAGTTTCATCAAGCATGATTTATTCATGGTTTGGTCCTTGAGCTTTCTCCACCACTGTTAATGAATTTTAAGCATTTCTACCTTTCCAGTCTGGAGTAAACATTACATATTTGATACTCCACAGTTAATAACAGAAAAAAAAATCAACATCAACAAATATATTAATTCTA
This sequence comes from Gadus chalcogrammus, assembly GCF_026213295.1. NCBI lineage: Eukaryota > Metazoa > Chordata > Actinopteri > Gadiformes > Gadidae > Gadus > Gadus chalcogrammus. The sequence continues at coordinate 28,623,128 of NC_079423.1, forward strand.
ACAGAATGAATCTGCTCTACATTTTAACGCAACAGTTTTAAGAAGACAGAAATGGATTATTAAATGCAGAAATAGAGAAGACAAGAGAACAAAGTACACAAGAGGATGACAACACGCATAACGCACAACCAATACAAAAGGGGAGGGTTACGTGTAGCCCTGGACCTGGTAGTGGATAGTGTTTGGTCCACAGCCACAGTATTAGGTTCAATCCCCTGGGTACTCAAGTACCCACACACTAGGTGCCTAACCACCCCTATTCACTGACGCGAGTCCCTTTGGAATAAAAGCACATTAATGAATCACCTAATCGGTGCCACAGCGAGACAGGGCTTGAGTTAAAAGATGCCATCAACAACATTCAACTGGATTAAGTAACATCAGTCAAGAAGCTGCTCGTTGCTGATGCCATCCTATAAAGTCCTACCCTTTAATCATGACTAAAGCTTAAGGGACACCTCTTATATAATTTGCCGTTTTCTTTAGCTGCAATTGAATACAGAACTGATCCTTGCATGGTGGTTAACATTCAGCAAGGATATTCTATTTTTCCCTGCAATGATGTAATGTGCAGCCTTGCTTTCTCAACGGCCTCCCACTTGGCTGGGAGGGGTCCCTGGAGTTCTCTGAGGAGGAAATGTATGATGTATGGAACTCTCTCTCCCCAACATACACACACACACTAGTCTTGAGTTTGATCTGGAATAATTTGGGTTACTGGATCAATTTGAACACAAGTGGTGTAAAACTAATTAATTGTATCAAATGCCATATATTAAAAAACGCCATCTGAACACAAACAATTAAAATGCTATTTTAAGTGCCAACGCATTTCTTTCAAGTGCCAATGCTCATTTGCAAGTGCAAATGATCTAAATGCAAATGAAAGGCAGAGCCTTTTTTTCTTTTTAAAAGCTATTAAAGAAATAACATGAACACAAACTGACAATTTGGGTTTCATCTTTCTTCAGTGAGGGTGCAATACATGATCTACATCTAATTACATTTCCTGTGAGTGGGAAAATCACAGCTTCTTTTCAGCTCGCCAAACAATAGAATTCAAATTGACTTCTCTCGCTTCAAGACGGCTTTCATCTCCAGTCCTTTAGATCAAGTACTTTGGTAGTCTCAACAGTTCATTCTGCCTTTAATTCAAAGTCCCCTTCAAGGGCGGGAGAGAGAGTGAGAGAGAGAGAGAGAGAGAGAGAGAGAGAGAGAGAGAGAGAGAGAGAGAGAGAGAGGCAAGAGAGGCAATAGTGGAAGACTGGCTTGGATAGATGAGGCAGGTTTGACTATGGAGTTCATCAGTACCAGGATCATTATTTCATATCTGTAAATTCCTACAGAATTTCCAATGAACCAGTGTGCTTACTACTTACAACCTACTACTGAGCGTGGGCACGTGATTTGAGTGTCACCCAAACAGTTCCTAGCTCCTTCCCTGCTGGAACCACTATGATTCATTGTCAACACTTTTTTCGATTTACAATACAAAGGCTTGTTCAAAGTGAGAATTGCCCTTTCATTTCTGACAGCATATCCTTCCCAGGCACAGGCACACACACACACACACACACACACACACACACACACACACACACACACACACACACACACACACACACACACACACACACACACACATGTTCATGTGTATGTGTGTGCTGCAGTAGAAAGAACACAAAATGTCCTGTTCTTCACCGATCCTGTATGGATGTGGAGGACGGAACCCTCCCGGTCCTGGCTAACTGTGGAGACATTGACCCGGGAAGCAGCAGGACTGGAGCCAGTGACAGCCTGACCCGGGGCGGGGTCCTCAGTCGCCACGGTAACTGCTCTGGGGGACGCTCACACCCCCGCTGCGTCCAGGCTCATCAATCAATCAGACAACAGATGGAAAATAAAATGGGAGAGGGCATGTCTGTGTGTATGCATGTTTATGTGTGTGTGTGTGTGTGTCTGTGTGTGTGTGTTAGTGTCTTTGGTTTTAGAGTGAGGGTTCAACACAATAGCTCAGCGCTAATAGCTAAGAGCTAATAGCTAAGTCGATAGCTAAAGCGATCTCTGTGCAGCTACATTTCTGTGTCTTTTCATCTGATTGTGCGAGGGAGACGTGTCCAACAGGTGTAGAACTGCCAAGTGGACAGAAGGTGTTTTTGGCTAAAAACACACACGCACATACACACACAGACACACAGACACACACACACACACACACACACACACACCACTAATACACATACACACACATGCACAGACAAACATACACGCACAGAGACAGTCAACAAAATGACAGGCACACATGCATACAGAACCACACCCACACCCACACACAGTTCAGTTCGTTTTCTATTCAGGCATGGTGTGTTCTCAGAAAGTGTGACGAACAATACACAGGTGTACGCATCTGTCTCTGAGACCGTATGTATACTGTGAGCAGCAGTCCTCAACCACAGAATTAAGTAAGCAGGAGGAGAGGGGGGGGGGGGGGGGAGAGGAGGGAGGAGGAGGAGAGGAGGGGGGAGGAGGAGAGGAGAGGAGAGGGGAGGAGGAAGTGTAAGAGGAAGAGGAGACACAGAAATTATAGAGAGGATGAGAGAGGAGAGGAGAAGAAAGACCACGGGAGAATAGGAGGAGTATAGTGGTGATGAGGTGGCGAGGAGAAACACATGCTAGAACTGGAGACGAGTCATCGAGGAACACGTTAGAATACATCAATTGACAAGAGGGGAGCCATGAATAAAATATGACAGAACTAGGCATACTAGAAATACAAAAAA
>NC_079423.1:28630907-28648407 GCF_026213295.1 Gadus chalcogrammus
TAGATAGATAGATAGATAGATAGATAGATAGATAGATTGATTGATTGATTGATAGATTTATAGATTGATAGATTGATAGATAGATAGATAGATAGATAGATAGATAGATAGATAGATACATCAAATATCTAGATAGATTGATGGACGAACGGACGGACGGAGGGACGGATTTACAGACAGACAGACAGACAGACAGACAGACAGACAGACAGACAGACAGACAGACAGACAGACAGACAGACAGACAGACAGACAGACAGACAGACAGACAGACAGACAGACAGACGGACAGACGGACGGATAGATGTGTGGTAATATTATAATGAGAGCCACTTGTGACATCTCAACTGGTATCGATTCAGATTGTTATTATCGATTCAGATTGTTATTCTGGATCAACAGTTTGCCAAAGAAACCGTGCCGTCAGATCACCAAAATAACATCCAAAGCAGCCCTCTCCAGGCCAACACTCAACCAACAAAACACCCTTCCCTCCCTCCTCTTTTATACTTACCTCACAGGCTGAAGAACAAATCCCTCAGCTATGAAATTAGATTGCAGACCAAGACATTCTCTGTCCCGTCGAGAGCAAAACAAAAAGGCATCTTGTGCATCATCATTTATCTTTCTAAAAACCAGGGGCGAGGATGGAGGCAATGAACCAAGTCAATATTCAGAGCAGATGAGGAAGAATGGAAAGAAACCTCATCACTTCAAGATTATGACCAGACTCCCCAGGAAGAGGCTAGGTCAAGCAACGTTGCGCTCACTTCACACGCCTCAGCTGCAAATACAGATGATAGAAAACACCTACGTACATAGTGACGAAAAACAACGTGTTGCAATGAATACAATCACAACACACACACTCTCACTCACTCACACAAGCACACTCACAAACACACACACACACACACACACACACACACACACACACACACACACACACACACACACACACACACACACACACACACACACACACACACACACACACACACACACACACACACACACACACACACATTCTTGGGTATCAGTGAACGGTGGTGTTCAAAGGGCCAGCAGTACTATCATTTGGAGGTTGAAAAGGGGCTCTCTTACCCGCTGAGGACCACGATGAAGTCCATGACGTTCCACCCATTCCTCAGGTAGGAGCCCTTGTGGAACACAAAGCCCAGGGCGATGATCTTAATCCCGGCCTCGAGGCAGAACATGCCGATGAAGTATGGCTCCGTCTTTTCCTGTTCAAACCAGACAATGGGGATTATTATCAAGTTCATATTCACACCAAACATTTGCTGTCAACATTCACATTTGTTTTTCTAATAAAAACAATGTGTGTGTGTTTGTGTGTGTGCCACGTGTTGCCAGTGGCACTTTTGCTTGTGTTTGTCGGTGTGTCCATGTCTGCGAGGGAGTGTGTGCGTGCGTGCCTGCGTTCATGCGTGTGTGCGTGTGTGCATATACGCTTGCTTGTGTGCGTGCCTAGGTGCGTGCGTGTGCGCGTGCAGGCATGCGCGCATGTGTGTGTGTGTGTGCGTGCCTGCATATCGTACCAGTCTCTTGGACATCGGGGTCTTGTCCTCTCCGGGGAGATGCTGCTCCAGGGCCAAGACGATGCAGTTGGCGATGATGGTGGCCAGGATCATGTATTCAAATGGAGTGGAACGGCTTGGGGTCAAGGAGAGTCACGTGCATGAAGCCTTCATGACCAGGTCCACGACCTCATGCTCATGGGTGTTTGATGAAACGATTGATGAACATTTGAATGATTTAAAGGGGACATGTTATTCCACCAGGTGTGAGTTTGATTGTCCATTTCAAGCCGTTTTCAAAGTCGGCCTCTTCTGACATCACAAGTGGGCGTGTCCACCTAGATGTATGACGGATAGGCGAGCAACGTTTGCTTGAGTCCACTGGGTAGGCTGGCAGACTGACCTATCCAGCACACATCTAGGTGGACACGCCCGCTTGTGATGTCAGAAGAGGCAGATATTCAAAAACGGCTCGAAATGGCCAACCAAACTCGCGATTTAGAAGAAGGGGGAAACTAATCTGTAAAACGAAAAAAAAGAAGATTCACTACCCACTGCCAATATTATCGTCTTGTAACACCTGTTCACTCCTCTCCTGCCCTCTAGTCTGCTCCCCTGTCTCTTCCTCTACTCAAAAAAACACTGAGCCTAGCCAGAGTCTTTCAATTATATATAAAAAAAGCCCCTAGGACAGTAATTTCATTATGCACTAATGTTAATAGAGACAGACAGACGCTTAGACAATCACTCCTTGCTCTGCTAGTTCCTTCCTACCAAACAGCATTACCATATCACCGTGTACACCCTGCAGCCAAGGAGGCCAACCGACGGCACCGCCACCTCTTCTCAGGTCATGTGCCAGTGCGTATGAGTTCAACAACACACACACACAGACACACACACACACACACACACACACACACACACACACACACACACACACATAGACCCATACAGCCACATTTGTGGACGGGGCGAATACCTGATGCTACAAACAAAGCCCCTCTCCCTAGGATAAGCCTTGCATGAGGTGGTCCCCAGGGACCGCTGCTGGTTAGTAGTTCAAGAGGAGCTCCAGCGGGGCATAGGAAAGCCAGGAATGTGCTCCTGATCTAATATCGAGCCTGGGGGTCTATTTGCAGGAGATGCAAAACGTAATGGAGCTGGAATGAGCAGCGGAATTGGAAAAGAAGATTGAAAAGCAGAGGGAGTTGGAGAGAGAGAGAGAGAGAGAGAGAGAGAGAGAGAGAGAGAGAGAGAGAGAGAGAGAGAGAGAGAGAGAGAGAGAGTGAGGGAGAGAGAGAGAGATCGCTATTAAGTGACGGGATTATGAAGAGGAGATGGAGAAAACAGGTTGTAGACGAGATAAAGACAAAGAGTAAGGCAGGAGGGGATTGGATGAGATTTGATATATAAAATAAAGCCCAAACAGGAGCCGCCGAAGCAGTATTGATGTTTCTGCAGCTGCAGCCAGCGCAGTCTCCCAGGGATGGGCGGGGGGGGGGGGGGGGGGGACAGAGAGGCTAAACAAACAGAGCATTACAATACAAGACGCACGGCTCCCAAGAGACTCCAAGACGCTCCAACCTGCTGAGCCAATTTGTGGGATTCGGCAAAGCCAAACAAATTGTCGCGGCAGTCCCTTAAATGGCTTTCTTCTTCTAGCTTCTGAGACAGCGTCTAAACAAAAGCAAAACATCATAACAGCCGCGGCGTTCATTAGAGATGATTAGAACGAGACTAGAGGAGGAAGTTGTCCCTCTGGTACAATGAAACACGTTATCGTCTCCTTGTTTCGCTCGACGGGCTGCTGGGTTTGTTTGTCGTCTGCCGCCCATGGCTCTCAAACGCCCTTCTCTCAATATTAACTCAATCCAAACAGCGGCGTTGGAGTTAAGAGAGAGGAGGAAGAGAGTGTGTGGAAGGAAAGGAGGAGGAGAGTAGAGGAGGAACAGGAAACAGAGGAGAGAACATAAGAGTGAGGAACGAGAGGTATCCACGGCAACAAGCTTTTTTTTCTCCGTCTCCAGCCACAAGTCAATGCCACGGGACGGTTAATGGGCAGCGCAATACACACACACACACACACACACACACACACACACACACACACACACACACACACACACACACACACACACACACATGCATGTATGCGTTGCAAGACAAACACACACAGACACACGCAGACACACACACACACTGTTATGCACACATACACACACATGCATGTATTAGCGGCCACACACACAAAGACATTTACACACATGCGCACGCACATATGCACACACACACACACACACAGACACACACACACATACACAGACACACACATGCACACACACCACATATGCACAGACAGACAGACACATACACAACCGCGCATGCACGCACACACATGCGTGAATGCACACACGCACACGCACGCACATACACACATGCCCGCCAAACACACAGACATCACAACACACAAATCCATTCACCCACGTGCACAAACGTGTGAACACCCTCGCAACGGGAACACGCTCACACACCCACAACAATTAAACCCACGCGCACACACCGTCCCCGTCCTGTGAATGAGGGCACACACCGAACAACCAGCCCTGTAGGGCCTCAGGAGTCTGTCGGAGCCACTGTGGCAACGTTGGCAGAGGAGGGAGCCCACTCGGACTGCTAAGCTGCACCAGCGATCAGGTGGTTTCTGGGGGTGGCTCGGAGCCCTGAGGGCGTCGGGAGTGTGCGGACGCTGGTCCCGAGGGGGTTCCAGGGGGAACGACGTGACGCAAGAGGGAGACACTGTGAGTCACCGTGACAACGCTCCTCTCGCTCCCTCCTCAAACAAATGGAATAAAAATAAGTCTGGAGATGGGATGGGAGTGTCGAATGGGATGCAACCGCACGCACGCACGCACGCACGCACACACGCCTGCACGCACGCAGACAGAACCGCACACAGCCAGATTAGATTTGAGATTCGAGAGCCGGTGAGTGGGGTTGAAATTGAACACATCACATACATCTGAGGCTGGCTTATTAGATTGTAGAGATGGTTTCTGTTTGTGTGTGTGTGTGTGTGTGTGTGTGTGTGTGTGTGTGTGTGTGTGTGTGTGTGTGTGTGTGTGTGTGTGTGTGTGTGTGTGTGTGTGTGTGTGTGTGTGTGTGTGTGTGTGTGTGTGTGTGTGTGCCTGTCTGTGTGTGTATGTGTGTGTGTGTGTGTGTGTGTATGTGTGTGTGTGTAGTGTTTGTGTAGAAAACCCTAAAAAAGAGGTTGAAGCACGGCTGTAATCTTGAACGAACTGGATGACCTTTGAGCTTCAAGGCCTCCATGATGATGACAAACATCACTCCACTTATTAGATGAAGGTTCAAAGCATTCGTAGCAGACAATTGACTGTTGCGCTACATCGGGCAGTGGTTCCTCTATATTTTGTGCCGTTCAATTTCACTTTGCAGCTACCCTGAAGGCTGGATATTTGATCCACCTCTCTGTTTCCCCTCACAGGTTCTGCCCTCGATTTCGGTGTGCAGTCCAACTCAAAATGGCAGCTTCATTGATCACTCACCCTTCGAATTAAGAACTAATTACAGAAAGGGCGTCAATGCCTGCTTTGGCTTCCAGTGAGTAATACGTCAATGTCAAACACTGTGAAAGCTATTCTTTGCCAAACAAAAACGTGTTGCCTCGATGCGGTACAATACCGAAATTCCGTGTTTAAACTATAATGCAACAGCCTTGCAACACATCGACGTATATAGGGTTGAAAATGCCCTACTACTGGGCGAGGACACTTGCCCAGTAGATTTAGTTTACGGGGCTAAATAAATCTATTCAACCATTGTAAAATAACGATAGCGCAAAATAACCAGGAGTAAATATACTTTTCGTAGCCGTGACACATACAGCCACACAGACAGCTACACACACCGCGCCGTTGTGCAACGTTTAAACAAACTATTAAATTGGATCATCGATAATTCAGGAGTGTACCATCTCAATGGGAAGCTTCCTGCTGTGGAAGCTCTCCCAGTGGGCATCAGAGAGGAGAGGCAGCTGCTGGCTCGCCCCTCCCCAGGTCCGCTGCACTCACCTTGGGCCGAGTGATGGGCTTACCCTGCCCCCAACCGAACAACGATGGATGACATATAACAGCCTCATATCCCCGTGAACACTGCCTATATGCTCTACACTACCATGGGAGATTCAGTGTAAGTCTGTCAATTGAATAGCTTGGGAGGAATCAATGAAGGACAGCAAGACTTAGACATGCAGAGAGCCAGGATATAAGCGCCCAAACATCACACTCTAAACACTGGGCTGACCTTTGACAGATGCCATGCAGGAAGTAGGTGATGGTGTGTGTGTGTGTGTGTGTGTGTGTGTGTGTGTGTGTGTGTGTGTGTGTGTGTGTGTGTGTGTGTGTGTGTGTGTGTGTGTGTGTGTGTGTGTGTGTGTGTGTGTGTGTGTGTGTGTGTTTGAGTGCGTGCGTGCGTGCGTGCGTGCGTGCGTGCGTGTGTGTGTGTTTGTGCGCATGCTGTGCACATATTTTGTTCCTTTTGCAATGGGAATATTAGGTCTCTTTAGTCATCAATAAAAATCCATCACAAATTTCTCTTCACTATTTCACATATTATTTACTATTATGTTGTTTAGCGACTTGCTGTGATTCTTTTGATGCAGGCTATTTAAGAGGCTGTAGGTAAGATTAAAGCGCTATTTTTTGGTGTAATTAGTTTAATGCTACAAAACAAGACCCCTTAGAAGAGCTTAACAGGGTATGTCACACCAAGCTTCCATCACAAGACACAATGGTTGCTAATGGGTTAATAAGACGCAGTTTGGTTCATTACATTACAGTAATGGGACTCTCTCTCCACAGCTACACATTAACATGAGGGCTATACGATTCTGGGACGCTTCCTTGTTTTCTCTGAATGACATTAACCATTTTCTTGTTCTATTCCTTTTCAGCACGGTATAATTGTATCCAAGGCAATTAATCCAAGGTGTGTCTTCTTTAATAGTCATGTACATGCAACCTAGTGTAATATATTTGGCTTTCTGTAAAGCCAAAAAGCAATGAATAATAGTCTACATAATGTTACACCCAAAGACATTTACACAAAGCAATTTCTCCCATGACTTATATGAATTGAAAATATCTGAAAAGGCAGTAGCAGCTGAATATGAACAATACAAGTAAGGCCATTATATTTGTCCTCTTATGAAAACCGATAGACAAGTCAGACATTCAGCCAGCACACAGAAAAACAGTGTCAGTCAGTGAGTCAGCGAGTCATTTTATCAGTCATTGAGTAGGTCAATCAGTGAGTCAGTCAGCCGTTGAATAGAGGGGTGTAGTAAAGGTAACAATGGCTTGGTTAAAAAACACACACCTGGGGAGTTGCACCATAGGGGCACAAATAAGTGTGTGTGTGTGTGTGAGTATTGCGTGCGTGCGTGTGTGTGCGTGTGTGTGTGTGTGTGTGTGTGTGTGTGTGTGTGTGTGTGTGTGTGTGTGTGTGTGTGGGGGGGGGGGGGGGGGGGGGTGTGTGTGTGTGTGTTTGTGTGTGTGTGTAATCCAGGGCTTTACTAGTCACCCAGGAGGCTTTGCACCTGGCCTGCCCATGGGGCGACTTCATACTAAAGTTAAACACTAATAATAGTACCAGGGATATATAAAGGCGATCATGACTAGGTGTTTAAGAGTTCAGGCATGTCGTTTTTTCTGTGAAATTTAATTTTACATTGTTGAATAAGACAATTCGTTAGACTTTGGCCCCTAGTCAGTCTGCCCATGTGGAGTACGCCCGTTCAAACCAACAGTGATTAAGGAGGCCATGACAGATCTTCCCGGCTCACTGTTGACAGCAAAGATTTAGCGCCAACAAATGACACCGGGAAGGAACGGCTATCCACCTAATCCACTTTCCACTCCCAGCTATTATCATGGACTGCAGTGGGATTCAATCAACATTATTCAATCAACAATTCTTTCATCAGTGTCTTAACTCCTCAATCTGCCATTTGTCTGAAAGGGCCAGCAGTGAGCATCCAGTAATACATGGAACAAAGGGTGTGTGTGTGTGTGTGTGTGTGTGTGTGTGTGTGTGTGTGTGTGTGTGTGTGTGTGTGTGTGTGTGTGTGTGTGTGTGTGTGTGTGTGTGTGCACGCGTGAGCATGTGTGTGTGTGTGTGTGTGTGTGTGTGTGCGCGTGTGTGTGCGTGTGTGTGTGTATGTGTGTGTGTGTGTGTTTATGTGTGTGTATGTGTGTGTGTGTGTGTGTGTGTGTGTGTTCAATATCTCAAGACCCTGGAGCTTTGGAGGGCCACACATTGTGTCAGCCTGTGTCGCTATTGTACTCTATTCCTAATTTATTTATTTTGCTCATATACATCGATAAAAAACGGCTGATCTGAAGTTAGATACAAACAGAGATAACTATGAGTTCTGATTGGATGAATAATCTGATGAAGCCTGAACAATGTGGACATGAGAACCGTCAGACTCATGAAGATGACATCATTCAGTGATTCAGCTGGGGCGGGAGAAAGGAGGACAAGGTGATTCCACTGACTGCTATTTTCACCCTTCCCGGGATGTGTTAAGTGGAAGCGTGTGTTTAAATGGAAGTAATGGTGTGAGATCCTGGTCGCCTCTGACTCATCTCGTTATGCCTGGGTCGTGACTTCAGTGATTAACGACAGACACAGGCCTGTGGGATTCACACACACACTTGAAGGATTCTGATCAGTCCGTCAGTCACACAACAGCATAACACAATCACACAGTAAGGAGGGCTCACTCGGACATCTCTCTCGGAAAAAAAACACTCACACGGTGAGTAAAGCAAGGAGGAAAGTGTTGGTTAAAGTATGGCGTATGTGTGAGGGAGTAAGTGAGTGAGTGAGTGTGAGACCACGAGAGAGAGAGAAAGAGTGAGAGAGAACAAGAGAGAGGAGAGGAGAGAGATGGGGGGGGGGGGGGGGGGGTGCGGTGAATTGCGAGCCTGAAATTCAAGCTCAAATACAACAGTATCAGTGCGCTGTCCATGGTGCTGAATTTTCCTGGCTATTGCACGTAAGATTAAACTGTACATTGACTTTTTCCTTCACTGAGTCAATACGGAAACACAACACACGACTAAACAAACAGCAGATAAGCATGGTCATGCTGGAATCAGCTGACATGTTACGCAATAAAGTAAAGAAAACTGTGTTTACATAACACACCAACTTTCACAGACAAAACCAGCAGCACAAAGGATATGGCCACTCGGTGATCTTCTTCGCATACTTCCTGACCACGTTGTCCTCCCCGAAGATGAAGAGGGAGCGGTTGACGGTGAGGCAGTTCTGCCGGACGGGGATGGGGTTGTACAGGGCCATGGTGCGGGCCCGCTGCGCTTTGGTCTGCTTGAAGGCGGGCGAGATGCCCCCCGTGGACACGGTCGCTCCATCCCGATTCCGGTTGCGCTCGGAGCCGCCGTCCCCGGAGCCAAGCAAGCCCGGAACATCGTCCCCGAACCGGGCCATTCTGCCCCGATCAAAGACAGACAAAAACGAAACGAGGGTGGGGGGGAGGGGGAAGCAGAGGGGTTAGCTCCCGCGGGCAAGGAGGAGCGCACGGTGGGTACTTTTGCACGCGTTGACGGCGGTATAGGGGGGTATCGGTAGTTAGTCCATCCTTATAGGAAAACCCATGTTCGTTGTAATGTATAAAAAACAAAGAAGTGAGAGTCTAAAAGACCTTCACGCCTTCGGTTGGCTGTGTCACGTCATGGATCTCAGGGTGAAAAGCACGGAACGCAACACGTCGTTCACCCAACCGCTCCGGGTGTAAACAGTCAATCAACTGGGAACTCTGGGAAACACCGTGAGTGGAACGGTCATAAAGTTTTCTTAAATGAAAAAAACAAAAACACATAGGATCCGTTCTCCGCTGTTTGATAATCCAACGCGCACTTTTTGTAGCGCTCACCAAACCAAAGCCCGCAACAGGTCGCGTCGGCAGCCGGCGGTGCCTCACTCTGGTGGGCACACAGATACCATCCCTATGACGCCGAGAAGGACCGCGTTAATTCACATCAGGAGAGGGAATTCACTCAAACCTCCACTTTCCATCTCCCCTACCTCTCTTTGCAACACCAATCCCCCCAAAAAAAAAAAAAAAGGATAAATCTATTAGTCGCTTAAATGCATGACGACAAAACTTTTCCTCGCGATTTCAACGAAGGTTTTTACTAATTTTTCCTGTTCCGATTCCGCATCCATTTCCTTGAAACAACTCCATCCGTTTGCCACGGGTGAAACTATTTGCAACGTCTCATCGCGGCAGAAGGCTTTTCCGCAATGAGCAGTGAGAAGGCAAGAGAAGCCCTAATGCGACCCCAGCAGCTCTCTACTGAGCACACACACACACACACACACACACACACACACACACACACACACACACACACACACACACACACACACACACACACACACACACACACACACACACACACACACACACGCACACACAATGGCACATCAAATATGCCCCTATAGCCCATCCCCAACCCCTATTATGTGTAGATTGAGCAAACATATCCCACACAAGGGAAAACTGCGGCATTAATCACATAAAGACAGAGCATGGAGTGTGTTGAACCTGCGGTCTCAAAGCGGCAGTGTCCATAATCAACACGTTTGATGATTGTACTGGCCGCGTTAGGTTCTATATTTATCTTTCTGTAATGTCACGCGTCAAACCAAAGGGAGAGACCACCTGCTGCGCTCTGTTTGTTTCCAGAAAGACAAAAGGTGTGCTTCAGCCTATTTTGCGGTAAAAAAATACGAAGGAACAGCTAGGCTAAATATTTCAAATAATACGTTAAGAAATATGCACCGAAAATTATGTCGGGGAATTTAACCTGTTTCACTATAAAATGAATAGGCAAAAAAAAACTTTGAGGATTCAGAAATTGAGGATTTCTGATAAATAAATTTGGTTTGGATAAAATAGAACTGCTCATTTCAATATTAGCGGTCAGAGCTATTAATGATGCCCTCATTAGGTGAGGCTGCCCTTATGGCTTTTGAAGTTCAACAGGGAAGTCTTCCATGATGAACATAATTGGAGGTCTGACCCTTTGCCCGTGTTTTTCATTACTTCCATGTAAAAAATATAAATCTTCCAACGTGATTTACATTTTACTCATTAAAAGCTCACAGGTGGAGAGAACGAGAGTGAGAGAGAACGAGAGAGAGAGAGGGAGAGACAAGGATAGACAGAGAGAGAAAGGAGAGAGGGAGAGTGAGGGAGAGGGAGGAGAGAAATTGAGAGAGAGGGATATGAGTGCAGGGATAAGATGGATCTAGAAAATTCACTGATGGCCTAGAGGATAATGGAGTCACTGATCAATGGCGTGCGCCCCCAGGCTCATTAAAATTCCAACTTAAAAATAGAAGGACGAACGAGTTACAAAGCTCACGCTGTCATCCGTCATGTCAAAATCATAAAGACGAGATGGATTTCTGTGGCAAAAGACACAGAAAAATGTAATTATTTTCTATCTTATTTTCTTTACTATGTCTGAAGGCGCCCGTTCCTGTGTGAAACGCGTCAGTGGGGGCCAACGGTATGACGTCATCGGTTGCGTGGCGTGAGAACGCGAGCGCTCGGCAGGTGTGGTGGTGAAGAGGAGCGTGTTGGAACCACTGCGTCGCTCATCAGAAGGGAGACGAGGAGAGGCGCAGGATCCCGATGTAACATTTAACACTTCCTACTTTCTATTTCTTCGAAGAAAAAACAAAAAGCACGCCTTCACTCCTCATGCGTCCAGATGGTGGCATGATTTACTAGTTACTTATAATGTCAGTTAGGTATTATATCCAAAGGGAGCATTAAGACCAGGTCACCGTTTTTTTTACCTGGTTATGGTAGAAAAGATTTTTTTAACTGAATAAAAAATTGACGTGTTTAAGCCAGGGGTCATGCATGTTGCTCATCAGGCGTCCTACTGACAGCAGTCATTGATTGCGAATGTCCAACTTCAAATGCCTGATTTTCATATAGTACCTTAAAACGTGCACACACACGTGCACAAACACACACACACACACACACACACACACACACACACACACACACACACACACACACACACACACACACGCACGCACGCACGCACGCACGCACGCACTCACACACACACACACACACACACACACACACACACACACACACACACACACACACACACACACACACACACACACACACACACACACACACACACACACACAGAAACAATCACTCTCGATGCGCCAGAGGACAACGTGTTTTACACGTGCCGTGTTCGGCTGTAATCAAAAAGGCTAACTCTTCTCGACCCACGAGTCAGTTGATCAGCGAGTTCTCTGTGACAGAACCAAGGGCCCGCAGCAGTCATTCCACCTCCTCTATTGAAATCTATTGGACGGTACCGCTATCGCAGTGCTGCGCGGAATGATCCAATTAGAAAGGGACGCGGTATGATCCAATTAGAGACGTCTCAACTCCGTCGGTATTTGCATAGAAAGATATGAACAAGATCCATCCCGCCGCGAACCGAGATGAACTCAGTGGATCTAATGAGAGAGGATATAACGATTAACTCGTTTAATGGATTTCACCACATTTTCGATCATGGATCTATTTAGAAAAATCTGTTCATAAAAATAATATATTTCGGTACGCAATGAACGTTTTCTCTTTTCAATTATGGATTCAATAAGAAAAACATTCCTTGCAATGTTGTTTCCTTAAACCCTGACTCGAATGGTACCTTGGGACATGGAGGAGTAATTAGAACACCCAGCGCAATTGGCCCTTAGCTCCCAGAGAGAAGTCACTAATCCCAGATCCGCTAATAAGCAGCGCAACGTCGAGGTGTGAAAAAATACTTATTTAAGGACAGAAGGCGTAAACAGAGCAGTTGGAGAAGAGTGAGCCTCTAGACTTGAGGCCGTTGACCCAACTTCCCCATTGATGGCTCTCTGACCATTTATATTTAATAATCCTAATTAAAAAATTCACAAGGGCTTCTTTTCCGGGCAATTTCCTTCCATCACAGATCAAAAAACTAATTATTGTGGTGAGATAATTTCAGCAGGGTAATGAGCTGATATTATCAGCCTATTATCTCTGTCTTCATTCACGATTATTCTACAACCCAAATCCACCCCCTTTTCAAAATATATTCACCGCCTTCATCCTCTTTTAATCGCCGGTGCCATTATGGCAAGGCCCACTTAAAACATCCCGATCTGAACTTAACTGCGGTGAGTGACAATGAAAAAAATAAGAAAGAAAATGCGTTGGGAGTCTTTTGGTACATAAGAGTGCGAGTGTATTGATGTATGGCATGCAGCAGCATCATCAACACTGTGCTCACAGATACTCGCGTGGCGTGTGACAGACAGCATGCTATAAATACCACCATGCATGTCAACTAGCGCACCGAGTTAGAGACCAGAATAGTTTGTCCACCGTGGCTCCTCCAGTGGTTAGAAGGGCAGAGATAGAGAGAGAGAGAGAGAGAGAGAGAGAGAGAGAGAGAGAGAGAGAGAGAGAGAGAGAGAGAGAGAGAGAGAGAGAGAGAGAGAGAGAGAGAGAGAGAGAGGGAGGTAGAGAGAGAGAGGGAGGGAGAGAGAGAGAGAGAGGGAGGTAGAGAGAGAGAGGGAGGGAGAGAGTGATGGGGAGGGAGAGAAATAAGAGATGGTGAGAGTGAGAGATTGGGAGAGACAGAGATGGGGAGAGGGAGAGAGACAGAATGAGAGAGACAGAGAGAGAGAGCGATGCAGTGCGAGAGAGAGAGAGGGAGAGAGAGAATTGGGAGGGAGAGAATTGGGAGAGAGAATGGGGGAGGAATCAGGAGAGCGACTGATTCCTCTTCCCGCCCAAATCTCCTCAGCACCTATTTTTTTTTAGCTTGGTTAGCTTCATGCTACACCACTTCTCAGCATGGAGCTACATGCCATGCTAATTGAAACTCAGGTTCACTTTGGGCATCATTATCCCAGCAGCATACCAAACACGTTTAATTAAACTTTTCCCTTGCCTTTCACCTTTGCTTAATTCTGTTGAATTTGATTCAATGAAAGCATCGTTTTTATATTTATGTCTGCCCAATCTGCACTTCTAGCCATCCATAGCAGTTTCCCCTCCTACCTTTTGCATAGGAGGGGATCATTGTTCTTGCTCTTTTGAGTGACTGAGGTGATGGTTGGTGTGTCAAATATTGGCATTCATCATAGCTGTTTATTAGCCATTTATTAACCGCTGTGACCAACTGTGTTTCACAGTAATTGTAACAAGGGCTGTACTAATAAACTTGCGTGTACACCAATTAGGATTAAGGACCATTAAGAGCCTGATTAACACTTTCTCGTAAAATAACGCTTTACGAGAAGTCAACACCGGAAAATATGTGAGTAGAATGTGGGCATTTTCTAGGCACACATGTCAACACATTGTCATCCCTGTTCTCGCTGGAAAACATGTCACCGTGACACCCGCAAACACACAATCATGACACACATGTCAGATATGGCTGCAGTTTTATCGGTATAACACAATTTGTTAAAATTTGTTAAAATTAATACAAGTATGTTTTCGACCAAAAATAATGGATCTACTAAATTCACCTATATTAAAACAAAGACAGCAATAACTGTAGTAGGTTAAACAAGCACTGATGCCAGAATCCTCCACTACCCAGGAGGATTCTGGGTAGTGGAGTGCAGCAGACGATTCCGGCACTTCCAGGGTGGTTCAAAGCTTGCCTGGGCGCGACACAAACACCATAGAGAGCATTCCCATCATCGCCACACCAACATCACTGAAGGGTTTCCATTTTTGTGGCCCATTTTTTTATGGTTCAACTCATCTGGATTCATTTTTTGGAGAGCTCATGAGTAGTTTCCATAGCGACAAGATGTTCTCATTAGGCTCCCAGACAAGGGATGTAAACATGGAGTACATCGTCGTGGCAATAGAGGTTTTAATATAGTCAAGGGTAAATGCGATGCAATGCACGTATATGATGATGGCATCAGGCTCAATGCGCACAGCCCCCAGCCCGGTTGTCAAGGAAGAAAGTCCGGCTATCTGACTGCATTGCATATGGGATGAAAATATGTCCTTGATTAAACATTTTAACATAAATTAAGTTGAAGTTCAATGGAAACAAGTTATGATAAAATAAGGTTTGGCATATAAAATCCATACACAATGAAAAATAAAGAATGCAAATATAGTTGAATTACCAATATGACACAAAAACCACACAAAACACATGCGCAATCTCAACAACTGTAATATTCTGGAGAACTCTCAAATCTATGGTTATAAGAGGGTGTTGCTGTTCGTCTCCCATCATCACTTCAGTTGTGAAGCATCAAAATAACTAACTCATGCTTGAGCGTCCCTCAAGGAATATTTGGTCGGCATACACACAGGCTGGTTTCAAGGCCACGAGCACGGAATACATGCTCTATCTGGTACCGCTGTTATACTCAACAACCTCTTGCTCACTCACGGGAGAAAATACAATCAAGCCAAGGTCCTTCCAGACCACTTCATCGGATCCCTTTCCATCCCATTTTACATCAACTCAAAGTGTGCGCATGACAAAATGCACAACCGGCAAACAGATACTATATATACAGATACTTTGTATACGGGCAACCATGGTGTCAGCGAACAGAAAACCTTCCAGGACAAACTAACAACATTTCTTTGCATTTTTTATGACAACGCCCCAAAAATACACCTCCAGCTGGGTCAGTGTGTCATGGTGGGGCCGGCCCGGGGATCTGAAACCGAGGCCCAGGCAGAGGGAGAGGGGGGCAGCGGGTAAGGGGCCGACGCGATGGAAGATGGGCCGAAGCAGAGCTATTGATGTGGGGAGATGAAGGGGCCGGCTGGGCCACTGGGCTAAATTTAGCTTCATTGAGATGGTAATGTCTGTGGCACACAATAGGTCTGTGTGTGTGTGTGTGTGTGTGTGTCGGTGTGTGTGTTTTTCCACTGTGTACCTGTGTCCGCATGTGCGAGCGTTTCTCTACCCCTGCGTGTGTGTGTATTTGTGTGTGTGTGTTTGTGTTTGTGTTTGTGTGTGTGTGTGTGTGTGTGTGTGTGTGTGTGTGTGTGTGTGTGTGTGTGTGTGTGTGTGTGTGCTCTTGACTCTGTGTGCATGTGTGTGTTGATAAACTTCATTAAAAATGTTTATTTTTAACCGTGATATTTACCTTGCTAAAGAAAGCCTTGGTTCCGATGAACATGAGGTCAACAGAAGCGGTGCAACAGTCTTTACATTAGGTGGCTCTGTCAGATTCTTCCTTCGTCCTCTCTCCCTCTCCTTCTTTCTCTTACCCACACTCTCACGCTCTCTTTAGTTTGCCTCTCTCCCTCTCCTCCCCCCCCCCCTCACTCTCTCTCTCTCTCTCTCTCTCTCTGCCCAACCCAGATTCCTTCATTTGACTGTTGTCTTCTTCACACTTGTTTCCTAGCAACCAAACCAACGTGCCCCCTATTTTCAGCCCCATGAAGCTGTCACCATAACCCTAGATTTTATGGAATAACCTACATAAATCACCGCAGGGAGCTGAATTATGACTGTTGTCTCGAGACAAACGACGGCGTGTATGGGCACGTTGTTAACCTGCTTTCTACCATAGCGCTTTTTCAGTGCAACAGGTATGAATTTAAAAAAAACTGCAGTCGTTGCGAAGCTGCAAAAATAAGACAAGAAAGACTACTACATTGATGTGGTGAGTTCTGGTGCTTAAATTTTTATATGTTATGCAATATTTTGTTTTGATATACCTTGCATCATAAAATCTATTTTATTAATAATTATGTGTTCTGGGTGTATTATTATACACCAAGAGTTATACAATGAAATTAAACCGCAAACAGGATAATCAAAGTGTCTGGGCCAACTATCATTTTATGTGCAACATGACAGTTTAGCTAGATGCCCCCGTATGCATCATCTTTAGTAAAGATGATACATACGGGGGCATGTGTAGATGGTAGGTAAAGAGGGATGCAGATGGTTGAGCGATTATCTCCATCTTGTGGTAGATCGTAATTACTACACTAGTAAAACAGATTTGATTAACTGTTAATACACCAGTTAAACAAATTGGACAAAATATTACATTTTATAAATATAGATTCATCTTTATCTTGACGCTCTATGACGTGTTAACTCTCTGAGTTGTCGCCCAGAAAGCCGTCGTTCACCTCCTGAAGATGAATCAAAACTCCAACTTCATACTAAGACATTCACGTCAAATAAAATAAGTTACATTCCACCTTAAGGAGGCATCTGCAATGTCAAATAAGATATGGGAGGGGAGACTCACTAAACTGTAATGACAGTGAGCTGGCAGTTTATTTATTTATGTTTTAAATTGAACAATCCATCTGAGTGTCCAAGCGATCATATGTCTCCGTGTGGAGGTGAATGGAATGTGAGAGATCCCTCCGGCCGCAGAACAGATCCATACCGTCCATAAATCCCCTTGTCGGGTTGGTGGAAATATATGCTTCGGTCTGGCTGGTCCCAGTCTTAATCTCCCCCTAATTGAAGACTTTGAATCCAGATGAACAACTATTAATGGCCAAATGTCTTTAGTGACTTATTGACACAATTAGCAGTAGGCCTAGTTAAAAAAAGAAATGGGAAACTTCCGTGCAGTCTGCAGTCGTTCTTATACAGAAAAACCCTTCATGCCATAGTTGCTTCTACAGACCCTTGTGAACCCCGTCATGAGGAGCTTTAAATGTTAACACCTAAGCAACTTCAATGACAAAACGGCTGTCTTTGAGAACTTGCCCTCCCAGCATTTTGAGACGGCTCCTACAATTCGGAACTTCCTGACCAAAACCCTGTCTGGAGCGGGATGGTATGGGACGAATGAAA
>NC_079423.1:28653407-28658407 GCF_026213295.1 Gadus chalcogrammus
TCTCTCTCTCTCTCTCTCTCTCTCTCTCTCTCCCCTCTCTTTCCCCCCCCTCTCTCTCTCTCTCTCTCTCTCTCTCTCTCTCTCTCTCTCTCTCTCTCTCTCTCTCTCTCTCTCTCTCTCTCTCTCTCTCTCTCTCTCCCCCTCCCTTTCCCTCTCTCTCTCTCTCTCTCTCTCTCTCTCTCCCTCCCTTTCGCCCCCCTCTCTCTCTCTCTCTCTCTCTCTCTCTCTCTCTCTCTCTCTCCCCCTCTCTCTCCCCCTCCCTTTCCCCCTCTCTCTCTCTCTCTCTCTCTCTCTCTCTCTCTCTCTCTCTCTCTCTCTCTCTCTCTCTCTCTCTCTCCCCCTACCACTCTCGCCCAGCAACTCCACTCTGTGTGCATGGGGTGACAGGCACACAGTGTGTGGATGAGAATGGCTTTTCAGCGTGTCACCATTAATAATTCACTCGTGACAAACAGCCCTGACATTTAAACTGCCCGGGTGTCACCGGGACACTGACGAGGAGACATTAAGGAAACTAAGGAGAACCATAGGGAGAACGTCTGAGGGCCCTCACCCTCCCTATCGCTCTACATTTCTCCCCCTCCCTCCCTCTAAACCCTTCCCAAATATAAAAGTCCCTCTCTTTTCTCTCCCTACCTCCAATCTCTCTCTCTCCCTCTACCCCTCCTCTTCTCTCTCTCCCTCTACCCCCTCAATCTCTCTCTCTCCCTCCCCCCATCTCTCACTCTCTCCCTCTTGCCCCCCCGATCTCTCTCCCTATAATCTTCCTCTCTCTCTCCCTCTATCCCCCATCTCTCTCTCTTCCCCCCCCCCCTCTCTCTCCCTCACCCTCTTTCTCTCAATCCCGTGGATTGATTCAGGTAAAAGGGGGCATGCCTGAGTGCCTTAACCACTTGGTCCTAAGAAAACATGGACGATGGAATCAAAGCTGTCTGCAATGTTATTTTCAAAGCCTTTCTATTGACCTCAAATTGATCTGTCAAACAGAGATGCAATCTAATTGAGTGAAAACAACAACAACAACAACAACAACAAAGTCTGTCAACGTTCATCCTGCCAACGTCACTGTCTGGTTCCTCATTGGTATTATTTGGGGGACGTGACCGGGAGTTACCATTCTGCCCGCCGAGATTAACCAGCCTTACAATTCCACACCCAGATGACGAACACGGCCAATAAGATAAGACGAGTTTTCATAGAAGCTATTTTCATTTTGCTTTGTGAATAAACTAAGAGAACTCTCTGGGTGTGTCTGTGTGTGTGTGTGTGTGGGCGTGTGCGGTTCTGATGGGAGAGAGCGGGGGGGCAACAGGTAGGACATCGCTAGCGTGCGACGGCCTTCGAGCACCAGCCACCCTCCGGAGGGTATGCTCTGCCAGGGTAGGAGGAGGAAACACTAAGATGAGCAGACAGGTCGGAACCAGGGGCGCTTTCACTCCTCGCTCCTTCGCATTCACCTCTTCTGCGCTCAGTGAAACTAAGCGTTTCATAAGTCGGGGGGAAGGGAGGTAAAGGAAATAATGACATTCACGATGTATGATGAATTATCCATTACTTCATTAGAAATCTTGGACCATAACAAATTGGCTTGACTCAGTCTGCAGACTATTGGCAATATGGTGGGTATAAAATAAGGACAGTAGGTTGGATTATATGTGTGTGTCGATCTACATAATAAAATACAAATAGTATTACATATCTGTATAATGGATCAGCCTCTTCTTTAAGAGATAAATCATCACAGAGGCAACATAGTCAGCTACCTCCCGCCGATGGTATTATAAACAAAAGTGTGACAAAATATGTGGTAAAAATAAAATAAATTTAAAGATATGTATAATAACATTACCATAAACAAATAGTATAGGATGGTGAAGAATGACTGGCAATATAAATAATCATGAATCTATATAGATATGTACCCACTATATGCCTCCCTCCATAAACATCATGCCCTGACGGTAGATCACGTTTGCAGTTCGGTCCACCGCGGTCCAGGCAGATAAATAATTGCCCTTACTTTGCGCCTGATGGGTAAGAAATCTCAGAGGTGACATAACTGCACACCGGCATTTCTTCCCTGGCTAACTGCAGCAAAGAGAGTTGGTTGTGCCTGGGGCCCCCTTAGCTCTGCCGGGGCCCCACAACAGACCTCAGCTCCGCTTCTGATCACAAGGAATGAAGATCACACGCTTTCTTTGAGACGCACGCCCGGCGCGATGTCTATTTGCCCACGCTGGACACACACAGAGACACTCTGATACACGGACACACACATGTGTACGCGCGTCGCGCGCACACACACACATGCATACACACACAAACACACACACACACACACACACACACACACACACACACACACACACACACACACACACACACACACACACACACACGTATGTATATGTACACACACACACAAAGACAAACACACATACGAATGTACACACACACACACACACGTATGTATATGTACACGCACACACACAGACACACACACATACAAATGTACACACACACGTATGTATATGTACACGCACACACACAGACACACACACATACAAATGTACACACACACACACACACCCGTATGTACACGCACACACAGAAATAAACACACACACATACAGAGTCAAACACACACATACATAAAAAATAGGCAGTGTTTACACAAAAGCCTGGTCAATGTTTTCATTTTTTGGCCCCCGACAACAGGGCCCGCCTCCAGACCTGAAGAATACATCAACAGTGTGGTATCAAAAGAATTGTTGATGTGACATTCTTCAATATTTCTTCCTTCATTGTGGCTGCGAGTCTGTGTGTTTGGAGGTGTGTGTGTGTGTGTGGGGGGGGTAGAATGTGTGTGGGGGGGGGGGAAATATGTATGTGTGTGTGTGTGTGTGTGTGTGTGTGTGTGTGTGTGTGTGTGTGTGTGTACTATATCAACATGAGGTCCCGCGACCATGACAACCGGGAGATGAACGTCTGTGTGTGTTTGGTCTTGAAACCTTAGATTAATCATTCATGGGACTGGGATCAGCAGCATGACTGCTGAATAGAACCATATCAAACCTAATGAGCTTCACGCACATTCTTCATTCTCAAACAACCAAACACACACACACACACATAAACACACACACACACAAACACACACACACACACACACACACACACACACACACAAACACCAGACACACACACACACACACACACACAAACACCAGACACACACACACACACACACACACACACCACACACACACACACACACACACACACACACACACACACACACACACACACACACAACACACACACACACACACACACACACACACACACAGACACTTGATTCTTGGGTGCTCTAATTAACCAACGTTTTCACCCAGCATCAGCTGAGAATATTCAAGCATGCTATTCTGGCTACCTTGGAGTATAGCTAAACAGATATTAGGCTACATGTATTGCTTATACTGTGAATGTAATGTGTGCTACTGTGTCGTTTTTACTACAGCATGTTCAACAGGTGTTATATCAACTCATTTTATCTTCCCTCTCTGCTGGCACACGCAGCGCTACTGCTGGGACTCAGTGATTAGGTTAGGTGGTTTTTTCTTGACTTGGGAATGAACAAATTTGTGAGCCGGTAACTTGGGCAGCCACCCTTACATTTGAGGTTTTTTCATCTTTCCACACAGTCTCGGTGGCCTAAACATGTTATTCATGTTCCCCACCTCACCCAACCTCACCTATCTTGAAAAGTATGCTGTATCTTTTCAAATGTGGGACGAATGTTTGTGACCATGTTGGATTCATGTCAGTTGTCTACTGAGACAACTGATATGAATCCAACATCCTAGCTTGTTGTTCTCAGGAAAATTGAATCCTGAATAACCGTTTCTATAGACAACGATGATTCCAAACTTTGTGTTTTCAGTGTATAATGACATGATATGTATAGCAGGTTGAAGTGAAGAAAGTATTGACATGGTCTGGCTATGAATCTGTTATTTGTCCAGCTGAAGAGAAATACATATGTCCTCTCAAAGGCTTAGTGTCGAGGTCTGACTCCCACATTGACCACTGTCAAAGTACAACCTTTTATTTTTTGGATGCTGATAAATAATATAGATCATGCTCCGCAAAAATACAACTTCATTCTTGCTACTTGACCTAAGAAAGAGGCTTTTGCATTATCACACACAACACGTGGGACATTAGTGCAACAACAGATCGTGTTTAGGGATTGAGCCATACTCTCTCACACAAACAACACACACAATCACACACGCTGTTGGTAGTTGATGTCGACGAAGGCTGATTCATAAATCACTTTGGGATCAAACTTCCCAGTCCCTTTTGGAAATAGCTTCAGTGCTGATGCCAGGAAGTCTTGCCAAATTTCCGAGGTGTGCACGACTCAACTCTAGCCTAATGACTCATATATTTAGCATATGGTAGCCTACTATTAGTCCATACACACACACACACATACCCCCACACACAAACACAAACAGACTGAACACGCACACACAGGCGCACGCACACACAGACACACACACACATACACAAACAGACCGACCATGCTCACACAGACGCACACACAACCACACACACACACACAACCACACACACACACACACACCACACACACACACACACACACACACACACACACACACACACACACACACACACACACACACACACACACACACACACACACACACACACACACACACACACACACGTTGGTCTATACAAGACTGCAACGTGTCGAATGTTATTGAGCGTGTGCCGGCGATGTCTCCCTCGAACACTGAAATGCCAGATCAATGTGTTTGTGTGATTACTGTCATTACCATCACGTTAGGCCCCTTCTAAGTACTGTCATTTCATCAAGGCCTTCCGAGAAGCCGGCCTTTGCCGGGGTCGCCCAAGTCCTTGATACGACACACACTCCCACAGATGATACAACAGCACCCATGGACACC
>NC_079423.1:28660907-28740907 GCF_026213295.1 Gadus chalcogrammus
CCCCGCGCCGCCTATTGTTCATGTTGGGGCTGACGGCCATGTCGCCGTCGCCGCCCTCGAAACACGGCGCCACGTCCAGGGACAGGCCGTGGCGGTTCAGGACGAGCGAGGCCGGCGGCGCCAGGCTGGCCATGTGGGGGAGGTAGAGCGTGTCATAGCTGGCCGAGAGGCTCTGGGGCCCCAGAAGCAGTTGGGAGCCCCGCGACGGGTCCGGTCCCCCGGGTGGTCCCACGCGACGCTTCTGCCAGCCCTCGGCGTCCTCCGGTGGGGGGTGGAGGAGGTATTGTATGGGGGTGCTGCTGCCGCACACGACCATCCCCATCCCCGACCCCGGACCCCCGTCGTCGTCCAGAGACACATCTTCTTCACGGCCCCTCGGTGGTCCTCCCGGGGTGTCGCGGGGGTAGTGGTCCCCCGTCAGAGACTCGGAGCTGACGGAGCAGGAGCCAGGATCCAACATGGCGCAGAGACGTCCAGAGGTCTCAGCATAGTGCTGAGGAGGGGGACAGATAGGGGGAAGAAGATGAAGAAGAAGAAGAAGAAGAAGAAGAAGAAGAAGAAGAAGAAGAAGAAGAAGACGAAGACGAAGAAGAAGAAGAAGAAGAAGAAGAAGAAGAAGAAGAAGAAGAAGAAGAAGAAGAAGAAGAAGAAGAAGAAGAAGAAGAAGAAGAAGGAGAAGGAGGAAAAACAGGGAAAATAAGTAGGAGAAGAAACATTACCAAAAACTATCATTCATCATCCACCCACATTCTAATCTAGTAATCTGATAAATTGTTGATTAATGTCGTCATCACGCTGACTCTCTCCCTGCTATTTAAGGCAATCCCCCAACCCGGACATATTGTTCCCAAGACTCATGATCTCGCAACGCCCAAGCTTCACGGCTGCATTAGTCCCGAAGACGTAGGTATTCAGTCACTCGTAGCCAGAGTGAGAAGCTGTGAGTACATTTTTCCAAAGCCTAAATGTGTGGCAGCCTTAATGTAACCATTCATTTGTTCAGCAGAGCTTCAGAAGCAATTGCCAGTGGCCCAACGGTTTTCTCGCTCCCTCTCTATCCTCAGTCAATTTTTATTACAGCGTTGAGTTGAATCTCTCTCTCTAGACGGCAGAACCAATTAGATAAGCGCAAATGCTTTGCTCAAAACAAGTCATCATTAACGGTCGCTAGTGTTGTCCTTGATGGCATAATTAGAGAGGAGGGGGATAGGAAAGGAGGCTTCTTCTCCTCAACCGGTTGAGAGAAAAGCACTGTTCAGCACTGGGCGTTTCAGACACTCTCATAGGGTAAACTGAACTAGTCGAACCAGCCAGTCTCACACCCCTGTTTCTGGGGATGTGACACTGGGCCTGCTCCATTGGGTCCCACTGTAGACTCTATCAAGTCTGCAGCACTTGAAGTAGGAGGCTTTACCCAGGAACAATAAATCCTTAGCCAACAGAGGACTCCTCTCCACAGCTTCGGAAGATGAACTCGGACACATCCAGAGCTCGCTCTCACAACTCCAGTGATGTTGATAGGTTTTCAATGTAGTGAGTCCCCGGGACCCACAGGTGGCGAGTTGGGTGGGTCCCTAAGAAATTCAATGGGTCCCGAGTCGACTCCCCAGTTTAAAAAATGTTTTCTTTTTTATTATTATTCTATTAAATTAAATTAATAGTGTTAAAGTCCTTGATGGTGGTATGATATGGGTAGCTGGAGTACTCAACCTTTCATGTTTAACACTAGAAACGCCGGGCCATTTTTACTTACTCCTAGCGCCGCAAGAGGGGTCAAATGACCCCTAAGTCATTTTAATGAGAGGCTGTGCATTTGCACATAATGATCACTAGTGGCGCCAATGAGCTATTACCGCGCGAGCGCCACATTTGTGTGTGTGTGTGTGTGTCACAAGCCTAGTCCTCACGATTTTGTCATAAATGTACATATATCATCAAAGGATTGCAAAAAAATCCTGTTTGATTTGCTCATTCGACACGAATGAGCACAGCATCGAACAGTGGAAACGTGGTTTATTTACTATGAAGTTCGTATTTTAATTGTTGAAATGAAATCAGCGGTGACGAGCTAGTTGTTTTGGTAGCGGCTAAATTAGCATGTCGCGATACTTTGTAAAGGGGATCACGTCTGCGCCGAGTAGATGCGCAGAGGGTTGAAACAGCGCTTGTCCGATCTGCTCACAAGAAGGTTTCTTTGGCCAGTTACTGTGATTAAACACAGTTGTTTAATGTTCACAATGTATCGTTTTTCATGGGAAAATGAGATGCGTCCCCGGGACGCATGGATAGTGAGTTTGGTGCGTCCTTTCAGATTTTAATGCGTCAGGGACGCAGGACGCGTACCTAGCAACATCACTGCAACTCACTGTCTCCTTGAAGTCTCGGCCGCCATTGTTTTCAGATATGAATGTATTAAAGTGGAGATAATGAACAACCACTCGAGAGTTGAGCATCAACAATCCAAAAAAGTCTTTAACAATGAATTGACTACAACCCTTTCGACATTAACAAGTGAAACAATTTTCAAAAGCCCATTCTCATTCTATCCTGTGAAAGTGGGTTGATGATCGCTTTTTGAAGAAGCCTCACCTGGACGAGTCTGATTAGGCTCTGGGGCTGGCTTCACACCTGTTGCACATTGAGTAAGGCTGCTTCGACCAGCCTTCATCCGCATACACTCCCACAATTTATTTTTCACGTTTGCATCTATCCCACGCGCTATACTTCTTTACTATATAAATAACCAACTCATTCACCACAAATACCAAGCATAAATGGATATTATTTAACTCAGGGGTAGACAGGAACATGTTGCGGAGGCATTGGTTAACCACTCTTACTGTGCTCTGTATGACATTTAGCTTCCAGACGCAGGGCTTGGCTCCCTGACACTCATTCTAAGGTGGCTATGAAAGTTGTATTTGCATCACTGTATGGCTATTATAGACTCCAAGGTGACTGTAAGTATGTATCATAACAAAGATTGCACAGAGGGAAACATGCCTATGGGTATAGTGAGCTGCTCAGTTTGACATAACGAATATTATTTTGGAAGAATTTATTTTATGACATTTAAGATAAATGTATGTCTAAAGGTATTTTTCATCATGCAATCATAAAGAAACTTTATTCTGGGGTCCCACAATCTTTGTTTTTCCTATTTCAGTAAAATTGCCCTTTTTCAATCAAATATTTCATCAATTATTTATAAAAGGGACTGTATGGAGGTGAGAGAAAATCATATGACCAGGCCAGGAGTGGATATAGGTTTGTGTGTGTGTGTGTGTGTGTGTGTGTGTGTGTGTGGGATTGGTGTGGTGGTGTTGTGTGGTGTGTGTGTGGTGTGGTTGTGTGTGTGTGTGTGTGTGTGTGTGTGTGTGTGTGTGTGTGTGAGCGTGTGTGTGTGTGTGTGTGTTGCTCCCATCACACCTGTAAGAACCCATTATTCAGAGAGGGGTTAATGTGAGGGAAAACTGCAGTTAGGGACAACAATGTTGTCACAAAAGGCAGATCAAGTAACCGAGAGAGAGAGAGAGTTTATAAAAACCTAATGAGTCAATGACAGCGGAAGTTTTGATTGATCACACAATACTGTCAACCAAACTGTTTGGTTGAAAAGAACAGATGATTGACAATCGGTTTCTGTGGTCTGTCTGGACCGTCAAGCTTTAGGTTTCAACTGTGTCTGCAGTTTCTATTCTAATGTATCCCAGCTCGTCCCTTCAAATCTCCTTCTTTCTTCTGTCACCATAATACCATGTCATTATATTACCCAAAGTAATTGAACTTGCTAACAAGATGTCAAGTAACTTTGTTGGATCTGTCTGTGGTCAGCAGCCTTTCATATATACAGCTCGTTTTAACTTTATGTCTAACAACTTCAACACCTTTTAAAGGTATAATATGTAGCATTTTCGCATAAAAAAACAAAAAACATTTTCCAACCGTTTCAACAAATGCAGAGAGATCCGTAGCCGTATTTAAGCTAACAGCCTGTTACATCTGGCTGAGGTTTCATGTCAACGGCGTCATGTCCTTCGGGGGAAACATGCAAACACAGTGATCCAGTAGAATAAAAAAAGACAGGCAACATGAAATAAAAACCCTTACAGCCTTCTAAAATAAAATTATGACTACAATCAAAGTTAACTCAGTGGGTAATAGAAGCATTAGACTGTTCTTGCATTTGCACTTGGAATCGATAACGAGTAATATCCTGGAAATGACACCAATGCATCTGTCGTTACTTCCAACCGCACCCTCATTCGCAAAAAAGGATGTTTAGTTTCAAAATGAACGATTAAAAAAACGCGCCTTTTGACTGTTGATCAACAGAGACGTAATCACCCCCATTGATCCGCCCCTCGCCACCTCTGACACGAGCCATCTCTGGCCCTTGAGGAGGGGGAACAGCAGACACCGTCAGCGGTGGTGGGCCCCGCTGAGCCACACTCACACAGGCACAGGGACTTTAATCGCAGCGCTTTAGTAATGAACGTGCCTCGCACAGAGAATGAATCGCTCTCCACCTGATGCTACCCCGGTGGGGCCCCCCCCCCCCCCCCCCCCCCCCCCCTCAACGACTCCCAGCCTCGCCTCACAAAATCTGCAATCTAGCAGTCGGAAAAGCAAAATGAGATTTGACTCCAAGTGCTCAAACAACGGCAACCGTCCGTTGTCTCTTGTATGACGGGCTCTCGGTCTGTGAGACAACACTGCGTACCGCTTTCAGCATACAATGGCTCCATTGATCCATTGAGCACTGAATGAAATGTAGAACCAGGTGTCTGTGTGAATAACAATATATATATTCCTCTGCATTAACATGGACGCAGATGGAGAGTTGGCTTGGGCACCTAGGGAGGCATAAGCCACGCTGAACGGATGCTAAAGCTGCACACTGTTCCACACGTTCAGATATGCATGTCTATGTACCACAGAGCAAAACCACAATTGACTAGTGGGAGGGATACTTTGGGAAATGAGAGGGGATAACTATTCGAGGTGGGGAGGAGATGGATATGAGGCTGTTTCAATGTGGCTTTGCAATATCAAGACTATATAATATTCAATGTGTGTGTATGTGTTCATGTCAGTCTGGATTTATTTTTAAGAGTGCGACACATTATGAAAATGGAACAACTTTGGTTCTACATCACGTTGACAATTATTCATTTGATCTTGTTTCTCAAACCAATTGTTATGTACAATTAGCAGTGGATCCAGATTAATACTGATAGGAAGAAAGAAAAAGGAATACAGATATATTAGCATCTTCTAGAATCCAGGCCTATTGCGCTTTCTCCATCCCTGGCATTACCTGCACAGGCAGAACCATCACAGCGGCCGAAAACAACACGTGCCCCACACACATCACTATCCACACAATATGAAAAACAACATTGTTTGCCGCTTCTAGAAACAGGGAGCTATGCCGTGGTGGATCACTAAGTGGCCATACGAGCTTCTGTCCAACAACGTCTTCCTGATAAATGGGACATTGGTGACTGTGGTAACGGCGGCCTGTTGAGTGGAGGGCTGCTGTAAACATCTTGGTTCTCTCTCTCTCTCTCTCTCTCTCTCTCTCTCCTCTCTCTCTCTCTCTCTCTCTCTCTCTCTCTCTCTCTCTCTCTCTCTCTCTCTCTCTCTCTCTCTCTCTCTCTCTCTCTCTCTCTCTCTCTCTCTCTCTCTCTCTCTCTCTCTCTCTCTGCTGACTGACTGACTGCTATACAAGTGAAGGGCGTGTGAAGCCTGATAGAATTGAGAATTGAAATCGTACGGGATAACACCGGTTTCGCGGCTCCTAATATCCGGATGCCAGGTGTCTGAGCAGTAAGTAATGGGGACCGAGCGAGAGGAAGAGGCAGCCGACACAACCCTCTCCCACACCTGCTGCCCTCCGCAGACATGGGGATTAGTCAGCGTGTCCCTCTCCACCTTTCTCCTCTTCCCAGCCCTGATGTCATGATGGCTCCTCTGCATGGCCAAACACATGTCAGGCAGCATTAGCTTGTATCAAACACCAATCTTTCTGCTCAGGATTTTGAACGCACCAGGTGCAACCATGCAACCTCTAATTATGAACCTTTCGATGATGACTTCGATTGTAATCATGTTCTGGTTTTTCTCTATATGGTTATGGAGAGGAATTTGAAAACAGGACAGGATAAAGGGGATAAACAGTTGTAATATTAAGTTTAGCTTAGATATTTTTGTATGTTGACAAATTAATTTTTCCTGCCTGCTTGTTTCTCCTCAGTGTTTCTAGCTACGGTTCTTTCATTGTATTATACTTTATTGTGCCGCACAGGGACAATTCCAGGGGGGGAAATATATATATACTGTTACATCTTACATTTGTGACTTTCAATTACCCTCACGAGTGAATTTCAATGAGCATACAGAAATAGCCAGTGTCCGAAGGTTAAAGCCTATTTCTTTAGTCGCCAGCCAACAGATATTAAGGGGAAATAACAAATTAAGGATTACTCTAAGATTACTGAACAAATGAAATAAACCCTGCTGGGCTTTGGGGAACTACCTGTATACTAGCATCTCTCTTTCTGCCATGGCTCCTGTACACGTTGATAACATTTTAATTGTTATATAAATAATGTAATAATATAATCAATTGACATCCCCAAATGAAACACTAAATACAATACTATACACTGACTGCGACTATTTTATAGATTCTGAATAAGGACCTCATTTAGAGACCATGCAAAACTAATTAGGATCCATACCGACAGAGAAGATTGTTATTCGATCGAGCCTTTGAATTAAACAATCAAAAAAACACTTACAAATCAATCACAAGTGTGAATGCGATACAACAGGTATCGAGGCACCTGGGAAGGGTGTAAACTGATTGGAACCATCAATAATTCGCTTATAGACAAAATACGACAATTTGATACAACCCTTAGCTCTCTCTTTCCAATAACGTAAGATAAGCGATGATGGCTTTTTGTGGACTGTAAGGCGCCAGTAGTTACTTCCCAAATGATGTCTTTGTCTACGACAGCATCGAGTAGCCAACTGTCTGGGGATGAGATGGGTTCTTAGATAGATTCATAATTTGTCTTTAGTTGTTTAGTCTGTTAAACCATAGGTCATAGCTTACAATTAAGGTAGCAATTATGATTACAATTAAAAAGACGTCTTTATAAACAATGAAAAACATGGCGGCCCCCAGGGAAGAGGCTCCCACGTAGATGTAAAGGGCTCAAACTAATCTAGCGAAAACACAACAAGTGTTATTTTCATGGGATTATACACCAATGTGAACATACTTATGCATGTTATATTCCATTTCTGCCAAGTTCATTCCGATAAATTGTCAACAATGCACCTTTAAATGTACAGCAACAAATAAAGGTCGCCTTCAGCAGGTAATCATAAAATATGAATCAACTCAAAACCCAATGAGTTCTTGTTTGCAGGGGAATATTGCACTGATTATTTCAAACTGCCTTAATTATTAGAGAACTATCCATTCAAGAAGACAGGTTATATTAGTGAAATGCATATTGTAAACATGTTCACCGTAGCTCTAAGGCCTATAGGCTAGCTGGTTGTAAATCCCAGTTTATATAAATAGCTTGATGCAGAGTGAAATAGGAAAACTACTTTACAGAGTCTATCAAATGCAGCACATTTTAATAACTTAAATAACAACTTTTCAGACTGATCTTCTTAAAGTCGTTTTTCTACCACAGATAATGTAGTCTCCATTTTCCCATCCTGAATTCCTATCGTTCTCTTTAATCCATTCCTTACCCCTCAGAGTATACTGGGCCAGGGAGATCGCTTCCCTCAAGCGAGATCTCACGATTAAAGAAAGCCAGAGTCTGAGTAATTAAGTAATTGGTAATTAAGCGAAACTAATGTATGTCTGGGAAGGATGTTCTTGTAATTATACCTGCCCTGGCCCACTTCATTAAGAGACGCACTACCGGTTTATATTCCTGTATGGAATAATGCCAATTATTCGATATATGAGCCAAAGAGAGAGTGAAACACCCAGCCTTCACACCAAAGCATTGGTATGAGACCTGTCATTTCAGCACTACTTGTAGCATGCAAGACGGTGCGTTATTGAATAGTTTGCTGTCGAGTCCACAGTGTGGAGATCTTTCAGGACAAATAACCACTATATACCACTACAATCACTGCACATCAAGTCAACAACGTAGACCTATGGAGACAAACCACTGGGAATCCCATCTTAATCCCTTGAATAACTAAGGGTTTAAAACATTGTTTTATTGAAAGTCCATGAGTAAACACCCTATGATTTTTTTTTATTGAATAACTGTAGACTGTTGGGATGTCAAGGAATAGCCACAAACCCTTCTTGTCAACAATTTTCTAAATAGCAAAAACCCACAAACATGTATGCATATGTTGCCTTGTCAGACAAATGGTCAATAGAAAATTAAGTCAAGATGTAGGCTTTGATTTTACGTTTTTTATCAAAAGAGTTCAATGAAAAATATTTTGTAAAGCTCTCTTACCTTCTCTTACGAGTGAGATCCTATCCATGATTTCACCTATCTTCCAGAATTTGAGCAGGAGGCACGACCACATTCGTGTTGTATCTTTGCAGTGGGCAACTGACAGCTATGGCATTGGGCAGAGGGAGGAAGAAGGAGAGGCAGAGAACGAGAAAGAGAGGGAAAGCAAGAGATAGAGGGAAAGCAAGAGAGAGAGAGAGAGAGAGAGAGAGAGAGAGAGAGAGAGAGAGAGAAGAGAGAGGAGAGAGAGAGAGAGAGAGAGAGAGAGAGAGAGAATGTAATAACGCAGAGTCGTAGTCACAATATCATTTGTAATTGTCCCCGAGAACTCAAGTGGTTTACCATAAAATATACCATGCACCAACCACCTTTATGTAGAATGACAAGTTGCAGGTTATTTGACTGGTGTAACAAGTGAGTCATATAGTCATCCTCACACACTTTCACGTGTAAAGTGTGTTTATCTGTGTCCTCAGGGTTCTTCGTATGTGTGTTCGTGTTCAGTCAGTGCAAATAATATATCGACCATGACAAAGAACAGCGACACTACATGCAGGCAATTTACAAACGGTCATACATACATTTAGATAAAAATAAATTTCAATTTCTTAAAATAATTTGTGTTGGCTATGATTCAGTATGCGTGAGTAAGTGTACGTGGGTTTATGTTTAATCGTGTAGTATGTATTGAACCCACTGGGGGGCGCTACATGAACATAGTTCTAATATTGCGACTGGATTGACAGTTGGGGGGAAGATCAACTAACAAATGGTTAACATTTTACATTAATTATAATAAATGTGTGTAGTAAAATAGCAACAAGGTCTTATTAGTTTTCAAATACCTGACTACAAACGTATTCAAATAAATGCGGATGCGTTATTGTCTGTTATTTGGTCATTATTTCGAGACGTGTGACAAATGAATCAGGGTTAAACGGCAAAAAAAAAAAGGCCAATAACCAAGATTACAACGACCGAAACCTCGGGTCGAAACCATCGACCAAGGAAGATCTTATGGGCTGGATCGTTCACCTCTCGCGATGCTTCCGCCTCTGCGTTTCCTTTCGCTTTAGTCCGGTGATGGGCAAATCGAGAAACATCAACATAGTAACCCGGGAAAAGGCAACGCTGGCGGCGGGTTACTAAACTTTTGACCTACAACTTTGTAACTCGGTTTGACCATTTGGTTGCCAGGATACTTCGCGCAGATACCTCAAAATGTCTGCGTGCTGCCATTAAATCAGCTATTAGTTACTATTGCTAGCCCTAGAACAGCCCGCTAGCTACAGCTAGCTGCGCTAGCAAGTTAGCTACGGGGGCAAAGAAGTCTGAAGAAGTTGGCATTTCCTCGTCATGAAACAATACTCTTGAGTATGGACAGTTGAGACGATCGGATAATTGTCCCAGAGGTATGTTTTATAATAGAAGCCGGTGATATTTATGAGATGTTGGAGCTAACCGTACTGCTGGTGGCTATGGCTATTCCCTGGGCTGTGTAGTGTTCCGGTAGAAGTTAAGTCGTGAATACTTTACATTCTTAACTCCACGGCCGTCGAAAAAGTCGGATAATGGTATCCAAATTCACTGTCCATGTACTCTCAGTGTTATGAAATGTAAAACGTATTGGTATAACTACGTGTAGGACTGTTACTGTGAGCGGTGTGCCACCGAATCTAATGTTTGATTGACTCTGTTGACACTTAGTTAGCTAAGCGACCGGCCGGCGGTGACTAAAGTGTGAAACCAATACTTTCAGTAGCAGAAGTCACAAGGCAATCTGCCTTTCATCAGATGATACCACCGCCTTATCAGTGTTGGCTGTATTATGTTGATAATTTACCAAGTATGTTGTCTATATTGGATAATTATTACGTGCGGCATTAGCCCCTCTAATCAGTGGTCACCGGGATGTTAGCCTAGTCCTGTCAACAACTGCTAACGTTGAACAAAGTTGATTAGTGATTTATTTTGGGGACTTGATTCAAAACTAACATCAACAATACTGGAAATAAAGACGTACTCGGGGTTAGACTTTGGTTTCACCGTCATGTAGTTATTAATCTTAGAGAATACATTTCTTCAAGGGATTTAAATATTGATTCAGGTGCAGTAGATTGCAGCTGCCATCTACGAGACCGCTGACGTTTCTGTACCAGACAGCCGTGTTAATTAGACATGTAAGCACTTTTATTGAACACAAGCGTCCCATTCTTTCCGGAAGCAGTAGTACTGCTTCTCCTTGTGTTTCTTCAGGTCTGAGGCGATCCCTCCAACCAGGCTGTATCATGTGATCATGAGTAAACTGGCGTCTACGCTCCGATTGTGAAATATGATATATGGCTGACTGTTACTGGTTCTTCCTCTAAAACAGATTGGATGTACATGTTCTTTTGTTGTAGTGATTTTGCTAGGTCACACTATTATAGGAATCCTGCGTGATTCATCGTTACACAATTAAGCCGAATCAGTATGATGACAGCCAGTTAACTGTCGGTCGTTGTGACACGAAGTCAGTCAATCTTACCCGTTTGTATCTGCAAAAAATCAGCAACAGATATTTAATGTTATCTTTCTCACTTATTAGATTAAGGTATACCATTTCACAAGGCATTTTGTGTGCGTGAAGGGGAGACGAAATCGTATCTCTTACATGCATTCTGAATGAATCTGTGACTGTTAACAACTATGTAAAAAATGATGGGTATCATAGCACACATAATGCCCTTGGCACACTGATGTTTTCTTACATGCTGTGCTCTTCTTGTGGCATCCTCTGAGGAAAATTCTGCTGTAGAACCTGTTTTAAATGGCAGGGCACTATCTACTGTCAACAATCTGTCATATGAATGAAGGATGTCTTGGCGTCAGCTTTTTACTTTGGGCATTTTATATGAGTTAATGCAAGTTGCATCTGCAGTCTGAGACGAGGTCTCGGCGAGGTCCTCAATGAAATTTAATCTCAAATTTGCATGGGGTTATTCTTCCCCCCAGGATTATTTATTTGGAGCGGAAAATGTTAATGCATGATTGTGAACAGGATTATCCAGTCAATCACCAAACAATATGAATATTGACACAATCACTAAAAGGCTAATTCTGTGAGTACCTTCGCCGTTTTCCTTTTGGCTGCAGGGTAGAAAGAGATGAGTAGCAGTAAGACGACTGCAGTCTCTCTCCACAGCTCTGCAAGGCATCGGAATGGCGATGTCAGAGGTACAACTTTATGGTTTCTTTGCTTTAGGATTAGTCTTTGTGTTGATGTAAAGTATCAAGGAGTATCCTCCCTAAAATCACACTCTGTACAGCACT
The DNA here is from genome assembly GCF_026213295.1 of Gadus chalcogrammus. NCBI lineage: Eukaryota > Metazoa > Chordata > Actinopteri > Gadiformes > Gadidae > Gadus > Gadus chalcogrammus. The sequence goes on from NC_079423.1 coordinate 28,672,739, forward strand.
TAAGGGTTGGGTTATATGGCAGCACTGAATCTGTTGATCTTTTTGGTATGCATAGTTCTTCTGTTTCCTGAATCGTCTTTCCCCTTACGCGTAGATCTCAACGCTGCATGGGAAGCCCTTGCTCAGTCAAAAGTTGCTGTAAGTATGTCAGGAACACTTTGCCAGCCTAATGACTGCTTCAACGTTGGTGAAGGCTTCATAATGGTTTTAAAAAAAAAAAAGGTTTTGGGAAATCAGGGTGTGCCCTTGGAAATTTAAAGCTACAAAGGCGACCGCTAATTACCTTCAGTCTTCTACATCATTAGTCCATCCAACCACTAAGTCTGATGTTTCTGGTCTTTCTCTATAGTTGCGGCACATAGAGAATCGCCTGGAGGCCGCTCCAGGGACTGGGGTTTTGTTGGAGTCCGTCATGGACCCTAAGAAACACGCCTCAAGGAAGCTCAGCCGCAGAGGTTAGTTCCCTGGGGTACATGAAATGATGACGTCATACCGTGCAAAAACTCCAATGTTATTACAAATTAGCTTCAGAAGCAGAAGTTCCAAATCAAAGGGTTTGCTCTGTGTACCACCGTTAACGTTAGCCCTGTCTCCCACTATGAAATGAATGAATGACCATTTAACCATTGTGATGACCGTGGAATGACTCTACTTGACCCTGGATGTGACAGCTGGCCGGGGGGCAGATGATGCGGGAGGGTCGTCCAAGCGGAGGGGCCATGGAAATCATAGCCCAGAGAAGAGCAGTTCCCGCAGCCCACTGAGAAACGCCACCCTGGACAGTAATGTCCGAAAGAATAACGTGGAGTTCAGGGAGCCGCTGGCCTCCTTCAGGTACCGGCCTAAGGTCTCTTCTACCTCTCTCTTAACCGGCGCGTTGGCTTACGTTCAAGTCATCAGTCTGCCAGTCCGGAACACGTTATCGGTGTGGTTTGTTGTGTGTGGATGCAAATGGATAAGACATTTTTAGTACTCTAGGCCTGAGTTTCTCAGTGGTTTTTTTCATCCGTTAGATTTGTGGTGATGCTTCAATTGCGTCAGTTAGGAGTTTTAAACCAGTAACCCCTGAGGTTCTCTAGTGCACAAGGGCTCCTTTCAAAGATCATATGCTTCTGACATCCCCCCACTTGAAAAGCTTACAAGTAGCAAGAGCTTTATGCTTTAGTGCTTTACTTCCCACATTTTTTCTTATTGAATTCTTAATTTAAGCATTGTGATAATTTGCTCCTCGCAATGTGTGTTTAACAGAATTTTACATTCCAAGGCTGTACTGCAAATTATTCCCCCTTTGTCCCAAAATTAGCTTAATCTTCAACCAGCTTTGCTTTCAGGCTGTATTACCTAACATTAACACTGTCTATCTCTGTGGTGGAGATGAAAGAGAGGCCTTCTGCCTGATTCATGATTATACAATTTTTCCATATCCTTGTAGTTCAGATGAATCACAACAATGTCCCATTGACCTTAATGCAGGCTGCAAGCTATCACTGTGGATGAAGCATCCATAGAAAGGGTTCATCATGTTCTCACCGTGTTGATTCTACTAAATGAGAAAATAGACGGCTGATGCAACTTCTTATCAGCACCGCATTTCTGCTTGGGTACTGCAGCTAATCCCTAACATTGAACTGGTAAATTACAATGTTTTACATCACGCAACTGCTGTGCCACGAATTGCTGGAAATATATACTTGGTAGAAGTGAAAATAGGAAACGGTTAGGTGCGCATTGTAAGGAGCCAAAGTCGCAATTTGAAGTGGTTTGATTCTGCACAGCTGGCATGGATATATACTGTATGATCTTAGACCTGCTGTGCTCATACGACAGCAGAGTAGTTTTGTTCTAGTAGCTATGACTATAGTATTTACCTGAACAATGTAATCGTGTTCACACAGAGACAAGTTAGAACTTTTTGTTTTCAGAAAGGGCCACACCAAAATCACAGAGTGCACCCCCTACTGCTTATTGAGTCCCAAATGCACTCCCAGTAAGTGGTAAATTACAAGTAAATGTTGATCCTCTTCCTGATCCTACGTAATCTGGTTCCGTTGCAGGGAGGCCACTCCTCCAACACTCCAGCCTTCACAGCTGGAGGCCTGTAGCACCCAGTCAGCGTCTGGACCGCCCCTCCCTCCGACCCAGTCCCCCTCGGACCCCTCCCTCAGTCAGCTGGTCTACCAGAGGGACACCAGGGACAGACAGACGGACGGCGACCTGGACAGCACGCACTCCTCGGCTCTGGCGAGCACAGAGGTCCGCTACCTCAACGACCGGTCCGCCCTGGACGCCACGAGGCCCCCGCCCGTCCAGGCGGCCCTCGCCGCGGCGGGCGAGGACTGCCATCCCCGGGCGCCGCCGTGCCCCAGCCACGCGCAGAGCCTCCCTCCGGCCCGAGCGGATCTCTCGGCGTCCTCCAGCCCGGGCTTGACCTCGGCCGTGGCCTCGCAGCGGCTGGAGAACCTGCGGCGGCGGCAGCCCGACGAGAAGCTGGAGAAGCTGAAGGAGCGCATCCGCAAGCAGAGGGAACACCTGGAGGAGGCGGCGGAGCGGGACAAGCTGCTGGGCTACCTGGAGCAGCCCATACGGGGAGCCGTGGGAAGCTCCAGCAGTGGTACCGTCCCAACGCCCATGGCTAAGGTCCGCAAGGTGGCGCCCGCCCCCCCTGCGCCCGTGTACAGAGGTACGAGGACATGTCCATCCAGCACCGACCCCTCATTCACACCACCGCGGCACGCGGTACCCTCTGGTTGTTATGGGTGAAAGACCGAAAGCAATGTGCCGCAATGTTGTGCCAACAAGTTTATCTTTGGTAATGCTTCTCTCTCCCCTCCTTCTTTTTTCATTTGAAAGGTTTCAACAGCAGCGAGACAAAGATCAAGACTGCGGATGGGAAGGTGTGGAAGGAGGAGGAGTTCCACAACCTCAGTAGAGACTTCTACATGGACTTGTCACGCCAGCTTGCTGGTAAGACCTGAAAAATAACACGAGTACAAGCGCACACAATTTGTTTGTTGCTCACCTTTTTTAAGTGTAATTAGAATAAGTCAATAATTGAAAATCCTTAAGGTACCACTGATTCAATCTTGGCAGTGGAATCTGCTGTTCCATCAGCATCAGATGTACTTTTAAAAGACTGGTTTAATGACGGAGGTTAAGTGCCCTACACTTGCGATACGGGCCGGGAATTGCTTGCTCGCCACCGTTTTTGGACGAACACTAAAAACAGCTAAACGATGTTCTGTCGAAGTTGTTAAAACATGCTGTTATGCTTTGAACATTCAAGCAGCTGTTAACTCAAAGACCCTCTCTGTGGACATGGCGCGTTGTTCCTCAGTCGAAGACCTGCCCTGTGTGCTAGGGTGGCTGGCTGGATGCATGTGGTTTCTCTGCAGCAGAGTTTCCAGGCGAGGTGCCACAACCACAGCACAGCAGCACTCCTTTTTTTCCAGTGTACTCCCAGAGACCCGCTCCCTTCCTAGGATTAATGTCCTCTCCGCTAGCGTGCATGCGCTCCCGTACGTTCCGTGGCTTCCATGTGGGTTACAAGACCCTCATTCCATCTTGCGTTACCCCCTATCACAGAAAGACACGCATGACCTAAATATATAACGTAACCATAGCCATGTTTGTTGGAAACTCTCCAAGAACATGTGCTATAGCTCCCACGGGTGTGCATGTTGCACACAATTTAGTTGTGTTGTATAGTATCCAGTATGTTTTTTGTTTCCACACTGCTCATTAATCCATGTCTGCATATTGGCAGGGTTCAACCGTGAATGTGAAGAAAAATAGGCTAACAGTGCTTTACTCGAAATGAAATGAGCCTTTTGTGCGCAAAAATGATTTCTGAATCTACATGTTGCAGCATTTTGGTTGAATGAAGTAGTGGACTCGGCCCAGTTTTTCATCTTTAATTATGCCTAGTGTAATGGTACAATGCACACAATGGAGCTTCACCGGGGAGCTCTTTTCCTCCTGGAACGGTGTTCATACCAGGCAGAAATGGGTCATTTGTCTTTCTGCGGGGCAACCCCCACTGAATTCTCCACGTGTTGGTTTGTGTGCAGAGAGCTCCAGACAGCAGCATCAGAGTGAGGCGCGGGGAACGGAGCGCCCCAAAGATAGGAGACCCCCCAAACCGGTCCGCAAGGTCCACAGGTCCTCTGAGCCACACCCCAAGCAAGGTAGGTTCCCCTCTGGAAAATGAATGTGTTCTGGTTGGGATTTAGGAACCGTGGTTCCAGGTGCAATGTCTGGCTGAATTGAACCGGTGGTTGCATCATTTACACCCTTCAGTCATCCCTTAGCACCAGGTGTCTCATGCACACGCACACACACACACACAGCTTAATAAGTATGTAGTATTATGTAAATATGAAGTGAGTAGATTAAACTTAAAAATAACCAGCCGGGTTCTAACAACCATTTCAGTTCCAGATATTTATTTTTAATGGCGTGGCAGATTATGACATGGTGATGGTTCACTGTCTGGATTTTCTCCAAAATTATAATACTATTATTTTCCTATGTTAATGTAAGGAAAAGCGCTGTGTGTGTGTGTGTGTGTGTGTGTGTGTGTGTGTGTGTGTGTGTGTGTGTGTGTGTGTGTGTGTGTGTGTGTGTGTGTGTGTGTGTGTGTGTGTGTGTGTGTGTGTGTGTGTGTGTGTACACAAGATAGAAAATGAAGAGCCAACGCTGGCAAGCCCAGCCTCCTCTAAGCCTCTTAACATCCATGCACAAATGTCCTGCGAGTGGTGACATGTTGACAACGACCCTCATTGATAATGGAGACGGCCTAGTATAGAAATGCAAAAACTGTCTCAATCAACCTGGCCACCGCACAGCTCTGACAACAGAAGAAACTGTCCATTTGTACACTCTTGACACTCTTCATGTGGGCACCTACTTACTTGTCAAACGTGCAAACTGTTACCATTTATTTTTCAACACTGTTTAGTCATTTAAAGAGGTGCTTTTATTCAAAGCGACTACCCGTGAGTTACTTAAGGTGCAAGGCGCACAAGGAAAAGGCGCTGTTTGTGTTTGAATGCAGTCTTCCTCCTTGGTGTTAAATGTCCTCACGCCACTCTCTCCAGCCACCTCGCTATAAATAGCCAGTCGGAGTCTGTGATCAAGAGGAGTCTTGTTGGCTTATCCACACAGCATAAACAGCTGCCTGGCTGTTGGCTATACAGCCTCAAGTCCTGGCGCTGTGTGGTGATGTGCAAGGATCACACCAGTGTTTGTGAATAACCGATTTGGATTAATTAAGTTTGAAGACGAGTTGATGATTAGTACAAGCCTCAACATGCCACGCGGGTGTTTTATTTCCTTCAGCTGTTGAGGCTGATGTTTCGTGGCGTCTTTTTTCAAAGTCATTTTACACGGGTCATGCCTGCACAAGAGATGTTTAATCAAAGGATATTTCGGCTCTGATCGTAAATGGCATACGGGGCCATTTATAACCTGACCAACACTGTATCAATTATTTGCTTTTGTGACACTGCTTGTTTGCATTAGCCAATTTTTGAGACTGTGTAGCTGGGTGTAACCGGTATAATTGACGCAAGATATTTGCTATGGCTATGCAAACATGAACCGTATCCGCTTTCCTACGAGTATTGCGTACCTTCTGCACGGTCGTCGGAATAGAACATAGCACCTCACAGGTGTCCCTTCTACATTGACGTGTGGCGAAAGCTTTTGTGTTGACCCTGTGCCCACCCTGTGTGTGTACCCCTGCAGTGATCGGGCCGGCGTCGTGGCGCGAGGGCCAGAAGCTGGTGAAGATGGTTCTGGGTCCGGCACCGCGGCAGCCCCCAGAGGGCAGACCACAGACATCTGAGAGACCGGGTAAGACAGGCGCCTCTGCTGGAGAACCTGCTCTTTGACCCATATTCACCACACCCCCACTATCAGCCCCATAACGGCCACCCCCTTGTGCTTAACATATCCCGATGTCGGAGTGATTCCTCGGCACGCCTGCTCCACATGCTGTCAATACATTGTTTACTTGGATAATCGGCCTCCACTCTTATGTCATTTAGAAAACATAAAATCTGCTAAATTTTCCTCTTCTCTAACTTTGATTTCTTCCATTAGTGTTGCAGATCAGGAGTTAGTTTTAAAGGGGAATTTTTAAGGCTGCATGGATAACTATAGTCTACAAGATTTGCACACATCCCCATCTCCAGCTCTCCATCTCTTTTACGCATGATCTTTCTGGCCGGGCCCCGCCTAATGAAGTCCTTCACTGACCAGACAAAACAGGGATTGACTGGCTTTTTCTGGTTGGCTGCATGATTAACCATGGTCTGATCTGCTATGCTGGTCCCTCTAGAGCAGGAGGCATGTAGTCTGGGGTTTGTGGAAACGCCCAGGTCTGGATTAGAGTGAAATGTATTGCAATTCTGCCTCCTGACCTAGATATGAGCCAGGGCCATTTAGACTCTTTGCCGCATAGCCTTGTCATTTGGCCTCACATGTTTGGCATTAAAATGATGGAAGCAAGATAATCCCCATTGTCGTGTTGGTGTTTCCTCTGCTTGCTTCCTTTGTTTGTCCCCAAATGCGACCCAATAGTTTCCCCAACACGTGGCGCTGACCAGTGAACCAGCATAACACTGTGCTCTTCTCTTAACGTCTCCAAGGCCCAGCTCACCGATCAAGCTCGGACCCGCGGCCCGAGCCAACCCGGCGGCCCCGACCCAACAGCACCGAGAGGCCTCGCAGCGGCCGCGGGCGCTCTGGCGCCCGCTCCCACACTACAACCACCCTGGCTCCCCAGCCTGCAGCCCGGGAAGAAGCCTTGGTGGCCGCAAGCACAGAGCTGCTGTCGGCCGACATCCAGGGCATCCTGGACGACCTCCAGATGGAGTGCAGGGAGGCTGAGGAGGAGGAGGAGAGGGCGCGGGAGAGGTCCGGTCGGGGCCACAGCGGTACAAGAGGCAGGGGCCGCTCGTCGTCCCGATCGTCCAGGGCCCCGGCCCCTCAAGGGGCCCCCCTCTCGAGGGGCTCCCGCAGCGGCAGCCCCGCGGAGCGGCCCGCGGACGCCGCGGACGCGGAGCACAGGAAGCGGCACTACGACGCCGACACGGTCCGGCAGTACATCGTCCATCAGCAGGAGGGGAGGCGGAGGCGGCAGATGGAGGAGCGCAGGGCACAGAGGGAGGAGGCGGAGAGGAGGAACCAGAGACTGCAGGAGCTCTACCGGAAGCAGAGAGTGGTCGCTAAGGCCGTGGCCCTTCCCTCTGAGGCCCCTGTGGCAACTGTACAGAGGCGGTTACAGGAGACCTTTACTAAACTGCTGCAAGAGGAGGCAGAGCTGGAAGCAGAAGGCGAACATGAACCGCCTGCTGCTCTACCCACCAATCATCACTTGGTAAATGAACAAGAGCGTACCTCGTGAATACTATGCATTTCCCTGCATTAGAATAAGAAGAGAATACTGATACGTGTGTTTTGCAGCAGAGACCCATGTACCAGCCTTCAGGAGAGTCGGACAAGGAGAACAAGAGGCTGGAGGTTCCCCAAAGTCCATCCAGCAGTGACATGTCTCTGTCCGAGCAACCCCCTCGATTGTCCAGGTTAGAGAGACACAAATGCACACAGACTACACACACCGTTTTCTTTCTTGTCCTTTAAATGATCTCGGCTATCCAGATTAATTCACAAACTTCTAGAATGCAAAAGCAGGCAGACAGTTTCCATTGCATCCATATTCCAAAACTACATGACTAATGCGGTTATATTTGAAGAAACTGCAAAGGGAATCATATATTATGCGTCAGTTAAATATATTTCTTGTTCCCAAGATTCCAGTAGCAGTAACAAGTAGTAACATCTAAATGTCATTATTTTGGTAGCTTTCATCATTTTGGACATGAGGAATGTTGGAATCTTTCACTATTTCACCGTCACTCTGTCACTTCTCTTCAGATCGTATAATTAATTAGCCTTTGATTTCCTTGGAGGGGGATTTTGATTTGGATCCAAATGTTGTTCTGCTCCCTTGCGAGGTGGTGCTCTCTAATTACCCCTCTGGGATGCATAAAATACTAGGGCTGTCAAGTTCTAGTCGCTTGATATGCACTTGTTCGGCAGAATTCTCATTGGTTGGACACACTCGCTGGTGTTCCTTTCACAAGAAACCATACATTTTTTGGGTAGGGGGGACAAATGCAGACCGACTCGTCTGCACATCCGGTCAAGGCTACAGTTACTTTCTCCTGGTAGTCTGTACGTCTCATCTGTTTACATATACCCCCATCCCCGGGCAGAACTACTCCCACGTAAAAACTCGCCTGTACTTATCCTTCCATCCCCTGGAAACCCTGAGCATCACCTGACGGGCAGAGCAACTGTTTGTTTTCAGACCGTTGGTTTCCATGGGCAACAAGTGCCAAGGGCCTTGCCTTCTTCCTCTCCCTGCTTTTACCAATGGATGAGTAGTAACGGGGGAACGTTTACAGCCCCAGATCCCAATTTAGATACAAGGGACGACGCCTCCTATCAATTCCTCACAGGGCCCGTGGGCGGTCACTCAGCAGGAGGCATGGGTAAACAAACACATTTGGGCGTGCGATAGGCACCGTAACACCCATGACAGCAGGATACACCAGATAATTTAAAGCGGCCTACTGCCTTTCAGTGGCTTGCGGCGAAGGATACAGAGCCGGTACCACTAAACATGCTATCTGTCCATTGAAGTTCCCAAACAAGCTAAGTGCCCAATCCAGCTTCTGGAGCAGCTTGAAGTCAGCAGCTGCTCAACCGATGATAGAGCCTTGGGCAAGGATAATAAGAGTTGTCATTCCCAGCTGTGACGAGACGTCAGTCTGACAGGTCTCCGGTGGTTGACCTAAACAACAATAAAGTTCAATCCAAACTGGTGTCGAAGTGGGACGCTGCTGCAAGCGGTAGGACTAAACACCTTTCTTCCCTTTATCCACCCTTCCTCTTTCTACTGCAGAAATGATTTAGATATGGGTGTTCTCTCATGGCTTCAGCCGGACCGCACAAGCGTGGCAAGCCGAGCTCCCCAAAACGGCGGTGCTCTGGCGCCTCCTGGTGACCACCTCTTCTCCGAGATATTGAGGCTTGAAAGCGAGGCGGTAGCAGCAGCAGCAGCAGCCGGGCACACGCACCGTCCGCACCGCCAGTCCCCGGGCTCCAACGGGTCCCGATCCAAGATGGCCCGGATCGACGCCATCAAGGCCACCGCCGCCTCCCTCTCCAACCGCATCGAGAGCGAGGCGCGGAAACTGGCCGGCGAGGGGACAAACTACGGGACGCCAACCTCCATGGACGTGGACGTGGTTTTGGCCCCGCAGCGCTCTCCGTTGAACCAGGACGCCGGACGGTGGGCCAGTGCGGCCAGCCCCCCGGTCAGGGAGCCCTTCACGATGCCTTCGGACAACCTGGTTGAGCGGATCCAGCGCTCGGAAGACCTCGCCATAAGGATCCAGAAGATTCTGAGCAGCGCCGACCAGAGCTCCTTCGACGGGGACGGCTTGCCCGGTGTGGGCAACCTGCATTCCTACAGAAGGCCGTCCCCGAAGAAGAAAAGTCCGGCGTCCGCGACGGACCTCAAACACCACAGCTACCGCCAGGAAGGGCGGGGTCTGCTCAACGGCCTGGAGAAGGTGCAGCGGCTGGGGGAGCTGGGTCAGCCGCGGGGCCTCGGAGCCAACGGGGACTGGGAGGAACGGAGGAACCACGCGAAGGAGCCCCAAGACTCGAGCGGCGGCTCCATCAGCGAGGGCCCGCTCCAGAGCGACGAGGACCCCAGCCCCCCCCGCCGCGCCACCAACCACGTGCCCCGGATGGCGGACAGCCTGGCGGCCGTCGACTACTGCGCCGGGCGTCAGAGGGAGGACGACCGACCCCTGGCCCAGTTCCAGAGGGACGCGGAGAGGTACTCGGCCATCAGCCCCGCCGCCCCGCAGAGAAACGGCACAAGGGCCGCCTGGGAGGAGCTGAGCAAAGGAAGTCCTCTCAGTGTGATCAACATTTACACCAAGAACCTCCACAGCCACCTTAAAGGTCAGTCCCGAGTGGATATACGATACCACTGCACTGCAAACAAACTAAATGTCACTGGGCGTTTATGGAACCTTTTGGGCACAATAAGTTATTGTTGGATGTTATCCAGGTAAAGATTAGGCTTTGTCCCAAGGTACCTCTTTGAACATATGTGCTTTAAAACTGAATTGCTGGATTATTCCCCGCCCACCGGCTGACCCCCTCCCATTGTGTTTGTGCCGTAGCGCCAGAGGAGCTGGAGAGAACCTCTCCCTCCGTCCGGTCGCCCCAGTCTGGGGTCAGCCCTGGGGATGCAGCGGCCTACGAGGATGACTTTGTGTCCTCTCGTAGCAGCGGAGCCACTGGCCAATCAAAGAGAAGATACAGTGGACACAGCAGGTGAGGACCGTTACCAACCACTAGGGGGCACTAGTGCCACACGGTAAATGGATTTGTGATTTACATTAAGGGCATTTAGCAGACCCTTTTATCCAAAGAGACTTGCAATAGGTACATTCGTCAGAAGAACGAGAAACGATATATCTCTGTCGGTACAGTAAAGATATTCATAGAAACCAGTGCCAAGCACTTAGATTTGCTCGGTAAACCCATTCCCCGTATACAACAAAGATAGCTAGGATAAGATGCTACACAATGCTAAATACTATTTGAAAGTGGCAGAACGTGCAACACACAATACGTACATAAGAGGGGTGTTTTAAGGAGATTAAGGGAGGAGATGGGGCAGTAAGGGGCTATGGGAGGAAGCAATGCAGGGTCCAGGTGAACTCGGAACGAGTGAGTCTTGAGTCGCCTGCGGTAGCTGGTGAGCGACTCTTGGGTCCTGACATCGACAGGGAGGAAGTAGTATAGTAATAACTTGCTTCCTTCTTAGATAAATCATCAATGTGTCATTCCAGAAACACCTTGGGTGTTGAATCCACACTAACATAAAACGTATTTTGTTCTGTTTGTGTCTGCGGCGTGTTTTCCATCAGTGTGAAGAGTCACTTTGAGGAGCTGATGAGGAGGTCCCCGTACGACAAGAGGAACGGGGACTTCAGCTCTCCTCACCCGTCCCCACTCGTCCCTGCAGTCCCCCCATCTGTCCTCCGGCTCCTCGTCCGTCTGCCGGGGCTCCAGAGGAAAGAGAGGTGGGTGCACAACACTTTCAGGAGGAGTCCTCCTACCCACTTACAAAACGATCGGTTTTAATGGACCACGCATATAGATAGATTTTCAGGCACTCTCATTTTACAAAGACTGAAGATATAAATAAAGTAATTCTATCCTGTATTTTCTAACCAGATATGCATGGAGAGGGAGTTCAAACAGTTTTTTTCAGAAAGGATTTCTTTCTTGTGTCCGTTCGGTGGTTCCTTCAAAAACATACAATGTTTTTGTCCGGCCCTCCTTTCAGGAACGGCGTCGGATCGAAGTGACGCTACAGTGCCGGACGAGCAGAAGAGCCCCTGCTCCCCGCATTCAGAAACTCGGTCTGCTGACTCGAGGAAGAGGGGCTCGGAGAGGAGCTCTGCCCACAGCCAGCCTAGGAGCCACCACTCTGACGGGACACTAGGGGGAGCTCCAGAGCCGTCTCCCAGAAGGTACGCTACACCCAATACAGACTCTGCAGCCTCTTTATTGATCTTTTTTGTAAGTAAGCAGTCAACCACACAAGGTTCCAGGCAGATGTTCTCTGCTATGGTCACTTTGATGGAAGATTTGCTGAAGCCTTCGTTGTGGGGCGCTCTGTGGAGTCTATGGAGTTGTGGCGGTCTGAGGAGGTTAATGGAGATATCCGATGCGTATGGATTTTCCTCAGCCGCCAATCACCTCTGCTGTATCCCATCATACCTTCCGCTTGCTTTTGTGTCCTCAGAGGGATTGTTCAAGTGGGGAAAGTGGTACACAGAATATGCTTATGAGGCATAGGAGTAAATACAGCTGCTTTCCGTCCTGAATCTGTTTCCACCTCGAGGGCTACTCTGTGTTATCAGTAGTATCTTAACGGACTCGGGACGTCCACACGTCTGCCCCAGGTGTTCCTTTCCCTTTGGTACGCCAAGAGAAAATGGAAATGCAAATCCACGCCTGTATGCGCAGCAACGCATAACGTGAGTTCTCTCTTGACTGTTCAGCAGCAGAGCAGGGTGCTACACTAGTACCACTCTGTGACCCCCGCACCCCCTGCTGTCAGCCATTTAATTACGCCTCGGGTAATTTATCTCAGCGCCAAGTGCTAACTATTTAGGGGGGGGGGTGCGGTGCTCCCTGCCGGAGGCTGCCAGACCATACAGCAGCGTTGTGGCCAGCCGCTGTGCTGGGGGGGCGGTGGGGGGCTTGGGCGGCCGCGTGCAGGCCGGAGGAGGCTCCCCCCCTTCCATCGGAGGGCCGAACACAGGGCTCTTTTGTTCGCCGGGGCCCTGCGAGACGGCTGGTCAGGGGCAGGCCGCCCTGCCGCAACCTGGGCATGGGGCCATAGGAGAAGAGAGGGGAAAGAGAGCTTGTTGTTGTTTCCCTCCCTCCCTCTCTCTATCTCCCCCCCCTGCCCCCACAACCCGCCCAGTCGTGACATTTAAGCCCTTCCGCGGCATGGTCCTGAAACCCAGGTGGTAGATTCCTGCCATACCTCGAAGCTCCTCCGTCTTTCCCCTCCGAGTGCAACGAGCCCTTTTGAGCTTTTGAAGTCATAGCCCGACCCTTCACGACCAACGGGAGGTCAAACCGGAATGTTGTTGTGCTTGTGTGGCGTCTCACTGTGAAAAGTGACCGTTATAATTAGGGAATATCATTCGCGAGGAGTCAGCACATGGATCGCCAACGTCGTCATTGTTTCCTGGTGTTTTTCTGCTCCTTGGGCACCGTTGCCGTCCATCTGGTTTGTTTATTTGTTTGTCACTGTGTCAGTTGACACTGAGGCCATTATGCTCTTTCCCAGTCTGGGACAGGGCCGTGAAGGAAAGGGGTGCCATTGTTTGTCCCGTTGGTCCCAGGCAGGGGATTTACTCGATGCCCTGATTCCTTTGGAGGCGTGGGCCTCGGCCCCGGGGCTGCGCTGAGCAGCAGCACAATATGGCTTTTGATACAGGGTCCCTGTGACTCAGGTTACACCGCGGCACTCGGCAGCAGGCTTCACCGAGACAAGGCCCCCTTTTTCTTCATTGTTAAGCCAACCTGCTCCACCGTTTCACGTAGACGCCACAGCACCTTGGGCCTGCTGCCTGTACAGTTTGCCACAAAGATACTTGAAGCACAAGTGCTTTATTTACATATTTAAATTCCACTATCTTGCTCTTTCTTTTTTTTCTTTTTTTTTACAAAGCAACCTGTGTGTGAATTGTGCTTCACTATGGAGGTACTGCCTCACCATCACAATCGGCTGCCATGAACCGCACACCAACCCTTCTCTGCATCCTTCTGTTTTCCGTCCCGGGTTATAGTTTGGGGCAGGACGGTGATAAGACGCCCGCTGGCAGCCCTGGCCTGGCCTCTCTCCCGGGCACTCCCGCTGGCCCGGGGTCCCCTCCAGACAGAGCGTCTCCAGGGGTCTCCCCCAGGAGCGGCTCCTCTGGGGGAGCAGGCGTCGTGGCCCAGGGTGCCGCAGCCTCCCCACCAACCAGGAGTCCACCACACGCACACAATGATGGCCGTTTGCCATCGCTCGGTGGCAGAGAGGAGACCACAGGTACGGTCAACCACCTTTCACCCCCTCTTCCACTGCAACTGCGACCGTCCCAACCCTTGATACCGCATCACCCCTTTACCTCCCTTAACCCGCTCTCTCCCCCCCCCCCTAGGCGAGCGGCAGTACGCCCCCGGTGTGCTGAGGCAGCGCATGACCACGGAGCTGAGCTACCTGGAGTCCATCGAGGAGTCTGTGCGACAGCTGGGCGACGTGGAGAGGCTGAGGGGGGTGTCCATGGCGCAGCAGGAGAGCGTGTCTCTGGCCCAGATACTGAAGGTGACGGGAGAGTCCATCCAGGGGCAATTGGGGGGGGGGGGGGGGTGGATCGTCACTAGATATTTAAGGATAATTGGTTAACGATGGAATATGCAATGCTCAATTATGTTAATATCAGTCAAGTCGTCAGCAGTGGAAAACATGGTGGCCTTTTGTAACTAAATGGAATACGTTCTAACGGCATTCAAGTGCGGTGCACATGTCAACCTCACCTTTGACCCTTTTGACCCTGCAGGCGCAGCAGCAGCGGCATGAGCGCGAGCTGTACGAGTTGAAGATCAAGGCCGAGAGAGAAGCGCTGGAGACACAGCTGCACATGGAGGAGAGCCGGCAAAGAGCTGCCAGGGTACTTGACACACACACACACACACAGACACAGACACAGATACACAGACACACACCCGTCACCCTCATCTACTGTGTGCCTGGCGTGATCGATGTGTGCGTGCCCTTCCAGGCCCACGCAGAGCTGCAGGAGAGCATGGCGGTGAACCAGCAGCTGACCCTGGGAGGCCTCCAGGAAGCGTCCGCCAAGATGATGAGCCAGCAGGCGGAGGCGGCGCGCTACACGGCCGACGCGGCCCGTCACATCAAAGAGGTCAGCCTCTACAACGTGCCCGCAGGTGAACGTCCTCTCATTCCAAGGCGACGAGCTGACTTCTGACCTTGTGTTGTGTGTCAGATGGCGGAGCTGACCCGGTCCCAGATGGTCCCGGGGGACTTGACCGGCGCTGCCGAGAGCCAGAGCCGGACTGCGTTGGACCAACACAGAAGCTCACACAAGAAGTCGCCTCAAGCACGAACTGAATCAGACAGGTGAGGCACAAACTTTTTTTTTTGTATGCTCTGCAGATCACGACTTGCTAGGCCCTCGAATTAGATATGCAGCGCATACACTTTACTTTTTATCCAGATGAGAGTTGCTTTCGGTTAGGATGAAAGACTACAATTATATACAGACCGGAACATGACTGTGGGGAGAAAGTATCATGGTCTTTAATCATTGATGCAGTTTAGTAGATCCTAAGATGGATAACAAATGCATTACAAAATATTAACCAGGTCGTTATTCTCTTTGTGCCCTCCTTCAGTTCCAGGAGTGAGGGGTCCTGCAGCAGACCCATGCCTGGGGAGCCCCTCTCTTCCCTGGATAGCCTCAGTCAGTCTGACTCCCTGCCCTACAGGCGACCCGAGATCAGGTATGAGCCTCATAAAAAAAATAAAAGCGGGGCGCTTTAATAGGTTGCTCTTTTTTTTTCTCCTCAGTGAAAAATCAAACAAGTCAGTGAAATATTGCCCAAGAATCTGTGTTTCAACCGAGAACATAAACCGTAGTGAATAGTTCCTGTTCCTGAATCTCTTCTCGGTACACTTTCAGATACCCCGCGTCGAGAAGGGTTTCCGTGCGTCGTGGTTACACCATCTGTTGACTCTTCGTTCCGTTTCTTCCTCCTCTTCCTCCTCTTCCTTCAGTGGCGGAGACAGCAGCAGCTACCTGGACCGATCCCACGACTCCTCGGCGCAGCGGGACTGGCGGAGGATGGACGGCAGGAAGGAGGAGCCCGCGGAGGAGGGCCGTGAGCCGGCCAGGAGGGGGAAGGAGGCGACGGGGAACAGCTCCGTAGAGGAGGAGGCTGCCACGGCCGCGGACGACTCCCTCGTCAGCGAGAGCATCCACTCTGTGCTCAACGAGAAAGGTACCAACGGGGTTGTGTGTCGGAAGGAAACGATCAACGTCCGCCAATCCACTCGGCCAGGGAGTTACCGGATGTAGAATTAGCATCAGCAGATCGCTTTACGTTCCGCACTGCTGGTTCTCTTCATGTTTCTGTGCAAAGAAAGTGAGAGGGTGTGAATTCAAGAAGTCCACTGTAAAATATAAACAGAAGCCTCCAACTGTGGCTGCAGAGGGAAAGTAAATGACTCCCCTCTTACCATACGTGCGTTAGGATACCAAACAAGTCACTTACACATGGGGCACCCTCATGTCAGGTCAATTGGCCTGCTATTAACCCAAATGAACACATGGAAATTGTTTATATGTTTACCAACGTTCAGAACCCATGCCGTTCATTTTATGCAATGCAACAAAGTCAGGCATTGATATGTTGTTTATAGCACACTTTAAAATGCTTGCGTGATAGATCATAATTAACGTATCTAATTTCTTGATTGGATTACAGCCCTTCCTGAAGTAAAGGATAAATTCAGCTTCAGTCGGGGTACCCACCCAGTGAATCAACCTTGTCCTGAAGGCACACTGAGGTCGTTTCATGTCCCTCCCTCTAGCAGACAGTACGTCAGTGGCGACCGACTACTCTCTGAAGTTTGACGAGTCCATGACGGAGGACGAGATCGAGGAGCGCTCGTTTCGCTCTCTGCTGCCGTCGGAGGCGCACCGGCGCGTCACCCTGGATAAGAAGTCCCGTCCGCATGAGGAATCCGAGGAGGAGCCGGCCTCCCACGACAGGAGCTTGGCCTCTATGCCCCTGAACCGCTCTAAGGTGAGGGAAGCGTGTCAAAGCCTGCGAGCCGTGCGCTTTGTTGATTTTCCGGCTGAGTCACTTGTTTGCCAATGGCAGGGCTGGACTGAGGAAAATGGCCCATTCGCGAGTGACTACGTTGTTTGCTGCCAGACACGTGTTCTTCCCCTCAGCAATCGATGATGCATACTCTGCCCAACTTCTTACTCCGTATATCGTTCCTTCTTTGCTCTTTACACTTGTTCTTCGTGCTTATCACATTCCTCGTCCTTTTCAGTCATCCCACATTTTACTTCTGACTGACATGAGTGTCCCTGAACATAACTGAACCGTCCCCCCCCGCCTGTTCCTCAGGATGGGAGCCAGACCTTCGCCAGCGGCCAGGACAGCTTCACCCAGTTCACCATGGACATGGTGCGCCAGTACATGGTGGACGAGGAGGTGAGGCTGCAGCACCAGGGCTCCCTGCTGCACCTGCGGCAGAAGGCCCTCAAGGAGAAGACCAAGACGGAGATGGCCTGGCTGGAGCACCAGAAGAGGAGGCTGAGGGACAAGGGGGAGGACGACAAGATGCCCCCCCTCCGGAAGAAGCAGAGGGGCCTGCTGATGAAGCTACAGCAGGAGCAGGTAGCTAGTGCAGGGGTGAGGGTGGGAGGGGAAGGTCACAGGCAGGGAGTCTTACAGCTGAGATTCAGACATCTGGAAGCTTAGTGGAGGTGACGCTACAGGACGGATGGTTTGGAGAACCTCATAGTGTGAATTTGATATTGTTGAACGATTTTGTGATCATGGTGTATAAGAAGCATGGTCATGAAGCTGTTCGTGTTTTAGGGAATAACTAAGGATTATATTTCCTAGCGTTATAAATACAGCCAAAGTGTACACAGAGGTACCCTTCAAACAACAATTAAATGAATGCATATTAAAGCAACAGGTCAATCAATATTCACACATCAATCAGACCATACACACAGTAGTCGATGGTGACTAGTCCAGGAAGGCCCATTGATACCCCCCTCACTGTGTGTGTCTGTCTGGTTGTGTGTCTGGGTGTGTGTGTGTGTTTGTGTGTGTCTGTGTCTGTGTAGGCGGAGATCAAGCGTCTCCAGGAAGCCAACAAGGTGGCGAGGAAGGAGAGGCTGCTGCTGCTGAAGCAGCAGGAGGAGATCGAGAGGATGAGGAGCAACACCCTGAGGCTCAAGGAGCGCCTCAAGTCTGCCGGAGGCGACGCGCCCCCGGTCAGTAGCACCGCCGTCTCG
Source organism: Gadus chalcogrammus (assembly GCF_026213295.1). Lineage (NCBI taxonomy): Eukaryota > Metazoa > Chordata > Actinopteri > Gadiformes > Gadidae > Gadus > Gadus chalcogrammus. The sequence continues at coordinate 28,690,468 of NC_079423.1, forward strand.
CTACCGACGTTAAGGCCCAGGCCCACAGACCGTATCAGACACAGTGCTTATTCAAAGGGCTTTTAGACAAGTTGTCTACATTTGCATTTAGGGCGTTTAGCAGATGCTTTTAACCAAAGCGTCTCGCATTAAGTACATTTATCAGAAGAAGGAGAAACAATATACTGCTGTCGGTACAGTAAGGAAGTTCATAGAACAAAGTGCCGAGCACAAACTAACGTTAGGTTAATCCATTTCCCGTGCACAATGTTAAGTACTATTTGTAAGTGCCAGGACGTACAACACACAATAAGCGCGAACGAAGGATGTAGAAGCACATTTCCAAACCTGCTGCGTCTGCGTCTGACCGCGCCTTCCGATCCCCCCCCAGGAGACCCCCATGTCCGAGACCCCGGTGTCCGAGGCAGCCTCCCCCAGCTTGATGCTGGCGTGCAGGGACCCCCGCAGCCCGTCTCCCCCGCTCTCTGTCTCCGGCAGCGAGACCAGCAGCATCATGCAGAAGCTGAAGAAGATGCACTCTCACACGGACGAGAAGTAAGGCCTTGTTTTACCCCTTACAGCCATTGTCATGATCACGGATATTTCATCTGAAATCTCATCATTTGTTCTATCCTATGATATTTACAGAAGGTTCTTGATGACAAATGCTATCTTTACTCCTCAACTATGTATTGTTAATGGAGCACACCTGGCCGGGATTGACGTTGTCTCATTGACTGGCCCCAACAGATGTAGGGCTTTTTAAACCCCCTGGGGAAGGTTTCTGCTGGGTGTCTCAAGTGATGCTTATGTCTATAGCCTGTGCTTTCTGGCAGCACTACATAGTAACTCCAAAAAAATGTATGAATGAGCACTCCACTATTGGCCTATATACTACAATGTGGGAGTGAACATTTGCCAATTGCTGAACTGTGCATAATGCATAACGGGGAATCAGCCATGTTTTAGGTTGGATTGTGTTTCTGTGGAAGGTTTAAAAACTCAGAAGGGAGCTGCTCTGTGGGAGAGTTTGGTGGCGTGGATGTGTCTATGGACATGCTTGTTTTGGCTACTGCTGCCTAACCTTAGCTTTGGTCACTTTTGATAACCGCTAAAATAACAGTCTGCAATGATTGTAACGCAGATAGAACCATTTTATTCCTTTGTCCAAATAGTTTCTGCTTTGTTTTTGTATTGTAAACCAACACCCATATTGACACGAGAGACTTTAATATTCCCGGTCTCCTATGACAACGGGGTCAGGTGATACCATCACCTCACTTGGAAAGTTTGAAAACACAGACTTTTCTAACAAATGGGTACTTGTTTAAGATTAGACTTTGAACATGCTCACAGAACTTCTCATTGAGCCCCTAAATGACTCAACATAATAGTCAACAATTATTTGAAGGCACCCAACCACTAAATATATACGGACTGTGCTACTACCTGAATATCTCTGAAATTACTTTCTTCATACCAAGAACTAAAGTCCCCGTAGCCCCAAATGAACAGATGCATACACTGAGGTTTTCCTTTTACTGTAAATTAAAATCCTACTTGTGCTTTGGCATGCTGGCTTACCTTCAGCAATATATATTACTATAACTTCTTTATGGCTTTCTTTTCATTTCAGTCATCTAGCTTCCTTTATTCATTGCTGGATATTCAGATATGGTGCTCCAAACTTACAAAGATGAGTGGCAACAGAATGATAAGTGAGTGGAACCAGGACAGCAGGCCCTGAGGAAGTATCAACCCATGGTAGGGTGAGCTACGGGCTGGGCTGTATGGTCCGACCGTGTCCTGGGTTTAGGGAGTGCCGGAGACGTTCGCAGCACGATAGGCCAGTACCAGTGACTTGAACCAGATTTGAGCAGTCACAAGTAGCGGAGCGTTGGAGAGCTTGGGTAGGTGGAAGTCTAGCTGGGCTGCTGCATTCTGGATGAGCTGCAGAGAATGAGTGGCACGTGCAGGCACACCAGCCCTGCAACCCTTGCTTGGTCCACACATTACCAAAACAGAACATTGTCCAAAACCACAGGCCTATTGACCGTTACGGGAAACGGGGCAATATACTAATACAGTGTTTGAATTAGGGCTTTGACACCGAACTTCGTTATTCGAATATAATTAAAATATCAAAAAATAAATCAAAATTCGAACAAATATTAAGCAGCCCTTAATATTTGAACCTGTTATGGACCACGGAAGAGGCAGTGAATGAAGTATTGATTAGACAGCGATTTATTAGAAACCTAACAAACCGTTGGAACAGGCAAGACCGGTAACCATAGCAACGCGGTAAACAAACATTGCGAAGCCCAATCCAGGTTTTACTGAAGGCATTTAATGGTCAGAATAATATTGATGAATATTAATAAACAAACAAACTTCGTATATGATTTTTGGGCAAAAGTCAAAGCCCTAGTTTGAATCCTGCAAACCAAAGCAACATGTGACTACATTCGATATTGGTCTTCTTACACCACAACAGCAATCAAGCAATTAAGTCTTCTAACAACACTACAATAAATGTACAATTATATTACGGTAATCTCAAGTCAAAATGCACAAATGTCTCCGTTGAAGGTTTAGAATTGGTACGTTGGCCTCCTTGTAGGTAACATCCAATCACATATCCCCGCTAGTAGACAATATCTTGCCAAAAAAAGAACAGGCCATAATATAACGGTGCTGATGCATGTCCCGACACATTAGCCTTAGATAGACTTGATCCCGTTCAACCGACAGGATAGTAAACACATTTCCTCATGTCTTTCTTTTCTCTCCCCCTCCGTCTGCTTTTGTTTTGTCCTTATTTGTCGTTTGTGACGTTTCCTGTTGTTTCTCTATGTACCGTCCTTCATGTTCCTTTGGTGTTTGTGCCGTCTGAATCCACGTGTCAACTATATGTGTGTGAATGTGTGTTTCTGTGTGTGTGTGTGTGTGTGTGTGTGTGTGTGTGTGTGGGATGCAGACACTGCTCTCCTGTCCACTACTTCCTCTCTGTGTTTAAGGCCCATCACTGGGCCTCCCTCAGTGTCTGTCTCCCCAATCTCCACCCTAAACTACAGCTCTTTATCTACAACCACTTGGTCAGGTACTGTATCGTGCTGCCCTCCACTCCCTCCTCCTCAAGCCATCATTTATACTAGGGGACGCTCGTCCACTCCTAACGCCGTATCTGTACAGAGAAGGGGGTTCACCGTTGTCCCCGGCTAATGCGCCTCTCACAGCATGGCGATTGACCAACTAATATAGAAATGACCAAATTTAATTATTATGAAATTATGCGATTCCGGACAACGAGCGTTACCTGTCGGGAGACGCGTGTGGAAAGCGTTCAGCAGCGTCCCCTGAAGTATAAATGATGTTGTCCACTCCCCTGCCTCGCCACCTGGACCACGGAGCATGCTTGCACTCGGCCATCGCCACTCTGATGTCAGAGCCGGGCGCGGCGGAGGTAGATGGTGCGGGACGGCTGTTGTTTGGTTTTTTTTTTTTTTTTTTTTGGGGTGATTTCCGGTTTGTTTGTTTCGTGTGGAATGGAAATTGTGGGCGGTTGTGAGTGAAACTAACGACCGTGGAAGCCAAACGTCACGACGACAAGACGGTTCATCCGATGAAGCCGAAGATCTTGGTTCAGCTCGTGATTAATTCAGAATGAAAGCATGGTCGCTCGTAAAGGGACTGCGAACAAGGAACAGTGGTCCCCTTGAGTCGTTGCAACACTGTGAAGAGTCTTTACAGTTGTTTGCTGATTGTCCCTCAAGGGGCATGGGGCATCCTTTTTACGATGAGAAACCCCAGCTTTATGCACCACAAAACTTTCCTCTCATCCCCATTCTCAGACCTACCCAAAGAGCCCCTCATGTGGCGGCCAGTGGCTGTTGGGGCCCTGCATCGAGCCATTGAGATAACCGGTTTATTGATGGCATCGCACCGTAACATACCGCTGAAGACCTAGGAGCCTCGGCCGTGGAATGAACGTAGACAAAGCGGTGTATCGCTTTAATGGGCCCAGTAAATCTTCACTAGCCCTCCTTATTAGGTAACGGGTGCCTGGGATGGAATAATAAGTACAGATGGCCAATGGCTCTAATAGAATTTGGGAGGACACTTAAAGAGACTCCCTCCCCCAGCCGGGCCCTTCAGTATCTGGTCTGTCATCAGTATGTATTAGGGTCGAGGCAAAGGCCTCTAAATTAGATCTAGGCTGGATAACGCCAAGCCAAGTGGCACTCGTAACTGTGAAGGACCAGAGTTCTGAACAGATGTTCTCCTTGAATGTGGATGGATTTAATTTAGGCAGATTAATAAATAATACAGGGACTTATTTATTTGTTTGTTTAAATAAACCAAGCCAAGAATGTCCTTGAGCGTCGTCACAAAGCCTTGTTCTGCCAGTCCACACTTACAGGAAGACTGTAAGAGTGTGGACGCTTGATTAATATCTCTCGGTTTGTTGTGTTTTTTTGTCTCACAATCGTACAAATCATATCTTTGGTGGATGTTGTGTTTGTGACTGAGATCCAACCCACATTGAGTCCTTTGTGTCCTACCTGAACGCATGTTTCGAACCCAGGGATCTCAATTCCTCCCATTTGTGTGGCCTTGGTTAGTGGAGCCTGACCCTTTTTTTTTCTTTTCTTTTTTTTTCATGAGGTGAGTTCTCCATGAGAACCAATCGGCATTAAGGATGGCATGGTTGCATGGGTGTGTGGGTATGGGTGTGATACTATAGGGCCTGGCCAGGTGTGGCAGACCCCAATATGGAATGGAGTGTGCAGTGAAAAGGGGGATGTGAAGCTGGTCGGGGGTGTCTGCGTCTGTATCTTTAACCCTCGCGTAACTTTCCATTGTTGACCCATGGACGTTTTCTCTCTCCTCTCCCGCTTGGCTGCGGGTGCCTTTCCCCTGTCCTTCACCTCCCCAACCTTTCACCTCCCCTCACCTGTGGTTCTGCCCTCTCACCCCAACCTGCTCTCCAATTTCTCTTCTCCTCCTCTACCTTTTTCTCTATTCCGCCTGCCTCTTCATCCATCCTCTGCCCTCTTTCTGTCCTGCTCTCCTCCCCCCACACCTCTTCTTCCCCTCCACCCCCGCTCCTTTCCTCACACTCTACATCTCCCTACCGCTCTCTCGCTCTCTCTCTCTCTCTCTCTCGCTGTCTCTCTCTCGCTCTCCATCGCTCTCTACATCGCTCTCTCTCTCGCTCTCGCTCTCGCTCTCTCTCTACATCGCTCTCTCTCTCGCTCTCGCTCTCGCTCTCTCTCTACATCGCGCTCTTTCTTGCTCTCGCTCTCTCTCTCTCTCTCTCTCTACATCGCTCTCTCTCTACATCGCTCTCTCTCTCTACATCGCTCTCTCTCTCTACATCGCTCTCTCTCTCTACATCGCTCTCTCTCTCTACATCGCTCTCTCTCTCTACATCGCTCTCTCTCTACATCGCTCTCTCTCTACATCGCTCTCTCTCTCTCTACATCACGCTCTCTCTACATCGCTCTCTCTCTACATCGCTCTCTCTCTCTCTCTCTCTCTCTCTCTCTCTCTCTCTCTCTCTCTCTCTCTCTCTCTCTCTCTCTCTCTCTCGCTCGCTCGCTCGCTCGCTCGCTCGCTCGCTCGCTCTCTCTACATCGCTCGCTCTCGCTCTCGCTCTCTCTCTCGCTCTCTCTCTCTCGCTCTCTCTACATCGCTCTCTCTCTACATCGCTCTCTCTCTCTCTCTCTCTCTCTACATCGCTCTCTCTCTCTCTCTCTCTCTACATCGCGCTCTCTCTCTCTCTCTCTCTCTCTCTCTCTCTCTCTCTCTCTCTCTCTCTCTACATCGCGCTCTCTCTCTCTCGCTCTCGCTCTCGCTCTCTCGCTCTCTCTACATCGCTCTCTCGCTCTCTCTCTACATCGCTCTCTCTCTCTCGCTCTCTCTCTACATCGCTCTCTCTCTCTCTCTACATCTCGACCTACCTCTCTACATCTCGACCTACCTCTCTACCTACCTCTCTACATCTCGACCTACCTCTCTACCTACCTCTCTACCTCTCCCAGGTTCCTGACCAAGCGGGAGCAGCAGCTGCTCCAGAGACGGCACCATGCAGCCGAGCTCCTGCAGTGGAAGCAGCGTCTGGACCGGGAGGAGGCGGAGGTCCGCAGGATGGAGAAGGAAGCCCTGGGCGTCTGCGACCGGCAGGCCCACCACCAGAACCAGGTCGAGGTTCAGCCCGGCAGGTGGTCTCCAGAGGCCGCTCAGAGGGAGACCTCTGATGTCGGCACCAGCTCTGGCTGCCGGCAGAACCAGGAACCCCTGAGCGACGAGAAGAGAGGTAACAGGAGCTCTGATTTAAACTTTTAAGTGGGCGTTCTGTTGTGGTGTCTTTGATGTGTTGCATCAGAATTCAAAAGGGGGCATTCGGGGATAAATGTCTCCCAATAAATGTGTTTATCGCTGAAGTTGCCAGACATGTATTCCAGCTGCATGTGATCATCTTCATCATGGACTCTTTTTTTTGGTTCATGTCCCCAGGGAGACTGGGTGAGGAGGATTACTCCACAGTGAGCCCTGAGCGTTCGGGTTCGAGTACCCCAGCGAGCTCCTCCACAGCCCCGCCTGCCTCGGTCCCAGAGACGTCCATGGCCTCCTTCCAGAGCAGCCAGGACATCACCTCCGCCTCTCCGTCTCCTGGCAAACCAGTAAGCCCGGTTATAAATAAACACATGATTTATCGCTTTGAATGTCTTTCATTATAGAACAGTCTTCCTTGTTTGCGCAATGGCAGGCTCGGATTTATTTTTTTCAATTTGCCTAAACATACATTTAACATTTTATTTCCATTCTCTATGGACAGAATTCCAGTTCAAATCCAGTCCAACTTTTGCTTTGAAAACGCTCTTGTGTTTCTGCCGAACTCTTGAGAAATTCAGTTTAGGCTTGTTGAGGGAATTTAGAGAGTACATGCTAATGAGCTATAAAAGAGGCAAACACTACTTAAGCAAAGCTACGCTGGTCAGAATGTGAACTGTAAACCCGCCAATGCTGAATTTGTAAGCATTCGGCGTAGTCGTTCAGCAAGTCATTTTACTGTCCGCTTTAACGGTTTCGGCCAGGGCTAGCAGGGATGGTGGAGGTTGATGAAGTTCGACTGTGCATATCGAAGGCAATAGTCGAGTGCACACATCCTGCCCGTGTGAACGCGAACCACATCCTGAGCTGTCTCCGTTCCGTCTCCCTCCTCCTCCCTCCCCCGTGTCTGCTCTCTTCTAGTCTCCCCCGGCCAACGCCGTCCTCAGCACTACTGCCTCCGCGGCAGACTGCAGCGGCGGCAGCGGGACCAAGATGCTGCTCCGCCCTCCTCCCCGGCCCGCCGGCCACACGCCGGGGCAGGCTCGAACCAGGCCCGGTGACCCCCCCACGGCCACACACACCGGTGAGTCCAGACACGCGACATGGCTTTTTTTTGGAAAATGGACGCGAAGTAACGGCTTGTCATCATAGTCGAGCGGATGGAGAACTCTGTTGCAGGGAGGGAGAGAGAGAGAGAAGGCGTATTGCAGCTATAGTGCTGGCAGACTATAGTCAAGCATAATGTGATGCTGCCAGGAAGGCATTATGCGAGCACTTCCCCGCTACCTAACCTGCTTAGCAAAGTAGGGTATAGCAGAGGACGGCTTCCCGTGCACTTGAGGACTACGTCTCCCATCAACGGAGATTTAATGCCGTAGTGAACTGTATCGATGGCTTCTGTTCGTCCATTTGTGTATGTATTTGTGTTTTATTGGCATGTCTTAATCGTTGTTCATTATCGGATATGACCCGTATGTTGCCTTGAATTTGATGGTTTGTAAACACACTCGCATCCTTGGGTTAAAATGAAAGGAAAATGCCCGGATACGGACGACAGAAGTGCCTGGATATGTACTTTTTGTAAATACAATGCACTCTAATCAGCAAAGAATTTGGTCTGGAATTCAGTGTGCACTAAGTTGGATTACAATTGTGGTTGCTAAGCTAAGTAGTTTGCTCTGAGCTTGCATTCTGATCGAATTTGGGGCAACATGTTTACAGATCCCATGTCAGACCAGAGCGACATCGAGTGTCGCATCAGGGCCCTGAAAGAGGAGCTGAAGAAACGCAAGTCGATGGCCTACCAGCTGAAGAAGGAGCAGAAGAAGAGACACAAGGAGCGCCTTAAGGCACAGGAAGCCAGTCTACTTAAGCAGCTCGAGGTAAGTGTCTGTGAGTGTGTGGTCGGGATGAATCATTGATTTAATGTTTTGTTTTTGAAGTGTTTGTGTGTGTGTGTGACGGGAGTGGGTTGTTGTACTGCATGAGTGCACGTATTGATATTAAACAGTGGTCTTTCACGGAACCAGAGGACAACAATTTTCCTTTTCTTCCTTCAGTCCTACGATGATTTCATCCAGAAGACGAAGGCGGAGCTGAACAAGGAGCCAGACTCCAAATCGGCAGCTGAACCTCAAATCAACGCGGCTGCCTCTGCCATTGAAAACAGCAAAGCTCTGCCTCCACACAGGTATTTTTGATCCCATGACCAGCGTCGTATAGCTGACTTGATATTCACTGTATAATGTCAACAGGAGGGGTTGGGATAGTGCTTTAAACCTCTTCCTCTTTAGTTCTGACAGCAGCAGCAGGCACTCCAGGGCGGTGTCCGACTCTGACGAAGGCCATTCATCCATCCATGGTAGGTTTCAATTATTTTAGGCGCGTATCAAAACCGTTTTTTACAACATGTTCAGCAACTGATTCAATGTATTTTTTATTCCTAATGAATGTATAAGCAGGTGACCGAACTCCTCTGGGCCGGAGTAGATCTACCTCTCTACCCGAGGAGCTTTCGGAGGAGGACACTCCCACAGTCACCCCGACCCCAGCGCACGGGAGTCCAGAGCAGCCTTCCCCAGGGGTCAAGGCCCTGGGTGCTCCAGATGGCCCCTCCAGGACGTCCATCTACAAGGGAGACCGCCATTTGCGTGGAGGAGCAGAGGACGAAAGCGTTGTGTCTAACCACAGGTCTGATATATCAGAGGACCTGGCGGGGGTTGTGAGCTCCAAGTCTGGAAATGGCCATTCGGAAGTTCTCCTTAAACTAGAGACGGAAGACGGACCCACATCTCACCAGGACTCGTCTGTTTCTAACCATGTTCCCTCTGAGAACGAAGACGACATATATTCTCCATCCGAGAGCCGGCAGGACGAGAGAGGCCTCAAGATAAGGGACTCCTCTTTGCCAGGGGAGCCCAAGCTCTCATGGCATCAAGATGGCACCTCGTCCTCCAGTGACAACGCCTCCCTCTCGTCCAAGATAGAAGCTCCGCTAAAGGAGGCTGATGTCTCTCGGCGTCCCTCCGTCACCGTCACCGACGGCTACCACGATGACTTTGAGTCGTCGGCGGAGTCCTCCCCCCGAGACGGCCGGCGCAGCTCCCAGCCCACCTCTCCGGTCTCGCCGCCCTCTGGGGGCGTCTCCGGGAAGGCCTCCTACAGCAGGTCGCCTCTGGACCAGAGCAGAGACGAGGAGGAGGTCGAGGAGGACATCGCAGGGGAGCTAAGTGAACACTCTGAAGAGTTCAGCGACAGCCGTCACTCTGGAAAGCTGCTCGATCTCAACGACAAGACGGCCGAGTCCCAGGGTGAAACCAGGAATGAGTTAAACCACTCCCCAGCCTTATCTCCATCTCTCTCACGCGTGTCTCCAGTGGAGGACGAGATGCCGACCTTCTGCATCGGAGACCGGGTGCTCGTGAGCCACGTTCAGCCCGGAACCCTGAGGTTCAAAGGCCCGACCAGGTTCGCCAACGGGTTCTGGGCCGGCGTGGAGCTCGACAAGTCGGAAGGCAGCAACAACGGCACCTACGACGGGGTGGTGTACTTTGTGTGCGAGGAGCGCCACGGTATCTTTGCGCCGTCCGACAAGATCGCCCGCCTGCCGGAGAGGTTCGACGTCTCCGTTGACACCACGGAGGACGAGGACTCGTTTGTGGACGACCTGTCCGAGAGGAGTAAACAAGCAGACGACGAGAAGAGCACGGTTCAGCCGAGGAAGGAGACTGAGGAAAGCCCCCGTGACGATCCATCCAGGCCAGGGTACAAAGAGCCGCGGGATGAGGCCGATCATCCATCAGTACACCCTCAGAACAAGGATGCTCTGGATGCAAACTCTCTTAACTCTCGTAACCACCACACCGTGCCCAATGGCCGGATCAGGGATGGCTCGCTGGAGTTCGACAACGCGCCCACTACTCTCCTCATTTCTGACCTGGACAAGATGGGTTCAGCCACACAGGGCCAGAAGCAGAGAACTCCTCACACAGGACATAAAGATTTGGACTCTCACCGTTCATCAGTCACTCCAAACGAGCGTATGGACGATTTTGACATCACGAGTAACGAGGGGAAAGCCAAGGAACGAGACTCTCTCGGTGCCTTTGCTGACACGCTTCTCAATGACTTCGTCAAAGATGCTGTCACGCAGTTGAGTCAGGTCAAGCTGGCCAAGGAGAGGAAGATAATGGAAGCCAACCGGATGAACGGAGAGCTGTTTACCGACCGCTTGGAGGGGGAGGGGCGGGTCTCTCCGTCGGAGCAGAAAGATGGTCTTCCCTTCTTCCTGGAAACAGAAAAAGCGGAGTTGTCGTCCCCGGAGCTATGCAACCGACCGGTGAGTCTTTCTCTGGGATGGTATTTAAATGATTACACTACTGGAATTATGTAGAATAGATTTCTATATAACTAAATATTTATAGTTTGTGTTATTCAGTCTTAACCGGCTCACATGTCAATAATTGATGGAATCAGGGTCTTTCATGGAAACCTCCACAGACTGCACATACCAATCGTATTGACGAGTGGCTGTTTGTTTACCTCACCGGCTCAGCCCTGGTTATCAGAATGTGTACAGCCAAAGTGCATATCCCCTTATGTCGGGATATTTTTCGAACGCGGTTGACCTGCGTGTCACGTTGTTTCCCTCAACAAACCGATTGAATGAATCAAACGCACAGCATGAGCCCCATGTGACTCCATCGCCTTTTCATTCTGCTGCACTTCGTGTCCCACACTTGAGATGAACGTGTGGCCCGTGTCTCCTCACCTCCGTCCCCGCAGGAGAGCCCGGTGCTGGGGGCCAGCGGTCAGGAGGAGCTGGCCAAGCGCCTGGCCGAGCTGGAGCTGAGCCGCGAGCTGCTGGACGACCTCGGGGATGACCAGGACTGGTTCGAGGAGGACTTCGGCCTCAAGTCCCGCCGGGAACAGCAGCGACGCCAGCAGAGGCAAAAAGAGGAGGAGGAGGAAGAGGACGACGACGACGAAGAGAACAGGGTGGGCGGTGGGAGGCCCGTGACGTCGGTCGGAGAGCCACAGGCAAAGACGCCCCCCCGGCCCGAGCTGCCTCTACCCCTGCTGCCTAAGCTCCCCGAGCAGCCCCCCATGGTGGTGCCCCACTCGGCCACGGAGGTGGAGCGGCTGGTCCACGCCGCCACCGCCGAGATCTGGCAGAGCTGCGGCCTCGGCGCGGCGGACGTGCTGACGCTGGCCGGCCTGCCGGTCCCCCGGCCCTCCCTGGGGTACCTGGGCAAGGAGGCCAACGGGCAGGACCAGGAGGACCTCTGCATCCGCAGCTACCGACAGGTGAGACCCCGAGCCCCCCCGACGGCACACGGCGCGTTGCTCTGAGTCCCCCGCCTCGCACCGCCGCACTGTTCACGTCCGTCCCTGTGCTCTTTGTCTGCAGGGTGTCTACGACCTCACCTGGGAGATCCTCCAAGAGATCTTCGGCGAAGACCCCAACGCGAACCAGCCGCTGTGGCTTAAGCCGCGACGGGTCAACTCCTCCTACTCCCACAGGGTCAGGATGCCGGGGAACATCTCCACGGTCCAGGTACGGCGTCGAATGCCTCTTCTTCATTTCCTGCTGGTTTATGGTTTATCGTGCCCCCGCTATGTCGATGGGAACAACCAATGACGAATTCAGATTTGGTCTTTTGAGATGCGCTGTGACTGAACTCGTCACGTACGTGTCCATCAGGAATTCATCGCCACTAAAGTGCTGAAGCTGTACGGCCTGAGGAAGGACCAGAGCCAGAAGACCGACTGGCAGAAGATGCTCAAGTTCGGCAGGAAGAAACGGGACCGAGTAGACCACATACTGGTAGGAGTTGGAAGCCCCCCCCCCACCGATACACACACACACACACACTATGTAGTGTGTGTGTGTGTGTGTGTGTGTGTGTGTGTGTGTGTGTGTGTGTGTGTGTGTGTGTGTGTGTGTGTGTGTGTGTGTGTGTGTGTGTGTGTGTGTGTGTGTGTGTGTGTGTGTGTGTGTGTGTGTGTGTGTGTTCTCTCAATGATATTGCCATGTGGCTAGTGGTGGAGCATGATAGCACTTACTCTGTTTACAAAATAAATGCTTTAAAAGACATGTCCCCTTGACGTTTGTATTCATTCAAGCCTCTGCCCCCCCCCTTGTCTCCCCGGCCCTCCCTCTCAGGTCCAGGAGCTCCACGAGGAAGAGGCCCAGTGGGTGAACTACGACGAGGACGAGCTGTTTGTGAAGATGCAGCTGGCAGACAGCATCTTCGACATGCTGCTCAAGGACACCGCCGACGTGCTCACGCAGATCCACGAGCAGAGGGCCGCACGGGACGCACTCTCCTGAGACCGGTCGACCCCGTGGGTACCCCCCACCCCCCTCACCTTTTGGACAGCCTCCGGCCAACTCGCCACTTGACTGTGCCCGGGCTTCCAGTTGGCCGACGTGCCAACAGACGCCTCCAGATGCCTTTCCTTCTTTCCAACCATTACCTCTCGGCAAAGACTGCTCCCTTCAGCCCACACTAAACACCTCTCGATCGCTCCAGCCTTCCTGCGCCTGGCTACCCAGGCTTCTCTGCTGAAGTGGCTCCTTTTGATATCAAATAAACGCAAAACAAGTGGACCTTCTAGAAGAGAATAGACTGTGACATCTCTCAGCATGCGTTGTCCATAAGTGCTGCTAGCTCAACGGTGTTTGGGCTACGGGCGCCCCACTGTAGCAACCTCACCAGGTTTTGTCTTTTGAAGACGAAGTGCAACAGTGATGCAACAGAAGAATAGAAATATATATCTGATGAGATCCAAGTTTTTTTTTTTTAAGTCCCACTAAATGCCTACTGAATTGTAATATTTATTCAGAAATTGTTTGATTGGAGAAAGTATAAACATGTGTTAAGTTATGCTGTTAAATGTTGAAAACAGATTTTTAACATTTTGTAATTTAAAGCTAGTTAAAAACAAATCTAAATAATCTAAAGCACAAAGAAAAATGTGAATGTGGAAAATGGCAATAAAATGTATAAAGGGTTTGAATGAATATTATGGAAACCGTAAAAAGAAGACTTCTGTCTATATAATATTTAAATATAAGTGATTTGTTTCTCCTTCTTTCTTCTCAACTATTCTCTAAAGTGCCCAGGAGGTCAGTGACCTGTTGGCCCAAAGGCTGTACTCTGTACTCTTTGAAAGATTCACTCATGCTGCTATCTACGAATTTGGGGGTACACACAATTTGTTATTAATTGAGGACTTGACTTCACTAACCATCTGAAATGATGCTTGCTAATTACTGAATTCTCTTCAAACAAAGTAGCCATTACATTACATATGCTTTTTAAAGAGTTAACCATAAGAATGTAGCATGGTACTGTCTCGTGATTCATCACAGCATCCATGAAGTGCCTCTTTTGTTTCTATATCAATTTAGACTTCAAACTCTGAAACACTATTTGCTACCCTTCCCAATGTCTCCACCCTCTCTTTGGACCTATTTCCTTTTGCATGTCGCCCACTATCGATTGTGCGATACATCTCCAACCTAAGAACTCCTCTGATGCTCCTTATTTTTGCCTTTATGGATCAAACTCGCCCCAGCGTAGTTTTCCAGATGCCTTTTTCTTATCTTTCCCCTTTCAGTGTTTGCCTAGCTTATAGTGACTCAGAGATATAACCTGTATGTTTTTTTTTTTTATACCTTCCCATACTTCTGTTTGTTTGTGTGTGTGGGGGGGGGGGGCACAGGTTATCTGTTACTGATTAACTGTACCGGGAACAACACTGCTCTCCATTCCACACGTACACGCTGTTGTCGGCCTGCAGAAGCGACGTATCATGGCTGACGGGCTGTCAAAACACCCAGTCCACTGTCAACACGGTGGCTTTAGTTTCAGGGTCCTTATGTTCACTACAATGATCCAAGACAAATACTGTGATGATTTGCGTCGGAGCATGTGCAAGGGTGTCTGTGCGTTTCTTTTCCGTCTTTTTTTTTTTTATAAAAGTGACCTTTTAACCTATGGGAATGAAAGTTGTCGGAGTGTCAAGTATTTCTTTGCCTGTATTGGTTATGCTACATGATGTGAAGACGCGTGCATCATTCTTTGGGATATACAATCTGTATATCCTGTAGTACATGCTGTACTTCTCAATGTGTGTGGTCTGTAGGTATATGGAACTAACATGAGTACAAAAGAAAAAGAGAATGCTCCATGGCAGACCTTTGTCAGATGTCTGTCCTGAGTTTATTGTTAGACAGAAGAAGTTATATTCATTTGTAACTATGCTGTCAATCTGGTCACATACATCAGTTGTATGTACGGACCAAATATCTCGGACCTTTTGCTGTTTTTTGTCTGTGAATAAGATTATATTAGGTTAAATAGGTTAATGAGTGTTAGTTGTGGAACGGACTTGCTTTTCATAGCACACATCAGGGACTTGTTCCTAAGAAGTGAGATAAAAAGTAATTTAGCAACTTCACTTCAATTTTAAATATAAAGTAATTTGACCCAGAGAATAAAAATGTAAAAATGGGCACAAATGGTTTGATAATCAGATTAACTCTAGTAGATTTTGAAATGTTAATGAGTATTTATAATGTGAGTGTGAGATAACGTGCACTTGAGTTGTACAATTATTTTACAGTTGTAAATATACAAATGTCTTTCCTGACTTAGATCAGATTCATAGTTCACTGTAACTTGAGCGATTGTTAAATAAACACTGTCTCGCCTTTGCAAATATGAACATAGTATATATTTGTTAACTAAAATGAATGTTGAAATTGTAAATAAAGCTTTCACTATTTCTACAAGCATTCTGTTAATTTGTTAAATCATGATTGGTTAACCGTTTGAAGTAGGCTAAACCTTGTGTAAAAAGGACACAATTTAAGCATCATATTGAGAGGAGCCCTTTTCCAAAGTCCGCTGAGGGGGCCATAATTTACACAGCACTATTTGCTTTGGGACTATATTTTAGGTGTGAGCACAGTAATTATATTGATTCACGATGTCTTTTGGGCCCGGAGACCAATCAGGTGCCAATAAGTGATCAATCCATGGACTACCCTAATGGAGCTGTTGATCGATGACTTATCATCCATCGTTATGATTCCATCTATGCGCTAATAGTTTAAATGGATCTCTACCTAAATATGTTCACATTATTTTCACATTTTGTTCGTCCATTGAGACATAACTGTCGTCCATTTTACATTATGTTCGTCAATACAGAAGGATGTATCCATATCTTCCTATCGAGCACAATTTCATAACGCCAACTCCTGAGAGGCGGCCCCTACTCGCACGGAGTGACGCCTGCAACGGTCACGGTGTACTCCTTGCGTTGTTGGTGAGAGATTCACTAGTTTCAGGGTTGAGAGGCGAGAGTGGGCGGGACTTTCAATAGACGGATTTCCGTTTTCCTTTTTTCATTACATTTTTAGGGTATTACTTTGTCGAAATATTCTCCGAAACTCCATATTTGTCCTCATTGCGTTTTTTTTTTTTTGTTCTCATTGTCCCATTCTCACTTTTAAATGGCGCACACGGGTAATGAAGACAAAACCCAGAAATTGCGTTGCAGTAGACCGGGATAACGCTACATCCGAAGACCTTCTCCCGGCCCACCAAAATAGGCAGGGAACGCGTCGTCCAATGCAAATGATCGCAAATTATGCACGATTTGAGCCCCCGCCCCTCCACGGTACCTCTGTGAATCTAGTCCGCTGGTGGGAGGGCGCTGGAACACAAACCTCTAGCGGAAAAAAGTTAGGGTCAGTTTTTGATGTAGTAGTTGGGACTTCCGTGCGTACTGACAGTCTTGTATGCAGCCTGTCGAATATGTCTCGGTTTGCGGATCATATAGGGTTACCTCAGAAAGTTGCATCAGTAACCAGGGTGTTGGTGTGCTTTTTACTCATTTTTCCATCCATTACCGGAGCCGGACTGTACACCGCTTCTGATCAGATATTGGTGTTAACCCCGCAAAATGTGAACTCGGCACTGATTAACTCCACGGCTGCAGTGGTGGTGGAGTTCTACGCTTCGTGGTGTGGTCACTGCGTACACTTTTCTCCTGTTTACAAAAGTCTTGCAAGAGACATTAAAGGTTCGTACTGCCCTCGCATTGGCTGACACACTAACTATTTGTCTAACTTTGGTAAGCTGTCATCGTCCCTGTTTCTTATCTGTTCACATTGGCATTCACTGGGTTGCAAAAAAAATGTCTGCAAATGCCTGAGTATTGCAGTTGCAATTTCCAATCCCTAATTCACAGTTTTCAACATGTATTCGGCTTTAGGTTTCGTGTGTTTTATTGGAGCATATGATGTGATCAAAAATTCCAAATTCTGTTTCCATACGCAAAACCGTCTCCCGTCTAATTTGCATATGTCAATATTAAGGCATCATATATAACATGTTTGATCCCTTAATATGGACAGATGCAACTTCAAACTTGGCATGAACTTTAATTTGTATTGCAATTAGGAGAATACAGGAGGTAATTTCCTGTTCTTTTATTCATATTTTCCAAAAATGGTGTGTGTGTGTGTGTGTGTGTGTGTGTGTGTGTGTGTGTGTGTGTGTGTGTGTGTGTGTGTGTGTGTGTGTGTGTGTGTGTGTGTGTGTGTGTGTGTGTGTGTGTGTGTGTGTGTGTGTGTGTGTGTGTGTGTGATAGATCATTGATATTGCCTTGTGGCTAGTGGTGGAGCATGACATAACTTTAATTGACTACGCTTGTTTGACTGTTCCACTTGGTCAGTGCTTACCGACCTCACACTAGTTTAGTGAATTAAATGGACTGGCAAATCTGCTCCACAGATCCGTAAAGGGGAGTTCAGGCCAGGGGCAGGAGGGTATAAAGGATCATAATATAGGCCTTACAGAGGCACTGGATTCCACCAACGTTTAACCAAAACATCCGATGCATAGGCTGCTGTTGCCTTGTCTTGCCAAGATTGCATAAAGACACTGCTTTTATGGTCGGACAAGCACTGGCCGACTTTATCCCTCCAGATGGCACAGAAACAACAGTTTGTTTCTTCACCGCCAGTTTGGTCCACACTGCAGGATATTCAACACAGCAGGCACTCGGATGTCGGCTTCCTTCTTCCCCTCTTTATTTTCTCCTCCTCCTCCTCCTCCTCTTCCTCCTCTCCAGAGTGGAAGCCTGCTGTGTACCTGGCCGCCATAGACTGTGCCGAGAACAATGAGGTCTGCAGGGATTACGGCATCTCAGGCTACCCGAGCATTAAGGTCAGTGGACGGGTGTGGACAGATGCACATGGCTGACCGCGACCTGACCTAGCCATTCCAAATAAGAGGGAAATATGATAACGATAATATTGCTGTTGGATCAGCAAACATCCGTGTCTGCCCGGATTTGTGCTGGACAAAACGTTAATCTCTTTTACCTTGTATTTAAATTCTGTCCATTCGATTGATTAACCTTCTTACTTATTCATCCATGTAATGTGTGGAGAAAAACCCTGGTCTGCAAATAGACAACGACCTCTTCCATTGTTGTCCGAGCGCACATATGAAACAACAGTCTGCATCATTTAGGAAAACATACGTAAAACTATTATGTCTTAGTTTTGCCATTACTAAATAAATATAGGCTTAGTCCACATCACAAGGAACTCCCAGCTTCATACGTTTTTTATTTTTTTGGGGTCAAACCCTAAACGTTGACCCAATGGTGGCCCAATGAAGGTGCTCAAATGATCTAGGAAACATCTGTGACTGGTTTGAACCGGAAAGCATGAGTAGTTAAAGCAGGCCTATTTGGGGCCCTATCTATCATTACGCAACACTTTTCTTTAGCTTTTTGCTTCTGTCAGGGATATGTGAATGTCCCCGACCCCACCCCCTCCCTCGGATGTCATTCATTTCCTCCATTTCCTCTCTTCACAGTTCTTCAATGCCTACTCCACGAATGCTTCTATGGGAAAATACATCCGAGGTAATTCAACTGTTAGTGCCAGGGAACAAATAGAGCCAGTGTATTTAAACCCTGTTGTTTTTAAACTCATGTTGACCTAATTAACCATCCCCACCCTTTGACAACATCGTCATTTTCTTTCATTGTCAATATACAGCAATGTTTCAGGTTATCTTTGTGCTACATTTGGAGTGGAGCATTTGAAAGTGGAGCATTTGAAAAAGCGTATGTCATATGTACATAGTTTCAAGTTTTTTCTTTTCTTTTTAAATTTCCATCTCAGTCCACTAGTTGCTTATTGACTCTCTTTGCACAGCTGACTGCAAAGATATCACAATGCAAACAAGTCCTTTAGAAGCACTTCCACCGGCTGCACTTCTGCTAGATAGACTGAAGTCGTCATGTTGTTCGTTTTTATTCAACTTTATTTATTCAGGTTTGTCTCGCTGATGTTGAGCACCTCTTCCACAAAATAAACTCACCATCTTTCGCAAAAGACTCAAGACTCCCTTGTTCAAAGTTCAGCTAGCCTCTGCATAGCTCCCCCACACCCCTCTATTGCACTTATTGTAAGTTGTACTTCCTTGCACTTAAAAATAGTACTTAGCGAGGATAAGATGCTACACAATGCTATCTTGTTCTATACAGGGAAGGGGTTAACCTAGCAACCGTTAGTGCTTGGCACTTGGTTCCATGAAAATCTTTACTGTACCGACAGCAATATATTGTTTCTCTTCTTCTGATCGATGTACTTATTGTAAGTCGCTTTGGATAAAAGCGTCTGCTAAATGCCCTGAATGTAAATATAAATCTAAATAGAGAAACCTGATAGCAAAAAAACGTACAAAAATCCTGCAAACAAAATCTGTGTAGGCGGTTGTGTAAACGACCAGCCACCAGACGTTACCCCCAGTGTGACGATGCCCCGTGTTCCCCTCGACCCCCTCCAGGATTCAACCGGGACCTGAAGGTTCTGCGTCAGCTGATCGTAGACCGGATGGAGGCCCATGAGGAGCCGGCCCCCCCCGCCTGCCCTCCCCTGGAGCCAATAAGGTAGGTATACTCCACCACCGAAACCAGGGTCCTGGACCTCACTTGTGGTTCCCTACCAGGAGGGAACTTGGGAACCACAAGTGAGCTCCAGGGTGAGGAACAAAAGAGTGGGTGGAGGGCAGAGTTCTTCCCCCCCCCCAACCCCGAACTTTTGACCTGCCACATGCTGGAAAATATTCTGTTTACCGGCAAACGAGTGTACATAGCGCTGATGTTGTTTACCTCAAACATGTGACATTCTGTGGACGATTCAGTCGTTTTGTTGAGGCTTTTGTCCAAAGTGACTTCCTGTGGCTGTGGAGTCCGATGGATAGTTCCTCCAGGGTGGTGGTATGGGGTTAGGCGTTGTGGTAAAGGATGCCTTATGGAGGCTGCAGGCACACTGGTCGTTGGCCCCATATAGTGGCAAATTCAACTTCTGCTTGAGCTTGGATGGTGAAGTTCCCCAACACAATGACTTTTTCTTCCTCTTTTAAAATAGGGTTGTTGAAATAGCTTTTTATTTGCCATAGAGTAATGTGTGGGTGGTGTCTGGTTTGCACTCAAACCAGACACTAACTTTACCAAGTGATTAATGTTATTTAGAATCGTATTTTCTAAATGTGGTCAATAGTATACTATAAGTCAACGATTACATTTGATAAAAGTGGGCGCTTATACATTTTAAATATGTCCACCACATAAGAAACGCAGGGCAACAATTAAAGACAATTTTTTTTATGACAATGCATTTAGAAAACTGTTGCTCTCATTAAATTGTGGCAGTTTGCTCGAGACGTGGTCAACTCCAAAAACGGAAAAACAGACAGGTTGTGGGTAAAAGTAACAGGGGGTTTATTCCAAATGGGGGGGGGGGGGCGAAAGTCCTAGGAGGCCTTCAGGGATAAACTACAGCCTGGATGACCGACAAAGGAAACAGGGGTGGGTCATGGTCGGCAGCACGCACAACAGGTCGAGGTCTCTCTCTCTCCAAGTGTGTCTCTTACCATACTGTTGGGAAGTTGCAACAAACCTTCCTCGAGGGGAAGGCGTTGTCTGCCTTTGTAGCACGGCCAACTCTCATGTGCCATCACGGCCGGCAGGCGTTCCCCATTGGCAATCGTGCAGCAGGTGTGCTGGATGATACTGATTGTTAATGGCCTCTCCCAGTGTTTGCCTTTCGGTGAAAGGCCATTGTCAGTGGTACCGGTCTCGGTCTCCTTTTCCCCTTGTGGATGGTCTTTGGCGTTTAGGACCTCCACACAAAACAGAAAACTGTTAAAGCAGCTGTTTGCAACCAAAGGCAGTGGCCTTTTATTCCCATATCCTTTAACCAAAAATCGAAAGATATTACTGAGTGGGAATCAGTCAAATCTTTTAAATTGATCTTTGAGTTGAGTGCTTGTATCTGCCGTTGACAAGCTGAGATTGTTATCATGAAAGGGATTCCCACAGAGAAACAGAGATTTTAAGACGCTCAAGACAAATTGTGTTGTTGCACGACATTTCCCTCTTGTCTTTACCATCTCCACCCTCCTTCACCCAAATATCTGAGACAACATCAAGCGTTGTGTGTAGTCCAAACACAACACACACCTGGCAGCACTCCTCTCCACAACTAGATGCAAATAGACCAAGCGATAGGTAAAGAAACTAAGGGGATCATTTCTCTCCTGGGATCCTTTGCATAATGTTGTCCGACACTTCGAGTAGCAATCTGAGTCCGTCAGTGGCAAACACGAGGGATTTACTCGGATGTACATTGAAGGCCCGCTATTGGCCTGAAGGATAACATGGCCGCCCGTTTCGCTGATTACAGCTTCAGCATTCTCGGTCAATACTAGATCAATTTCAAGTTGTTTTTCGCAATAGTCCCATAGACCCAAAATTATTTTTAAATAGGGTCCACGGTGATGAATCCAGAAGTTACCCATTGATAGTCAATCTTCTTCTATTCTACGCAGCGTATTGAATCCCAGCTCTATGTCTGTTCTCTTTACAGCCAAGCGGAGATTACTAGCTTCTTTGAAACGAACACCGTGGAATATCTGGCCCTGATCTTTGAGGAATCCACTTCTTACGTGGGCAAAGAAGTAAGACTCGCTCCTTTTTATTCATGCATTGGTCTATATCCGCGGACAAGCATGCAAAAGCTCCACTTTGGAGCTCTGCATCATCTAGAACAGGGGTCACCAACGCAGTGCCCGCAGGCACCAGGGCGTCCGCAAGGACCATATGAGGCGCCCGCAGGCCTGTTCTGAAATAGCACAGCTCATTCTTGAACAGCTCTTTCCAACCTTTTTTAAGTCATTGTTGATAATTATTGTGAGAAATCATTAACATGATCATTGTCTTCACATAGATGAGTATCATTAATCAATATTAACAATATATAACTAAAGGCAAACTGAGCAAATTAGTTATTTCAGAAGACTGTGTCAAACTGGGTGCCCTTCGTATGACTCAGTACCCATGAAGTAACTCTCAGGTTCAAAAAGGTTGGTGACCCCTGATCTAGAAATATAAAACTGTGTGTGTGTGTGTGTGTGTGTGTGTGTGTGTGTGTGTGTGTGTGTGTGTGTGTGTGTGTGTGTGTGTGTGTGTGTGTGTGTGTGTGTGTGTGTGTGTGTGTGTGTGTGTGTGTGTGTGCGCGCGCTCGCTCTCCCCAGGTAACCCTGGACCTGCTGCAGTTTGAGAACGTGTCAGTGAGGCGGGTGCTGAGGTCGGAGGAGGCCCTGGTCTCCCAGCTGGGGGTCACTGAGTTCCCGTCCTGCTACCTCTACTACCCAGGAGGAAACGCCACCAGACTCCAAGTGTGAGCGTCTCATTCACCCGCCCCATTTTCACACACTTTGATACATGCTGCTGTCATCTTGAGCCAATGCCTCATTATTGTTACACTGTATTTTTTTTTTTCTTACCACTTCAGTCCTTACAAAAATATATTGTAGTGTTGAAATCAACCATGAATAATTCAACCACGAAATTTGAATCTTAAGGAGAATAACGTCAGCAAATTCCCTTTGTTTGAAATCATCCCCCCCATAATCATAAAACACAGAACGCTTTCGTGTCTGAGACCATAATAATCCCCTCACACACCCCTTTAACCATCTTAATGTGTGTCTCTGGCCAACGCACAGCCCCTTGTTCAACTGCCGACACACGATTCCACGTACCCTAGCGTACAGCATTTCATATGAATCCCTGTAAAAAATAAATTGAAAGCTATGAAGGATGAGGGACAGGTCATAAAAGGATCTAACAACAACCAGACAGGCGGCATGTGTGAACCAGATACGAGCAGCGGCTGACGAAATATCTGTTTAGGGGGGGGGGGGGGAAACAACAGAGGAAACCTCTCTGCCCCTAGAAAGTTCCTTCCACCCGTCTCCGGAATCGTCCCTCAATCTTCGGAGCGTCGCCGTGCGACGTGTATCCGCTCCGGAGCCCCGCGCTGATTCTCCTAAACCCTATGCATGAGAATCCGCTTAAACATCTGCCCCCCGTAATGGGATCAGAGCATCAGAATTCCTTCCATTATTCACCGTCATAAAGCGTCTCTGTTGGAGCCGCGGTTGCGTGCACACACAGGCTGCTGCCCCTCTTTGTTCCCCCCCCCCGTCCCCCCCCCCCCGTCCGGCGCTGCAACAACTTGGCATGCAAAGAGAAGCGCTTTTTAGTTGACAAATGCAAAAAGGAAATGATTTATTGCCGATTTATTTATTCAATACACCTCCTCCCCACCCATCCACAGCCACCGCCGCCGCCGCCGCCGCCAGTAGCACACCGCATCCCCCCTCCCTCGCCAAACACCCGTCATCTCCATCACTGTACAGAGAGGAGGGTTTTTTTAATTCCTTGCGTGAAAACAATGGCTAGCGCTTTGCCTGGCGGCGGCAGCGACACAAGGCCCCGCCGCGGCGGGCGACAGATGGCCTATCATCGCTGAATATCTGATTGATCCTGGGAGTGGTTGTGTGTGTGTGTGTGTGTGTGTGTGTGTGTGTGTGTGTGTGTGTGTGTGTGTGTGTGTGTGTGTGTGTGTGTGTGTGTGTGTGTGTGTGTGTGTGTGTGTGTGTGTGTGTGTGTGTGTGTCATTGTGACTGTGACTATATGGGAGGGCGTGTCCCATCCGTCATGCGTGTAATGTGCGCGTGTCCCAGGTGCACGCGCCGACCTCCCGGCCCACCACCCTGACGCGTGCCTGCCGGCCCCCAGGGAGCTCCCGGGATGAATGGGTTCTCCCCACACATCTGTACACTCCCAGCGGGCGCGCACGTGTAATTGAGTCCCAGGCCTTCTCTTTTTTTGTATTGTTGTCTAGCGAACGCGAGGGCCGAGAGCATCCATCGTCCCTATTGCCGTCCTCGTGTTTTATTGCTCTCTCTCTCTGTCTCTCGGTCTCTCTGTCTCGGTCTCTCTCGCTGTCTCTCTCTGTCTGTCCTTGATAGAGACATCAGGGAAAGAGTGTGGGACAGAACCTCTGGACCAGCACCCATCTGCTCTGTGGCTGTCTGAGGTCTATATCCTCTGTGCACAGGGGGCCCTGTTAGATTGATTGCGTTGCACTGTTTGTATCTCCTACACAACAAATGTATAATATTGTACTAACACTGTTCTGTGGTCCATTACCTCAAACAGACAGTACAAAAAGGTCATGGTGTCTACAATTAAAACCTGATATCACGTACCTAACTCCCTTAAGTGCAGAGAAAGGCGCCTTCAAATATATATATATATATTTTTATTAATTTTTTGTTATTATAAATGTTAGCAGGCACTACTGGACACAATTTTAATCAATATGATATAGGATGTCAGACTTTGTACTTACCAGTCAATCCTGTGTGTGTGTGTGTGTGTGTGTGTGTGTGTGTGTGTGTGTGTGTGTGTGTGTGTGTGTGTGTGTGTGTGTGTGTGTGTGTGTGTGTGTGTGTGTGTGTGTGTGTGTGTGTGTGTGTGTGTGTGCACGTACACGCCTATGTTTATCCCTCAGCCAGATCGAGGCTCGGGCGTTCTACTCCTACGCCCT
Source organism: Gadus chalcogrammus (assembly GCF_026213295.1). Lineage (NCBI taxonomy): Eukaryota > Metazoa > Chordata > Actinopteri > Gadiformes > Gadidae > Gadus > Gadus chalcogrammus. Next base: position 28,714,790 of record NC_079423.1, read on the forward strand.
CCAGAGGCTGCCGGGGGTGGTGCGCTTTGGCAAGCCCAAGCCTCTGTCAACAGACCTGCTCACCAACAACACAGTAGAACCCTGGAGAGCCTTTAACAGGTGAGGACAGCAAATGACCCAACATTGCATCTACGCAGACCTCCGTTTCTCTAGTTTATAATCTAAATGTGTGTGTGTGTGTGTGTGTGTAGCTCCAGGGTGTATATGGCGGACCTGGAGTCGGCGCTCAGCTACTCCCTGCGCGTCGAGTTATCCAGCACTGCCGTCTTCAAAGGAGACGCACTGAGCGCGCTCAAGGGCTACGTAGCCGTCCTGGCTAAGGTAGGGCTAACGAGCACCGTTCTCTGTGGTAGAGTACAATACACTGCACGTGTAACATCATCCATCATTTTGTGGTCAAGTGATATTGGCAGCTTGCTCTCCTTGTGAAGATAATCAGAAGGCATGAAAGGCGTGTAGTGACTTCAGGCCGCCACTAGATGGAGAGTGAGACAGTGAAATGGCCGGGCACTCACGGTGTTTTCTAGTAGTTGGCTTTTTTTGACGGCTCTACCTGCAATGTTTTTTTTTTGATATCCCGAATTTGAGGAGATTTGAATTGACCTGATCACCAAAAAAATGCGTATACGATGAAACACACACACACACACACACACACACACACACACACACACACACACACACACACACACACACACACACACACACACACACACACACACACACACACACACACACACACACACACACACACACACACAGAGAGAGAGAGGCACCACGCTTGTCAAGGGGCCAGGAGTGGATGGCATTGACTAGCCAGGACTCCAAAAGCTCTCTTGGGTATTGTTGACCCTCTTGATGTTTGGGGTCCCAGCGGGTGCGGAAGCGTGGATACCATCCCCCCCCCCCCCCCCCACTCCCCCTCCCCAGTTTGATGCATCCATCCCCCACCTGATAACCAGTCCCCCCCCCCCCCCCCCCCCTCCCTGGGAGAGCACTGTCTCTCCTTCATCCCTGCCAGCTGCTCCTCTTCACCCCCTTCATTTGAGGCTCTTGTCTTGCGTCTCTGATCTGTTACATTCACCTACGTCTGCGATCCTCCTCTAATACCACCCTCTGTATCTCTTGATCCATCCCCGCCCCTGCACCGATGTGCTTTACGGACCACTCCAAACCTCTCCCAGTTTCCCACGTTACTTTAGTTTCCTTTTTATTTGAACCGTTTGGATTCATCCGTTTTGTTCCGATCCGTTCCTCTGTTGTGTTTTTCCCGTGTCTTGTGACTTCCATTACCTTATAACCTCCTGCTTGCTTTCTTTCTGCAATTTGTTCACATCTGCCTCCACGCCTCCACCCTCCCCCCCCCCCCCCTCTCCTCCAAGCCAAGCCAAGCCAAGCCAAGCCGGAGCGCAGCCAGAAGTGTGCCAGGAAGGCATGGACGTTGTGATGATGAGGCTTGACCTGTGACCTCTGTCCCCATTGGCTCGGTCCCAGGCTGCCTCAGTGCGCTAGTCCGCCACCAATCTCCCTGATTATATCACACTCTCTAGGGAGGCGTTGTAGCAGAGCCGTGTGTGTGTGTGTGTGTGTGTGTGTGTGTGTGTGTGTGTGTGTGTGTGTGTGTGTGTGTGTGTGTGTGTGTGTGTGTGTGTGTGTGTGTGTGTGTGTGTGAGCGGAGCAAGTGCCTGTTTATGTGTGTGTTTTGAATTTGAATACATTGAGTGTGTGTGTGTGTGTTCTAGAGTGCTCTGGCCCCTCCATTAGCTCAGCTTGTTTAGTCAATAGCGGTACCGCCCAGTAGTATTTTAGCCTGACTCCTCTGCTCCCGGAGAGCTGCTGAAAAGGGCTTTTTGTGGTTAAGGAGCCCGTCATTGTTATGGCCTCCCAGACATTGTGACAGATCCCGGCCCGGGCTGTATATAATCAGCCGCCCGCAGGCTTGTGAGGGGCCGTGCGTTTAGCAGAAGCACCCCAACAGAAAGTAATGAGTGGGGCTGAAGTGTTGTCTGTAAGAGCGAGAGACGGCGTGTGCTTTGGAGGGACGACGGCGGTCGGAGCGAGGTGACTTAACGACGGGGATGCCTCTCCTCTCCCCGCGTCGGGCTGGGAGATGGGGCTGGTTTATCATAATGTGGGTTCAGGGCGATTTAACAGGGTACAGAAAAGTGTTTTTTCGCTCTTTGTCACTTTCGCTCTTTGTCTCTTTCAAACACACAAACGCAGTGTATCCAAACACACACACGTACCCAGGCGTGTCCGACGCCATCGTCGTGGTAACTTTGCTGAATGTCCCGCGTTCTGTGGTTGGTTAAAGGTGACCGGTGTGTACATAGTTACTGAACCGTCGTGAGTCACAGGATTAGATAAGGCTGGAAGTGACTCAACGTCCCCGAAGAGGTGTTGCTGTCACCGTGTGTCTCACCGATGACACGCCTCTCAGTGATGGGTCCATCTCTTTCTGGCTCTGTTACGGACTTTTAACAGTGTATTAGTAGATGGTAAAATTAGATAGAGGCAGGCAATAAAATTAGCTCCAGCCAACCTAAGCTGCAATAGGGGTCGGAAATAACGTACGTGTATTTATAATGAGAAAAACAAAGAAAGTTTATGTTTCTCATTTTCACATTTATCGTAATGAATATTCAACAATTATTCGCCGAAGGCGTGGTGAATAGTGTGGAATAGCCCCCGAGGCCGAACTTTTTGCCGGGATTAATATGTTTTCATTAACGGTTTACTTGTTTTTATTAGCATGAAGAGACGACCGAAAACAATATCCTGAGTTTGAGATCTCAATCATGGGATATTGCCCAATATCTCGAGATAGCGAACCAATCAAATTGCGCCATTTTAGGAGGTTCACGTGTAGCATATACTAAATATATATATATACATACTTTTTTATTTATTTATCATTTATAAATTTTATTTTAAATCATTTCAATATGTTTCGGCCCAAAATATATTCATTGTCAAATAGCAGTTACAGCAGTTTGCTGCAGACTGTGTCTCTGCTGTGGACAGGGAAAGCAGGATGGACACTGCTCAGCGATAACGGAAGGTGTGACATGGTGAAGTGTGGAGTATGTTGTTGTTTGCATGTTGGTATTCACCTCTAAATGAAATCTGTTTTTGCTCTTCTGCTATAGTCAACACTAGCGAGGAATACCCCCCCCCCCCCTCCTTCCCCCCTGCCTTTAAGACTGCAGTCCATTACAAGCCTCCAGGATTTTTAAATCTCTCAATTTGTTTTTGTGTTTTTCGTCCCGTTGTTCAAACCCCATCCCATCATCCCTCGATGCTCCCTCTGAAGATGTAAACACGGAGGGGTGTTTTTTTTTTATTATTTATTATTATGTATTTTCTCCCTCCCACCATAGTGGTAGTAACACCACTAGATTTAGATTGTCGTGTCAGGCTGAAACCGGATTTATGAATCCTCTGCATGTATATGTGGATTAAAGAAGTGGATCTTGGGGAGCCATGAGAGCATTACAGCCCAGGGATTACACCTCTATCCTGCTTTTCTTGAAAGAAGCCCTTCAACCCTGGGGGCAGGGGATAAAACAAGGATTTAAGGCACTGTGGGGGAGGGGGGGGGTGAAAGGGTAGGGGACTCTGAGCTAAACCTAAACGTTGTCCTTCTCAAAGGGAATTCACGTACGCCGGGATGAAACTGCATGCACCACACTATTAGCCCTAAGTCTAATGTTGACTTGGGATGTGTTGTTTTTGTTGATGCTCGGAAGCAGTTTTGATTGTGCGGACGGAAAGATGTTGCATACATGGAGCCGGCGGCCACCTCAGTTGGGTCTACGTCTGTCTCCGCTCTGAGGGCGGGGGGCGTGTGTCCGGGTCAAGGGCGTCCGATCCGTGGGTGGATGGAGGTGGGATTAGACCCTGAGACCTCACCACTGGCATGCCCCGCACCGCCCCAGCCAACAGATGGACCCCTCATGGGACCCCTGGAGGCCTTGTGGAGGGAGGGGGCTTCAAGTGCTGCTGCTGATACTAATCGGATCAAGGAGGACATATTGCAGAGGGAGAGAGAGGGGGAGAGAGAGAGAGGGAGAGAGAGGGAGGGAGAGGGAGAGGGAGAGAGAGAGAGAGGGAGAGAGAGGGAGAGAGAGCGCGCTCTTATTACAGTGCAGTTTGTGACCAGAGCCAAGGCTGTGTTTAAAAGTAAGAGTAAGAGTAAGAGACGCACATTAATCTGTGATTAACGGTTGAAAGTCAGCTGTTTGCCTGTATCCATATGCATGGGTGAATAATTATATAGTCTCTGTGTGATTGGCTGATGACGAACACACAATCGTGTCCAGAAGCTCAGACAATGCACTCACACACACACACACACATATTGTGTTTCTTGGGAGAGCCTGGGAGTTAAGACCATTAGAAGAAGCACCTGTGTTTTCCCTCCTGGTTAAATTCATATGGAGCCTAATGAGCTTTTCTGACAGGTTTGTAACCAGACTCCACATCTAAACCCATTATATCAGTCTCCATTAGCAGGCTCAGATCAACGCTCTTTGTATACTTGTGTGTGTGTGTGTGTGTGTGTGCGCGTGCGTGCGCTTCACATAATCCTGCCTGTTTAACCGGGAAGTGGTACATTTAAAGTAAACTATACACTAGGATATCTGTTTTTAAATTCAAAGTAGGAATTGGTATCATGCGAAACATTTAATCTCTTTATTTACCGCGAAAGCTAGTGAAATATTCTCATGACTGAGGATATTTGATGAATCTGTTGGGCAGAATTCTTTCAATGTTTTGGAGTTTAGCACAGTGAGGGTCAGGGAGGGAAGGACTGCGCCAGTGTTCAGTGTGGGAGGTTAAGCAAACCACCAGGGCTCTGCTTAAGTGGGCAGCATTTAATGCACAGATCCTGTTAGGGCTTGATGAATAGATGGACAAGCAGGTGTGTGTGTGTGTGTGTGTGTGTGTGTGTGTGTGTGTGTGTGTGTGTGTGTGTGTGTGTGTGTGTGTGTGTGTGTGTGTGTGTGTGTGTGTGTGTGTGTGTGTGTGTGTGTGTGTGTGTATATGTTTGCATGTGGGTGAGTGCTTGTGTGTGAGTTTATTTGTGCGTGTCAGTACATACAGGCAAAGGGAGTTGAACAGTGTGTGTGTGTGTGTGTGTGTGAATGCGCTTGCATGTGGGTGAGAGTGCGTGTGTGTGAGTTTATTTGTGCGTGTGTCAGTATATACAGGCAAAGGGAATTGAACAGATGGCGGCGACTAAATGAAAAACATTCAGCAGCACAAATCAAAAGAAGGTGCACCTCTGGGAAGGCCCTTTTCTTTTTTTCTCCCAGACTCTTATTGTGATGTTCTCATCTGGTGTTTTTCCTGTTTTCTATGCCGCCGCTGATTCTTCCCCACTTACCGCTCTCGGTCGTGAACGGTAACCAAACATAAGTAAAAAAAACAAGAAAAATGTGATGGTGTTATTCATCCTAGTATTTATGCCGCGAAACAAAGCCACATCCTTTGGCAGTGTCTTGTTCTGCACAACGTCACAAAGGGAGACTTAGCAAAGAGAAGGAAACGGATTTAGCCCGCTGATGTGTGTCTGTCTCAGTGCTTGCCTCTCTCAAACCCAGCACGCCGTCTCCATTGTCGGCATTGTGCGACTTAAGGCACACTTGTCTGTGTCTGTCTCCACTCCGTCAACACTGGTCTCAGAGTCGAACCAGACGGATTTCCTTTTTCCCCAGCATTCGAGCGTTGTATGCTAGTTACAGTATCGTGTTTCCTCCATCGCCGCCGTTGCCGTGGTAGCCGATGGGGCAAAAAGGTAAACAAACAACGCTTGACGAGAGGGTGACTAACCCGGTGAGGGCCAAGGAGTGCTTAGTGGTTAAGAAGATGAGTGGCATGAACCACATGAGCATCTCTTCAGCCACCCAGGATTCGCCTCGGGCGACGTTCTTGTAACAACACTGTCCGACCACGACTTCTGTTGCACACCGTTTATTTCTGTTTAAGTAAGTCTTTGTTTACGCCGAGATATGGGGACCACATATACCACTGAGAATGCTCAGTTATACACAGCCCTGTTGCACTAGTTGCATGTTAAGTCATTTATACTGTAAATGTTTATTTTTGTTATTAAACCACTCATAATTTAAGATTATTTACACCAAATTATAAAATATAAAATATCTGTCAAAGATACATTGTATAGAATGTATTAGATATGAGATATGCTAATCTGCCCCCTAGTGGCCAGAAATCAATAAATGTAGACAGACATGCAGAGAGACATTTAGAGATGGACAAAGCTTACTTCCAGTATGTTCTGCTCCCCAGTACTTTCCCGGCCGGCCGATGGTGACCAACCTGTTGAAGTCGCTGGACTCCTGGCTGAAGGCCCAGGACGGGGCGGAGGTCTCCTACAGCGACCTCAGAGAGGTTCTGGACGTCCCAGCCCAGGTGGGTCCAGCCGTCACCCCCTCAGCCCTGGGACCATACTACCCACTGTTGGATTCACTTAACAAACTGCTTTCTATCTGAGGAGAGCATTAGTGTAACTCGTACTGCTTTGTGATGTGCTTTTTGCTCAGTGAAAACGTGCATGAGTAAATACAACAATCATATCGTTATTGTGTGTTATTGTGTGTTTATACAATATATGGGTATTGTACATGTAAAACAACGGTGTTAGACTCCCAGACAAAAAGCTTCCCGGGTTTGAGGCCTATAGCGTCTAACTACTTCGTAGTTCCAACAAACAAAGAGCCTCAGACATATGTTGGTCTCCACTTTGTCCTGGCTGTTGTGGAGACACAGACAGACAGACAGACAGACAGAGCTCTCTGTTGTGTGCTTGTTGACTCTGGAATGAAGCCTGCATGCCCACAGTATACGGCCCCCTGCAAATTGAAAGAGTCACTTACTTACATCATTAGCTTTTAGCCGGCGAATCAATGGATCAATGAATCAATGGGAAGGTATGAACAGACTTAGCATCCGAGGAAATGGACTCTGTACACACACACACACACACACACACACACACACACACACACACACACACACACACACACACACACACACACACACACACACACACACACACACACACACACAACCACCTACTCAGACACGCACGCACGCTCGCACACAAGCCAAATCCTTACTATTGACGTGTGAGTAACCCTGTCAGTCAATCGGCTGGCAAAAGGCGGTTCGGTGGGGAAGGGGGAAACGACTTTGTGTCAGAGAAAATATGTTGTTGGATTCCACCGTGGTTCCCCGCTACGGCCGGCGGCGCTGGCTTCCCCCGCGCCGGAGGCGGGCCCGGGCCATTAACCTGGGATTGACTCGGTATCGATCAGGAAGGCTGCTCCCATTAACTCGCTCAGGAGACCTCCTACCTTGGGAAGGATTGCAACACCAGGAGTTGGTCCGGTGTGTCAGTGTTCTCCTCTCTGTCTTGTGGCCGTGTGGTTTTGCCTTGTGTTACAATCTCAACCCCTTTCTGCCTTTCCTTTCAATCTATCACTCTGTCTACTGTACCCATCTCTCTGTTTCTTTCTCGCTCTCACTCCACCGCTCTCCCTGTCTCTATCTATCTCTGTCGCTCCTGGACTCTCCCCAGGTCCCCAACAGTGGGTTACCAGCGGTGGTGAGGTGGGTGGGCTGCCAGGGATCGAAGCCCCATCTGAGGCGCTACCCGTGTGGCGTGTGGACCCTCTTCCATGTTCTCACAGTCCAGGCCCAACGCTCCAATGAATCAGGTAGCCACCCGCAGTCTCTCTAGCTCCGTCACTCTCTCTCTCTCTCTCTTTGTGGCTGTCTCTCTCTGTCACTCTCTCTCTTTGTGTTTATCTCTCTGTCCCTCTCTCAATCTTTGTGTCTATCTCGCTCTGTCTCTGTCTCTCTCTCTCTTTGTGTCTCTCTCTCTCTCTCTCTCTCTCTCTCACTCTCTCTCTCTCTCTCTCTCTCTCTCTCTCTCTCTCTCTCTCTCTCTCTCTCTCTCTCTCTCTCTCTCTCTCTCTCTCTCTCTCTCTCTCTCTCTCTCTCTCTCTCTCTCTCTCTCTCTCTCTCTCTCTCTCTCTCTCTCTCTCTCTCTCTCTCTCTCTCGTTAAAACTGGATCCATATTGGAGCCAATACCTATTGGATAACAAGGGAGTTAAAAAATAAAACAGCAGGTCATCATCCGAGGCCTAATTGAATAAGGTGAAACGTATCAACCATAAACAGGATCATATTAGCATACTACTCGGCTAGTTGACCACATCATGTATATTCAACTTAAAAGAAACCAATCCATAGGGAAAGGAACGGCATTGAGCAGCTACAGATGGTATCCATATCATATTCAGCAAAGTGCCACCTCAGCTTATTTTTCGCCATCGGATCATTTTACATATCAAAGTGTCAGAACAAGATGGATGCCTCCATGAATTAGAATTGGCGGACCACCTCACCTCAACGTAGATATGGAAAGAAGAAGCACTGTAGGTAAAGTGTTATGATTATGAATATAGATTTACAATATGGAATTCAATATAGAATTGAGGAGTATTTTAATGTGGCCACATTAACTGCAGAACTGTCAAAGGAAAAATGCCCAAGGGGCACAAAAAAAATCAAAGTTTGTGTGTGTGTGCGTGTGTGTTCGGTGCATGTCCAGTCAGTGAACCGTGACACAGGTGTCTCCAGACGGCTCTCCTCATAGCGGCGCTGCTCTGGTCCTCCAGGGACCCATGGCCCTCCATCTCCCCACGGCTCCGTGGCCTCTTGTGGGGAGGCTCGGTCTCAGAGGGCCTGGGGGGAGGTGGTCCTTCCAGACGCATCAAGCACTGATAGACAGACTGGTTCTCACTATGGAACATGCATAATCCTGCAAGAGCCGAATCATTCGGTATTCGCAGAGTGTCTGTGGATACCTATGGCTATATTCGGGATTCTTATTATTTTATTATTATATCTATAATAATGTGCCATTTCTTTCTTCGTTTACGTGTTGTCGCGTACAAAGTTTCCACTTGGTATAATTTATGAAATGCAATGCAGACATCCTCTTGTTGTTAGATATGTTGGAGAGCAGACATGGACCAGATAGGGAGTTGTTATGGAGTGAGGTGTGTAGGAATCGGATTGCCCATGTTTGTTCAACTCGGGTAAAAGGACTCTCTGAGATCTGTTAGGAGGGAGGGGACGCGGTGTGAGTTTGGGGGCCCCTGTGTCTTCAGTCGGACAGAAGGGCCGTGGAGAGGTCAGGCAAAGGGTTAGCTGAGGACAATGGCTCTGAAGAGACTGTCGACAAATTAGCCCTGGAATGCTGGCCGCGGTATTTGCGTTGTGCCTGTGTAACAACTTAACTAAACAAGTGTTTGTGTTTGTGCAACCACTTAACTAAACGGCGTGTGACACACATGAGTTACAAAGAGACACACACACACACACACACACTAACACGCACACACACACATATAGAGGTGTACACACATACTGTTCCAGATTGGGAAGGGATTCACACTCTAGCCGTGTTCGTCCTGGGGTCCCTGCCGCGTTTGTCACAGCAGAGGATGTGTCGCTGTGACCGTGTGAAAAGGGATTATGCTAGATTAGTGGGATGTGAGTGGTTAATAAATTGGCAGATGACCGGTGGATCTGCTCCTGGTGTAGACATTAATCTCTTTTTCTCTGTTGTGTGTGTGTGCGCACTCACACACACACACACAACGACACTCACACACACCCACAGAGACAGAGGTTAATCCTGAGGTTTATGGACCATCACATGACCTGCAGATGGACGACCGAAAGGGGTGTCCATCTGGACCCCCACAGACCACCAGACTGGAGGGGACACACACACACACACACACACACACACACACACACACACACACACACACACACACACACACACACACACACACACACACACACACACACACACAGCTAATTCACAGCCCAAACTAATCATAGTGACACCTACGCATATATAACGTATACATATGCATGCATCTGCGTGACCCCCAACACAAAATGCATCTCATTGATGGTCACATACACTTTAAGGTGGCTAACACGTACCTACATTGCCCAGAGTCTCGGAGTTCGTCTGACAATGCGGCTCTTAAGCCCTGGAAACAAAAGCGAACCCATTAGCTACTGTAAAATATGGTTTGGTACCGTTGCAGTGCTGAGATAGGGGATCTGCCAGGGTTCACACACGGGGGTTAACGGTGCTTTAATCTTCTGATAGGGGTATCCCATCCACCTAGATTATTCATCTCAATATGGGTTTGACCCAGCCGCCGGCTGACTCCTGGCCCACATCAGCGTGGGAATCCAGGAGTTTTGGAGGCTGGCGCCTGGCATTAGCCAGGCCCCAGGTTGGAGCCTCAGGTTCCCAGCACACGAGTGTTAATCTGTGACGTTGTAATGGGACTCTTCACTTTATTGGGTATTAGGATTTCTCTCTTTTCCCGCTGATCTCGATAATGTAATTAAATGACGTGTCACATGGTACAGTAGGATCTCTGCCCAACAACGTGGGGTCAGCGAGTTGGTTCGTAGTCATGGTGTTCAGTATATGATTGTGCATATTGTTATGATTTATTACATTATCAATCAATTATCAGGTACAGTTATTACATCAGGTTGTCCAGATTATATCAGGTCGCTGTGTTGGTTGGAACTATCCAGATGTTCTTGGTGTTGGAACTCTGTCCAGCTGTTCTTGGTGTTGGAACACTGTCCAGGTGTTCTTGTTGTTGGAACGCTGTGCAGGTGTTCTTGGTGTTAGAACGCTCTCCTGATGTTCCTGGTGTTGGAACACTGTCCAGATGTTCTTGGTGTTGGAACACTGTCCAGATGTTCTTGGTGTTGGAACACTGTCCAGATGTTCTTGGTGTTAGAACGCTCTCCTGATGTTCCTGGTGTTGGAACACTGTCCAGATGTTCTTGTTGTTAGAACGCTCTCCTGATGTTCTTGGCGTTGGAACGCTGTCCAGATGTTCTTGTTGTTAGAACGCTGTCCTGATGTTCTTGTTGTTAGAACGCTCTCCTGATGTTCTTGGCGTTGGAACGCTGTCCAGATGTTCTTGTTGTTAGAACGCTGTCCTGATGTTCATGCCGTTCTCTCCACAGACGCGTCACAACCCCAGGAGGTTCTGAAGGCCGTACGAGACTACGTCAAGCAGTTCTTCGGCTGCAGGGAGTGTGCGGAGCACTTCGTCGCCATGGCCACAGAGGGCCTGAGGGAGGTGAAGAACCTCTCCGGTGCAGTCACCTGGCTGTGGACCAGACACAACCGGGTCAACAACCGCCTGGCAGGTGAGGTGGAGGAGGAGCACACGTCCTCAGGGGACGAGGCTGGCTGTACTTTGACTACACTTCCCTCCACCATCCTTTTGCAAAAAACTAAGTTCTAAGACTTTAAGTTAACTCTTGATAGAAGTATCTAACAATAATCTGGTGCCCACGTTTATAATTGATCACTTGTTAATTTTAAGATTTATTTGGTGGGTCAAAGGAACAACATACCACATTTTACCCAGAATTGTGTGTGTGTGTGTGTGTGTGTGTGTGTGTGTGTGTGTGTGTGTGTGTGTGTGTGTGTGTGTGTGTGTGTGTGTGTGTGTGTGTGTGTGTGTGTGTGTGTGTGTGTGTGTGTGTGTGTGTGTGTGTGTGTGTGTCTCCCCCCAACGTCTCCACCTTATCTTTCTCACTTCTTCCCTGGGTGTCGCCCCTGGCTCCCTGCTCTACTGTAAGCCCTGATAATGCCACTGAACAAGTTTGTGCCTGCGTGTGGTGAGAGGAGGGTGTTGGGGGTGGGGGGAGGGCTGGAGGTTGGTAGCAGCACAGCAGATCAGGTCTCTGATCAGACGCCCCCCAGTCTTACTCCTGCTCCAACCCTGATCCGAACAAGGCCTCCCAACATCATGTGTGGTGTCCGTCCGTCCTACCTGCTCCTCCGTTCTCTTCTTTTCCCGCTCCGGTACCTCTTAGCGTCCCTGTCTCATCCATGCGGCCAGATCAGTTACCTGGCAAAGCTCTGAATAATACTTACATTGGCTCAACGTTCACCTCTCCCGTATCGGGGCTACTGATGCATACAGAAAAAAGCAATCTATTGATCTCTGAAGAAGGAGTTCCTTTTTTACGTTTGTTTGGTTATTGGTACTATTTCCTTTGGTACGCGGCGTGTAGGATCTCACAGTGTTCCCCGCTGGCTCTATGTAGGCGGCGGGGGGGGGGGATATACGGCCTCGACTAACAAGCCTCCGTCGCAGTAATCGCTGACTTTTGCCTCTGAAAGTCATCATTCTTTGGGGGAAGCAGTTCCAAACTTGGTTCCCCCCCCCCCCCCCCCCCCCTGTCCGTGTTCGAGGGCTTTTATGAGGCACAGAGCTGTCATTAACAGTCCACTTTGTTAAATCACTTTGTTGTGTTTCCTTGGAGACGCGCCACCCGCCCCCCTCTTCAGTCTCCCAGACAGCCTGTGTGTCCCAGGCCGCGGGGTCTAAAGGGGGGGTCTAAAGGGACACACGCTGCCTGCATTCTGCCAGCTCCCTGGAAATGCATGACCCCCCCCCCCCCCGCTCTCTCTCACCCTCTCTCTCTCTCTCTCTCTCTCTCTCTCTCTCTCTGTGTTTCTCTCTGACGCTCACTCAACTCTCTCCCCCTGGGACTCGTATCCGCCGCTTGACAAGTGGAGGGGTGACATCCTCCCCCCCCCCCCCCCCCGGAGCCTCCCACAGGATCCGGCCTCTTTTGGCCCCCCACACACACACATAATCTATCTATCTCTCTCTCTCGCTTATTCTCCACACACACACACACACACACACACACACACACACACACACACACACACACACACACACACACACACACACACACACACACACACACACACACACACACACACACACACACACACAATTCCCATGTTGTAGGGACAGCAGGTGGCACACGCCATGACACAAGCAACAAGCCCCCCCCCCCCCCCCTCCCCTTTTTATTTCTCTCATTCAACACACACACACACACACCCGCGCCAAATCCCTGCTGACATGCCTGGGTGGAGGAGTGTGCATTGCAGACGGGGGCGGTTCATCGCAGGGCTCTGGAGGGAGGGGGGAGGGGGAGGGGGAGGGGGGGGGGGGGAGTAGCAGAGAGGGGGGTTGGGTGGGCTGACTGTCACACACTCTTCCCCGAGAGGAGGAGAGAACTCTCTCCATCCATTCATCCTTCCATCCACCCACCACTAGCCGGACCCCCCCCCCCATCGGCCCCGCCCCTCTCGCTCTCCATAGAAGGAGCTCTTTAGCGGGCCGGCCCCGCCCCCTTTTCCTTTCAGAGCCGCTCACGCGTGAAAACGACGGCTATTTGTAAAGCAGGCAAACAATTAATTTAGCTGGCAACAAAAGAGGCCCCAGGGACCCGTCGGGGGCCCCGTGGCTGCTGGGGTAGAATTAGGGCCGGGGGTGGCAGCTCGGGCCCCTGTTGCAGCGCTTCAACAGGCGAGTGCAGCGGTAGACGTATCTACCGGCAGGAGATGGCCATTAGTGCTGGTGGCAGACAGGTAGCTGTGTGTGTGTGTGTGTTTTATATTGTGTGTGCGTGTAAGGGTGGCCATCTGTTAATTTTAGTATTTAATTTTTTTTTGCACAATAGAAATAACATCTTTGTTTCCAGTTGTGTTGTTGTGCAATAAAAGAGCCACGTTGGGGCTGTTGGTGTTGGAACGCGCCCGGGGAGCGGGCGCTTTCCAACACCAAACAGCCCCAACGTCCCCAGCGCCCACGCTGCCACCCTGTCTGCCGGAAGGGAGGATGACTTGAAGGATTAGTGCTGAGGAGGCCCGTTTGATCCGCTGAACAATACATATTGATGCTCCTGATGAATATGTATGCCGGCAATGACAACTCTATTGCCGGCCGTGGTGGTGATCATAATATGGGCCGGTATGGCTAAAGTCACCCTGTCTGCAAATGTGGAGAGCTGATTGGAATAAGGAGAACAAGTGTGTGTGTGTGTGTGTGTGTGTGTGTGTGTGTGTGTGTGTGTGTGTGTGTGTGTGTGTGTGTGTGTGTGTGTGTGTGTGTGTGTGTGTGTGTGTGTGTGTGTGTGTGTGTGTGTGTGTCGTTTGTGGACTCACCTCTACACACACACATGCATGCATGCCTGCTTATTCACACACACACACACACACACACACACACACACACACACACACACACACACACACACACACACACACACACACACACACACACACACACACACACACACACACACACACACACACTGGCCCATTGTAAAAATGATGTATCCCTTATGTAAAGTGCCGTATGCAGAGTACATACACACGTGCATATGACTGAGATTAATCTTGGGTGAGAAGGAGGGGAGGTGGGGGGGTAATTTGACAGTGCAGTAAAGTGACAGACCTGCTGTTGCTGTTCTTCTTTTATTCACACACACACACACACACACACACACACACACACACACACACACACACACACACACACACACACACACACACACACACACACACACACACACACACCACACTGGCTTTTTGCCGACAACAAGCGATATATTACCACATAGTGCCCAGTGTGTGGGTTTTAGTGTCGGATTGGAGTATGTTTCTGTATATATTGCTACGTATTCTACTCTGTTGCTCTCTGACACTCTCTATGCTTCTCTGTTTCTCAGCCAAAACATTTGCACCCCTGCTGTGTGTGTGTGTGTGTGTGTGTGTGTGTGTGTGTGTGTGTGTGTGTGTGTGTGTGTGTGTGTGTGTGTGTGTGTGTGTGTGTGTGTGTGTGTGTGTGTGTGTGTGTGTGTGTGTGTGGCTAAAGACAACGTATTTGAGAGAAAAAAAAAAAGTTAGTAATTTATTAGTGGCAGGCGCGTCTCAGGCACCTCCTGCTCTTCTATTCAATTTGGAAATTGGGCGGCGACCACAGGGGTGTGGAGCGACTAGACCTAGGTCTGCAGCTCAGAGGTTTTCCTGAGCAAGGTGTTTGTGTGTGTGTGTGTGTGAGTGTGTGTGACAGGATCTAACAATGATCAATGGTCTTCTGGGATGTCCCAGAGGCAAGAGTGGTGAGATAATAGATGTGGTCAAATTGGACAGCTACCCACACACACACACACACACACACACACACACACACACACACACACACACACACACACACACACACACACACACACACACACACACACACACACACACACACACCACAACTCCCCTGATGACATGCCCACAAACAATCCTAAGCATCCCCCTCCTCTACAACACGCGCGTGCACACACACACACACACACACACACACACACCAACATGATTTACATAAACACACATGCACTTAAGCACATGCATACACGTATGCATATAGGCACTTAGATTTTATGAGCCTTGTGACAAGATCAAATGGGTTCAGCTGAGATTGAATCCAGCCCCTCAGCACAATAACCTTCCCTCTTAGGGAACCAGAAGGTAGTAAACACAAACAGCGGACAGCCCACCGGAAAACAAAAACATAAGGGTACATCTCAATGCCCAAGATAAGTCTGCAGTCATACACCCCCTTCACGACTCATTTGGACACTTTATCTCTTTATACTTAACTGGTTGTGAATTGTTTCTCGAATGTTGTCATGTCTTTTAATCCGTCAAAGATGGTTTTCTGTCTCTGGTGACGGACAATAACATATTCTAATCCGTTCCAAAATGAACAACAAAACGTTAGTCTCTGTGTCTCTGGCTCTGTCTCCCCTTTTTAAGGTGCTCTGAGCGAGGACCCCCACTTCCCTAAGATCCAGTGGCCGTCCCCGAAGATGTGTCCGAGCTGCCATGGGGTGAAGCAGAACGGAGAGCATAGCTGGGAGATGGACCAAGTGCTGGCCTTCCTCGTCTCCCACTTCGCCTCCGACCGCCTGCTGCCCGGTACAATTCATTTCTTTTAATATTCCGCAAAAGACTCAAGGCTCACTTGTTCAAATTTCAACATGACTCAGTCTCTCCCCTTGCCCCCCAGACACCACTCTTACGCCCTTATTGTGCGTTGTACGTCCTGGCACTTAAAAATAGTACTTAGTATTGTGTAGTATCTTATCCTAGCCGTCTTTGTTGTGTACGGGGATATACAGGTTATTGTGCTTGGTACTTGGTTATATGAACATCCTTACTGTACCGACAGCGAGATGATTTAGCTTTTAATAGCTTTATTTTTACATTTGTCTGCATTCATATGGAGATAAGCCGAAATGCCGCCTGGAAATTTTCTTCCAAAAATGTCACGTTGACTAAATAGATCCAATAAAATCCAATAACATTATAGATTAACGTAAATAATATTTCAGGCTGTGGACACGGCCGAGTAGTTCATTATTATATATATATATCTATATATATATATATATATATATATATATATATATATATATATATATATATCAAATACCACCACCCCGCCGAGCGTGGTTTATCCCTTGCTTATTTCAGTATGGTTCAACCATCCAAAGAACGTGTGTTTAATGAAATTCCTCCGAATGTGTGTAGCATAACTCACACATCCCAAACATTTAATCGTATCGAATCCTGCAAACACACCTGTTTTCTAAACCCATTCGTCTCCCCCCCCCCCCCCCCCCCCCTCTTCCGCCAGACTACCTTGTAGACGAGAGCGAGCTCCTGGCCCAGCAGAGGAAGACCCATGAGGCGAACGTCCTGATCACACAGAAACGGGCAGAGAGGAAGGCCAGGGAGGCGGGGGAGTCCGTCACGGAGCCCGCCGTCTCCCAGCCTCCCGCTGAAGAGCTGGGGACGGAGGAGGAGGAGGAGGAGGAGGAGGAGGAGGAGGAGGAGGAGGAAGAGGAAGAAGGGGGGCCGGAGGAGCCGGTGGTGGAGATGGGAGGCATGGGAAAGGAGGAGAAGGCGGCGGCACCGGCGGCAGTGTCGGACAAGATGGCCGCCGAGTCGGCTCCCTGGCCCGGCAAACCGGGCGCGGGGGGCGGGGTCGTCCGGGGCCGATGGCGCTCGCTGAGGAAGCCCGGTGCGGCGGGGCCGCGGCCCCGGGACGCCCAGGAGGACATCGTGGACCTGGACTCCTTCGTCAACCAGCACTTCAAGAACAAGGCGCTGCGGGCCGCCGCCGCCGCCACCGCCGTCAGGGGCCGCACCCTGCAGAGGAAGGTGGAGGCGGAGCCGGGGCCCGTGTTCGGCCTGCGCATGGAGCTGGACCTGGGGCTGGGGATGGTGGGCCTGGAGCCCGTGGAGCCCGTGGAGCCCGGCGCCGAGCCCGGCGCGCGGCAGCAGAGGCTGTGGCTGAAGAAGCGGGAGCTGTCCGACACGGCGTTCGTGGCGGACGGCGACAAGGCGGACCAGTGGTACGTCGAGGACCCCCGGGGCCGCCTGATCTCGGTGCTGAACGTGGGCTTCTCCCGGCTGGACATCAGCCTGTGCGTGGTGCTCTATCTCCTCTCGTCCATGTGCCTCATGGCCATGTACCTGTTCTTCAAGAACCGCCTCAGGATACGACGGGTTAAGGTCTCGCTGCCCTGAGATGGACCAACACACTATTTTTTTTTTTTCTAACAGGGTCTGGTTGGTTCAGAGTCCTGGAAATAAACATTGAATCCTACCACTATGTCACTCTTTGTCCCGGTCCACGATGCGGGCGCTAATGCCCGTCTAGCATGGAGTAGGCAGAGGTTGTTTTAAGAGGATGTGTGAATTAGGATGGGTAGAATTAGGATTCCACTTAAAGAGGTTCAAGTAGCATTAGCGTACCTTCTAAACCCTGTGGTTCTGGGTGATTATTTCTCAAATTAGATTTCCCGGGTGTACACGTCTTGGAGATAACTCTGACCAAAATTGTTATTCAAATATATGCTTTGATTCATATCAAATTCATATAATTTTTTGAACCAATCATTTGAATTGCACAAACTGCACAATACTAATTGGTTGATCATGAGTTCATTACTTTTATTTACTTACGGTTTGCTACTGTTTGACTGATAATTGCATTCCAAATTATACGTTCCTTCAGCAATTCAGTTGGATTCGCGGAATACTTTGGTTCTGCGTACGAGAACGATTGAACGTGACTGGAAGTAGAATGTAGTCAGATATCCACATTCTACTGCCCCGTTGTCAGCCGTCTTTCCTTCCGTATTTTCTCTGCGGTTTCTTAACGAGGTCCTCGTTTGTAGTCCTATTACATCATGCTGCTGAATCTGCCGTTAATGAGCTGCTCGTTACAATCCTGTTGTTGTCTTTATTGTTGAGGCGGTTAGTAAGTGCTTAAGTTCTCAGATCCATCTTAGAATAAGCAGGCTTTGATTTTGGTGTCCGTTGAGGTAAAGCTTGTCCACTGATCTCACTCCTCTCTGGTAATACTTTTCTTCGATTGATATGTTTCCCTTCCCAAATTGAATCAATAAAAATATTTTTGTACATGGACTTAATTTTTTTGCGTGTTTTAATCAACTCAAATCTTGCCCTGCCAACCACTGCTTTTATCCAGGAAAATAGTTTGCCTAGCTGAGCTGATGAATTAATATGCATAATATTATTCCACTAACTTGAACCTTAGGTCTTCCGAATCAAATCTGCAGTATACTCAAGCTCCCACCCTGCCATCAAAACATGTTTACCGGAGGCCTTGGGGTCTTTGGGTATTTGTGGAATCTTCTGTGAACAACATTGTCGTCGTTTGCTTTGTTTTGAACAAGATGAACGGGGCTCAAGACCACAAGGAAGCAGGGGGTGGGGCCGAAGGCAACAAGGTGGAAGGAAAAGCCTGTTGCCATCTGCTGTGGCAACAGCACACACTAAATCCTAACAATTTCATTGGGATTATAGCAAGTGAGTAATCCAGCTTTCCTTTGGGACTAGAGGGGGGGGGAGAGATTACCCTTGAGGATTAGCTCCCAGAAGATAATAAACTTTATTAAAACGCAATCGGCTTGCCGTGCCCCTCTTCCTCACCGACACACTCTTGGAGGTGGGCTCCTAGAGGGTGTGTGTGTGTGTGTGGGGGGGGGGGGGGGGGGGGGGGGTCCTTGATCCACGGGGAGGAGAGGATAGAAGAAGAAGGTGAGGGTGGATAAAAGAGCATGGATGGATGGATGAATAGAGGAGGCAGGGGACCATGTTACGATAAACCCATCTGAGGGACGGCCTTGTGCTTGATCTGGAGCTTTCCTGGAACTTTGAGCTTGAATTCCCTTGACCCCTGCTCCCTTAACCCCTCCCCCCTACCACCTGACCCATCCCCCCCCCCCCCCCCCCCCCCCCTCCATATCAGCCCCTACCAAACTATCAGGCTGATTGGCTGATTAGTCGTACGGACACTGTTGGAAGTAGGATGAGTGAGTTAAGGTGATTCGTATGGTTCAGTCTCGGAGACTGACACGCAAACCAACGCTTTGTTGTTTGATCATTTGCAATGTTTGCATCAAGGCTGAGCATCATATACCGCGAAGATACTGCCCAATCAGGACCACAGGCCGATGATATAGTCACAGGAATCATCTTGATTTTGGAGAAAAGTTCGATCACCACGCTATGGCAGTGTGTGTTTTCAGTTGTTTATATTCAAACCCCTGATTTATCACCCGTAGAAAGTGTTAACACCGTAGAGCTTACCTTTTATTTCTTGGCTGTCAAACTCTGATATACGAACCCTTTCAAACATTTATGTGTGTTTGTTTGCCATTTGGTTTGTTATTCCGAGCATATATAATGCACTTTACTGCCGGTCCATCTCAACCGGTGTCCAGTTCTCTATTCCTCTGTCCCCCCCCTCTTCCTTCTTTCACCTCTTCCAAAGTGAAAAAAGAATTGGCCGCATTAGACCTTTTAAATAGAGCCACCCGTGCATGACATTACGGTTGGATTTAATTGTCTTTATGTTTAAGCACCACCCAGACCCTAGTCCCACGACAACTCATCTATTAATCTGTTTAAATGTTCATTAGGATTGCTGTAGGATTGGAATCAGAGCCAAGTTGTAGCTTTCCCCCATGTGACTCTCTCTCTCTCTCTCTCTCTCTCTCTCTCTCTCTCTCTCTCTCTCTCTCTCTCTCTCTCTCTCTCTCTCTCTGTCTCTGTCTCTCTCCCTCTCTCTCTCTGTCTCTCTCTCAGTTTTCTCTCTCCTGCTTACTCTGACTCTGACTCTCTCTCTCTCTCTCTCTCTCTCTCTCTCTCTCTCTCTCTCTCTCTCTCTCTCTCTCTCTCTCTACGGCTTAGGGCTGAATCCTCTGCCCAGGTACCTTGAGCCTGCATAGGTTGAGACTAATGACGACTAATAGGGAAGTTGGCTGGAAAGCAATAGCAGCCCCTGGCTCTGCATTGGGCCCTGAGTTCACCCAACAGGGGAGCAGTTAGCCTTGTTATTCTCTCTCTGCGTGATAACATTCACATAGACTGGGCGGGCAGTCTCCAAAAATGTTGATGTCATTTATGAGAGAAGAGGGAGTGCTGTCTCTAAGTATGTCATCACGGCCCACTTTGTAATTCAAATACCGTTTTATAAATATTTTTTGAGGGGAAAACAATTAGACGGAACAGCTTTTGATTCTTGTGATTTTTCGAAAACAAGTCGAGCTGAGCTGCGAACTCGGATCGATTGGGCCGACGTTTAACGGAGAGCGTATACGTTTGGGAGTCGCACGCGTTTCCTTAACGCGGCCGTAGATGCTGTTGTGTTGTTGAAGCTTGAGACTGAAGGGTAAAAACTCACCTTGGTGCCCTGTTGTTGTCTTCCATAAATTAGACAATGTGGAGTTTTATAGTCGCTCTTCTGCGGTGCGCGGTGCCCCAGGCTTTATTACCCCTGCAGTGTTGATATTAAAATGCAGGAGGGGCCTGATGCATTTTTTTCTGTCATCTCTCTGTCTGACTTTAATAATACTATAAAGCTGCTCTCCGCCACCGGTGGAAGGCTGAGGGGGGAGACAAAGGGAATAAATTAGGAGGAAAAAAGAGGAGTGAATATATGGTTTTGGTACATCACATGTAATCCAGGCCGGATCCCCTTTAGTTTTAACATTCAGCCTTTAAGAGCCAGAGTCAAGGAGGGTCACATCCATCTCATTTTACTGGCCCTTCTGCCTGCGTGTGGACCACCCTCCTCATCCTCACAAACATCTTCACATGACGTCGTTGTGCTGACACTGCGTCCTGTCTGACAGCCGAGGAACCATCTGCATGAAGTCAAAGCATTGGGTAAATTATTTGTGCTCATTTAAATGTACTATGTGTAATGATTTAAACATATAAATGTTTTTATTTATATTTTATTTATTTGCGAGTGTGAGAGTGTGTGTGTGTGTGGATCCGTTAAATCCTCGTCCTCGTTTTGAACGTCTCACTCATGTCCGATCAGTGTGTTCTTTCTGATTAGCTCTTAATTGAGATCACCTGTCACGCACCCCTTTATTAAAGGTGACACAATGGGTTTGGTTTTCTTTTCGCATCGGCCTGTGTCAATCGAGGTTGAGTTTAGTGAGGGTTGAAAGTTTTCGCTCTAGATTGCAGATCACTATTTTCACTTTATACAAACTGGAAGTATGCGTTGTTGCGTGTTTGTTTTTGTGGGCATTTGACTGAACAGCCCAGACAAATATTGCTACCAACATGTCACTTCGAAACAGACCACCGCAGTGAGTAAAAGTTATTTTCCTTTATTAAATGTTGACGTTTTTGGGCTGTCTCCTCAGACACAAGCCATCAGTATCCCTGCTCTTTGCACCTTGACATGCATGTCGCCGCTGTTTGTTAACCTAGCTTTGCTGATTTGTATCTTGTGATGTGTGTGTGTTTTTCTTAACAGGTGTTAGATGACTGACAAGATCTATGGGGGGGCCCCCTTTGGGCCCCCCCATACCAACTTGGTCTTCAAAGGAATCTAGTGCCATGGGACTCCAGTGTCTTCAAAACATCCTCGGAATACATGTGTATGAATGGTCCACCGAAGGGTTGATCTGGAAGCCACCACGGTCCACACAGTAATCTCAGCGCCATCTTTCGGTCTTGGTCAGGATTTGTTACAGTTGCCCTTCAATGTAGCAGGCTAGGGGTTTCTGAAGAAGCCTGCTTTACGTAGCATTTGAGTACAAATATTGTGCAAAATGCTCATGTAATTGCACTAGCACTAGTAACCTGTAGATTAGCTTAGTTTAACGTCATTCCGTGCTGTCTCTGTCAAATGTGTGGCTTACTTTAAGTCCACAAGGCCCTCTGGTAAACCACGTTGGAACACCCCTGGACAAGGTGATAAGTCACTGGGTGTGTGCTAAAGTTTTGTTCCATTTTTCACTAGTTGGTTAAGGTTTGGTAGAATTGTTTGGATGGTAGCGACGTGATGGCGTATGTACAAGAGCCTACCGTGGCCAGGCCACAGTTACGATGGCCACGGCCAGATGGCCTAATGTGAGTGCAACCTTGATTGCATTTGTTTACTGTTTACCATTGGATGTTTATGCAATTTGGCTTAATTCATCCGCAGTAAAGCTGCATTTGACTATTCCAGGGTCGTTTTGTACAGGCTTTCAATTGACCATGTTGACTAGTTTGTGGGAAGTTTTTTTCTTTTTTTACCCTTGCTTACAATCCAACGGTTGTGACCACTTATGCAACTGGGCTGTGAACCTTGCAATTCTAGTTGCATATTTGTACACGCAAGCTTGTCCATTTCTATCGCCATCACTAACACTTGCTTCAGCATTTCCTTGTAGGCCATTAGCTGACTTGTGTATTGGAGCGATGATTTGGGTATTTTAAGATGCTTGAAAACCTAAAATAAAGCAAAATGCGTGTCAGGTGTGCAAGAGCCAATTTGTTGGCTTGCAGTAGTCGAGGAGTTGCCGTAGGTCGTAAGCCATCTGGAGGTTGTGGCAATGGAGGCTTGTGGTAGATCTGCCATCCAAGAAAGGTTAATTCTTCTGAAGCATGATTAATAGTTTAGTCAATTGAATCTATTCATATAGAACTATAAAATCCAAGACTGCAGCCAGTAACTTGGATCGCAATATGTGGAAAGTATTAGTCTTCATTTGTAACAACAGAATAATTAACATGACTAACTGGGTTTCTTCCATTTTCTAACTAGGGGGACTTGACTGGTGAGTCTACTGGATTAATCAGTAGCGGTACTTTGCCCAACAGATTTGATGGCATGACTACAGGGTGACAAAGACAATTATTCCCTGCCTATCAAAAGAGACTTCTAAAAATCTGCTAGAACAGTTCCTATACTTTTTGTATAATTTGGTCATGCTGCAAATTTACTTTTTGTAGTTGCTCCATATTTGGTTATTTGACAGCCTAACCTGCTAGAAAAGTCTATTCAAATCGGCTAAATATAATGAACTAAATTAATAGCCATGAAATGTTGTCACTCATACTAATGGCAAATACCCTCTTTCAGTTGGTGGTTCAACACTGATGTCTCTCTAGGCTTGAGGGAGAGCTCACAAGTAAATTACACGAATGTCCTGGAGCAATTGGGAATACACTTTTATTTAGTCTACCTGACCAGGGACATCTTTGAACTATAGGTCGCCTAACCCAAACTTTTCACTCTTGTTAGGTTGTCCTTTTCTCTTGTTTTAAGCCGAAAGGGCTGAAATATCAACATTTCAGGTATTCTGTTTGGATAATGTGCAAAACTTGTGGCTTCACTAATAAAAAAAAATTAACAAATGTATTTTTCTTAATGTGGTTAAACTATTTAAAGATTTGTATGCAAAATATTTCTGCTCAATTTGTGGTCAATGAAACTCTGACATTTTTTAATTTGATAAAACAACTATGGGTTAAAGGTATTTGCTTTGGGCATCTTTTGATATTTTTAGAATCTAGCTCCATTGCCGTTAGAAATGGTGTCTCCCAGACAACGTATGCTTTTGGCGACTGGGTTGGCTCTCAGATAAACGGGTTTCACGTCACAGGGTTTGGGAGGAAGGGGCGGACCTTCTGAGAGGGTGTTCCGGGGGTTTCCTTCCGGGCGGGAGTTTTGGTTGTTTTCCGGTGGAGCTGTGGCTGCCTGTCCGATTGTGGAATCCAATAAACCTGCTATCAAGCTTACTTCGCTCAATACCTCGCCTGTGGTTATTACAATATCATTAAAAGTTACATAAAGTAACGGTTTAATAACACAAACGCAGGAAACACGTGAGCTGCTAGTTTAGCGAAAGCAGCGTCCCTAGCAACCTGACGTCGTTGAAACATGCGAGCGAGCCGATTAAATCTTCCTAATAACTATAAAACTAAAGATCAGATACAATCTCGCTAGAAATGTCATTAGAAACACGTTTAATGGTGTATCTGTCCTAAAATATTGCATTTCCCATTCAGATAACGATTAATATGACTACGTAACAATTTCACCAAATGCTAGGAGAACGTATCGCCCCCTGTTGGTGCTATTCCCCCATTCATTTCGAATGGAGAAGGACGCGTGTTCAGGGTGACGCTTTGGTCAGGCAGAGCGTGACCCTGAACACGCCTTGCGATGTGGACAAACGTATCTATTTTACGCCTTGGCGTGATACCGGGTGGGTGTGTGTGTGTGTGTGTGTGTGTGTGTGTGTGTGTGTGTGTGTGTGTGTGTGTGTGTGTGTGGTGGGGGGGCTGGGTGTCTGTTTTGTGTGTGTGTGTGTGTGTGTGTGTGTGTGTGTGTGTGTGTGTGTGTGTGTGTGTGTGTGTGTGTGCTTGCACATATAATAAAAATGAAAAGAATGATAATAATTACACATTTTATATGAAGTGTGTTTGAGGGTCTAAAAAAGCACATCGGATTCCTCCCTGTTCTACGTGCATAACAGAGCACGAGCGTGGAAATGAGGGGGAGGGTGCGATCGGGGGTCGGTGGAGGGCTTCACCCAATCAATAACCCTCTGCTCTCAAGTGCATTTAGGCCTTGATAATGTGCTCAGCTCCACTATTTTAATTTCAACATAAACCTGACCCTTACCTCCAGGTTTCTCTCTCTCTCTCTCTCTCTCTCTCTCTCTCTCTCTCTCTCTCTCTCTCTCTCTCTCTCTCTCTCCGGCTCAGGGCTGAATCCTCTGCCCAGGTATCTTGAGCCTCTCTCCCCCCGTCCCGCGGCGTTTAGGGTGGCTGACAGAAGGGGGTTGCGTGTGAACGTGTGGAAGAAGGTCCGAGGCCCGTCACTCAGTCAAACTCAATGCACTCCGCTTGCATTGCGCCTGTCAGGGTTCTGCTTTTCCCGCAGAATATCAGAGTTGATATCAACCGAATTAAATGTGGAATGAGTCGCCTGCACTTTGTATACGCTGTCAGGGCCTTTTCGTTGTCTCAAATTCTTCTGCTTCTCAAAATCGGGAGATTGTGATTTTTCTTTGTGTTACAAAATTATTGTTTGACTGTATTGGTTTTGGAAAAAATATCTCAAAAGCAAAACATGAAAAACATAAGCCCTTGGTTTATGTGTTTGAGCCCGTGTAGTCCTGTCCTAAGCCGTCTTTAAAGAACCAATGCTGAACTCAAACCTTGTGAACATAATAATCCTCGACCACCCATACATTGCGTTTTCCCCTGGTTCCTCTAGTCAGGGGAGCCTGTTAACTCACCTCCAGGCCTGCTGCGTGTCACATACAGAGGTGTTGGCGGCCAATCTACCTCAGACCTCTGCACTTCCACATGGTGGAAAACCTTGTATTTTCCTCTACACTTGCATCTTACTACTTTGTTCAAGGGTTTCGTCGTTATCAAAAATATGTTAAAATTTCGAAAGATACGGACACTTCGTTTTTTTTTTTTGGACAATATAATTTCCCGGATTAAGACTGAAAAGGAATTAATAAATTGATGATCCATATGAAATAAGAAATGAAGCAGGAACGCCTCGACGCCAAGGTGAGGATGATGGATACTCGACGGAGGACACCACGTCCATTAGGGCCTTCAACCAAGATGAATCTATCTATTATCGTGTTCCCTAAAACACAACTAATAGCTTTTAGATATTTAGCTGCTTTTTAACCTGACTGTATTTTTATTTATTGTCTCAAGAGGTATGCTGCTGAATTACTGTTGCACGCAGATTATAAATAATATGCATAGGCAAAAACAAAACAAACAAACAAATAAG